>NW_027363783.1:0-466058 GCF_046119375.1 Phyllobates terribilis | reverse complement strand
TAATCCTAGCATGATAAAGAAGATTCAAAGAGAGTGAGATGCCAGCTCCTTTCATTCAGTCAGTAGCTTCAAACATTTCTGGTATATGAAAAACATGTTTTTCAATGGCAAAAATCAATGAATATTGTAAATGCACAAACAGTAATATCTCCACATTGCAAGGTGCAATTCTGAAATTTTTTGCTTTTTCCTGCTAATCCTAGCATGATAAAGAAGATTCAAAGAGAGTGAGATGCCAGCTCCTTTCATTCAGTCAGTAGCTTCAAACATTTCTGGACGTTTTTCAATGGCAAAAATCAATGAATATTGTAAATGCACAAACAGTAATATCTCCACATTGCAAGGTGCAATTCTGAAATTTTTTGCTTTTTCCTGTTAATCCTAGCATGATAAAGAAGATTCAAAGAGAGTGAGATGCCAGCTCCTTTCATTCAGTCAGTAGCTTCAAACATTTCTGGTATATGAAAAACATGTTTTTCAATGGCAAAAATCAATGAATATTGTAAATGCACAAACAGTAATATCTCCACATTGCAAGGTGCAATTCTGAAATTTTTTGCTTTTTCCTGTTAATCCTAGCATGATAAAGAAGATTCAAAGAGTGAGATGCCAGCTCCTTTCATTCAGTCAGTAGCTTCAAACATTTCTGGTATATGAAAAACATGTTTTTCAATGGCAAAAATCAATGAATATTGTAAATGCACAAACAGTAATATCTCCACATTGCAAGGTGCAATTATGAAATTTTTTGCTTTTTCCTGCTAATCCTAGCATGATAAAGAAGATTCAAAGAGAGTGAGATGCCAGCTCCTTTCATTCAGTCAGTAGCTTCAAACATTTCTGGACGTTTTTCAATGGCAAAAATCAATGAATATTGTAAATGCACAAACAGTAATATCTCCACATTGCAAGGTGCAATTCTGAAATTTTTTGCTTTTTCCTGTTAATCCTAGCATGATAAAGAAGATTCAAAGAGAGTGAGATGCCAGCTCCTTTCATTCAGTCAGTAGCTTCAAACATTTCTGGTATATGAAAAACATGTTTTTCAATGGCAAAAATCAATGAATATTGTAAATGCACAAACAGTAATATCTCCACATTGCAAGGTGCAATTCTGAAATTTTTTGCTTTTTCCTGCTAATCCTAGCATGATAAAGAAGATTCAAAGAGAGTGAGATGCCAGCTCCTTTCATTCAGTCAGTAGCTTCAAACATTTCTGGTATATGAAAAACATGTTTTTCAATGGCAAAAATCAATGAATATTGTAAATGCACAAACAGTAATATCTCCACATTGCAAGGTGCAATTCGGAAATTTTTTGCTTTTTCCAGCTAATCCTAGCATGATAAAGAAGATTCAAAGAGAGTGAGATGCCAGCTCCTTTCATTCAGTCAGTAGCTTCAAACATTTCTGGTATATGAATAACATGATGTTTTTCAATGGCAAAAATCAATGAATATTGTAAATGCACAAACAGTAATATCTCCACATTGCAAGGTGCAATTCTGAAATTTTTTGCTTTTTCCTGCTAATCCTAGCATGATAAAGAAGATTCAAAGAGAGTGAGATGCCAGCTCCTTTCATTCAGTCAGTAGCTTCAAACATTTCTGGACGTTTTTCAATGGCAAAAATCAATGAATATTGTAAATGCACAAACAGTAATATCTCCACATTGCAAGGTGCAATTCTGAAATTTTTTGCTTTTTCCTGTTAATCCTAGCATGATAAAGAAGATTCAAAGAGAGTGAGATGCCAGCTCCTTTCATTCAGTCAGTAGCTTCAAACATTTCTGGTATATGAAAAACATGTTTTTCAATGGCAAAAATCAATGAATATTGTAAATGCACAAACAGTAATATCTCCACATTGCAAGGTGCAATTCTGAAATTTTTTGCTTTTTCCTGCTAATCCTAGCATGATAAAGAAGATTCAAAGAGAGTGAGATGCCAGCTCCTTTCATTCAGTCAGTAGCTTCAAACATTTCTGGTATATGAAAAACATGTTTTTCAATGGCAAAAATCAATGAATATTGTAAATGCACAAACAGTAATATCTCCACATTGCAAGGTGCAATTCTGAAATTTTTTGCTTTTTCCTGCTAATCCTAGCATGATAAAGAAGATTCAAAGAGAGTGAGATGCCAGCTCCTTTCATTCAGTCAGTAGCTTCAAACATTTCTGGACGTTTTTCAATGGCAAAAATCAATGAATATTGTAAATGCACAAACAGTAATATCTCCACATTGCAAGGTGCAATTCTGAAATTTTTTGCTTTTTCCTGTTAATCCTAGCATGATAAAGAAGATTCAAAGAGAGTGAGATGCCAGCTCCTTTCATTCAGTCAGTAGCTTCAAACATTTCTGGTATATGAAAAACATGTTTTTCAATTGCAAAAATCAATGAATATTGTAAATGCACAAACAGTAATATCTCCACATTGCAAGGTGCAATTCTGAAATTTTTTGCTTTTTCCTGCTAATCCTAGCATGATAAAGAAGATTCAAAGAGTGAGATGCCAGCTCCTTTCATTCAGTCAGTAGCTTCAAACATTTCTGGTATATGAAAAACATGTTTTTCAATAGCAAAAATCAATGAATATTGTAAATGCACAAACAGTAATATCTCCACATTGCAAGGTGCAATTCTGAAATTTTTTGCTTTTTCCTGCTAATCCTAGCATGATAAAGAAGATTCAAAGAGAGTGAGATGCCAGCTCCTTTCATTCAGTCAGTAGCTTCAAACATTTCTGGTATATGAAAAACATGTTTTTCAATGGCAAAAATCAATGAATATTGTAAATGCACAAACAGTAATATCTCCACATTGCAAGGTGCAATTCTGAAATTTTTTGCTTTTTCCTGCTAATCCTAGCATGATAAAGAAGATTCAAAGAGTGAGATGCCAGCTCCTTTCATTCAGTCAGTAGCTTCAAACATTTCTGGTATATGAAAAACATGTTTTTCAATGGCAAAAATCAATGAATATTGTAAATGCACAAACAGTAATATCTCCACATTGCAAGGTGCAATTCTGAAATTTTTTGCTTTTTCCTGCTAATCCTAGCATGATAAAGAAGATTCAAAGAGAGTGAGATGCCAGCTCCTTTCATTCAGTCAGTAGCTTCAAACATTTCTGGACGTTTTTCAATGGCAAAAATCAATGAATATTGTAAATGCACAAACAGTAATATCTCCACATTGCAAGGTGCAATTCTGAAATTTTTTGCTTTTTCCTGTTAATCCTAGCATGATAAAGAAGACTCAAAGAGAGTGAGATGCCAGCTCCTTTCATTCAGTCAGTAGCTTCAAACATTTCTGGTATATGAAAAACATGTTTTTCAATGGCAAAAATCAATGAATATTGTAAATGCACAAACAGTAATATCTCCACATTGCAAGGTGCAATTCTGAAATTTTTTGCTTTTTCCTGCTAATCCTAGCATGATAAAGAAGATTCAAAGAGAGTGAGATGCCAGCTCCTTTCATTCAGTCAGTAGCTTCAAACATTTCTGGTATATGAAAAACATGTTTTTCAATGGCAAAAATCAATGAATATTGTAAATGCACAAACAGTAATATCTCCACATTGCAAGGTGCAATTCGGAAATTCTTTGCTTTTTCCTGCTAATCCTAGCATGATAAAGAAGATTCAAAGAGAGTGAGATGCCAGCTCCTTTCATTCAGTCAGTAGCTTCAAACATTTCTGGTATATGAAAAACATGTTTTTCAATGGCAAAAATCAATGAATATTGTAAATGCACAAACAGTAATATCTCCACATTGCAAGGTGCAATTCTGAAATTTTTTGCTTTTTCCTGCTAATCCTAGCATGATAAAGAAGATTCAAAGAGAGTGAGATGCCAGCTCCTTTCATTCAGTCAGTAGCTTCAAACATTTCTGGACGTTTTTCAATGGCAAAAATCAATGAATATTGTAAATGCACAAACAGTAATATCTCCACATTGCAAGGTGCAATTCGGAAATTCTTTGCTTTTTCCTGCTAATCCTAGCATGATAAAGAAGATTCAAAGAGAGTGAGATGCCAGCTCCTTTCATTCAGTCAGTAGCTTCAAACATTTCTGGTATATGAAAAACATGTTTTTCAATGGCAAAAATCAATGAATATTGTAAATGCACAAACAGTAATATCTCCACATTGCAAGGTGCAATTCTGAAATTTTTTGCTTTTTCCTGTTAATCCTAGCATGATAAAGAAGATTCAAAGAGAGTGAGATGCCAGCTCCTTTCATTCAGTCAGTAGCTTCAAACATTTCTGGTATATGAAAAACATGTTTTTCAATGGCAAAAATCAATGAATATTGTAAATGCACAAACAGTAATATCTCCACATTGCAAGGTGCAATTCTGAAATTTTTTGCTTTTTCCTGCTAATCCTAGCATGATAAAGAAGATTCAAAGAGAGTGAGATGCCAGCTCCTTTCATTCAGTCAGTAGCTTCAAACATTTCTGGTATATGAAAAACATGTTTTTCAATGGCAAAAATCAATGAATATTGTAAATGCACAAACAGTAATATCTCCACATTGCAAGGTGCAATTCTGAAATTTTTTGCTTTTTCCTGCTAATCCTAGCATGATAAAGAAGATTCAAAGAGAGTGAGATGCCAGCTCCTTTCATTCAGTCAGTAGCTTCAAACATTTCTGGACGTTTTTCAATGGCAAAAATCAATGAATATTGTAAATGCACAAACAGTAATATCTCCACATTGCAAGGTGCAATTCTGAAATTTTTTGCTTTTTCCTGTTAATCCTAGCATGATAAAGAAGATTCAAAGAGAGTGAGATGCCAGCTCCTTTCATTCAGTCAGTAGCTTCAAACATTTCTGGTATATGAAAAACATGTTTTTCAATGGCAAAAATCAATGAATATTGTAAATGCACAAACAGTAATATCTCCACATTGCAAGGTGCAATTCTGAAATTTTTTGCTTTTTCCTGTTAATCCTAGCATGATAAAGAAGATTCAAACAGAGTGAGATGCCAGCTCCTTTCATTCAGTCAGTAGCTTCAAACATTTCTGGTATATGAAAAACATGTTTTTCAATGGCAAAAATCAATGAATATTGTAAATGCACAAACAGTAATATCTCCACATTGCAAGGTGCAATTCTGAAATTTTTTGCTTTTTCCTGCTAATCCTAGCATGATAAAGAAGATTCAAAGAGTGAGATACCAGCTCCTTTCATTCAGTCAGTAGCTTCAAACATTTCTGGTATATGAAAAACATGTTTTTCAATGGCAAAAATCAATGAATATTGTAAATGCACAAACAGTAATATCTCCACATTGCA
Organism: Phyllobates terribilis; assembly: GCF_046119375.1. Classification (NCBI taxonomy): domain Eukaryota; kingdom Metazoa; phylum Chordata; class Amphibia; order Anura; family Dendrobatidae; genus Phyllobates; species Phyllobates terribilis. The sequence goes on along the minus strand of NW_027363783.1, from coordinate 460,749 downwards.
AGGTGCAATTATGAAATTTTTTGCTTTTTCCTGCTAATCCTAGCATGATAAAGAAGATTCAAAGAGAGTGAGATGCCAGCTCCTTTCATTCAGTCAGTAGCTTCAAACATTTCTGGACGTTTTTCAATGGCAAAAATCAATGAATATTGTAAATGCACAAACAGTAATATCTCCACATTGCAAGGTGCAATTCGGAAATTTTTTGCTTTTTCCTGTTAATCCTAGCATGATAAAGAAGATTCAAAGAGAGTGAGATGCCAGCTCCTTTCATTCAGTCAGTAGCTTCAAACATTTCTGGTATATGAAAAACATGTTTTTCAATGGCAAAAATCAATGAATATTGTAAATGCACAAACAGTAATATCTCCACATTGCAAGGTGCAATTCTGAAATTTTTTGCTTTTTCCTGCTAATCCTAGCATGATAAAGAAGATTCAAAGAGAGTGAGATGCCAGCTCCTTTCATTCAGTCAGTAGCTTCAAACATTTCTGGTATATGAAAAACATGTTTTTCAATGGCAAAAATCAATGAATATTGTAAATGCACAAACAGTAATATCTCCACATTGCAAGGTGCAATTCGGAAATTTTTTGCTTTTTCCAGCTAATCCTAGCATGATAAAGAAGATTCAAAGAGAGTGAGATGCCAGCTCCTTTCATTCAGTCAGTAGCTTCAAACATTTCTGGTATATGAATAACATGATGTTTTTCAATGGCAAAAATCAATGAATATTGTAAATGCACAAACAGTAATATCTCCACATTGCAAGGTGCAATTCTGAAATTTTTTGCTTTTTCCTGCTAATCCTAGCATGATAAAGAAGATTCAAAGAGAGTGAGATGCCAGCTCCTTTCATTCAGTCAGTAGCTTCAAACATTTCTGGACGTTTTTCAATGGCAAAAATCAATGAATATTGTAAATGCACAAACAGTAATATCTCCACATTGCAAGGTGCAATTCTGAAATTTTTTGCTTTTTCCTGTTAATCCTAGCATGATAAAGAAGATTCAAAGAGAGTGAGATGCCAGCTCCTTTCATTCAGTCAGTAGCTTCAAACATTTCTGGTATATGAAAAACATGTTTTTCAATGGCAAAAATCAATGAATATTGTAAATGCACAAACAGTAATATCTCCACATTGCAAGGTGCAATTCTGAAATTTTTTGCTTTTTCCTGCTAATCCTAGCATGATAAAGAAGATTCAAAGAGAGTGAGATGCCAGCTCCTTTCATTCAGTCAGTAGCTTCAAACATTTCTGGTATATGAAAAACATGTTTTTCAATGGCAAAAATCAATGAATATTGTAAATGCACAAACAGTAATATCTCCACATTGCAAGGTGCAATTCGGAAATTCTTTGCTTTTTCCTGCTAATCCTAGCATGATAAAGAAGATTCAAAGAGAGTGAGATGCCAGCTCCTTTCATTCAGTCAGTAGCTTCAAACATTTCTGGTATATGAATAACATGATGTTTTTCAATGGCAAAAATCAATGAATATTGTAAATGCACAAACAGTAATATCTCCACATTGCAAGGTGCAATTCTGAAATTTTTTGCTTTTTCCTGCTAATCCTAGCATGATAAAGAAGATTCAAAGAGAGTGAGATGCCAGCTCCTTTCATTCAGTCAGTAGCTTCAAACATTTCTGGACGTTTTTCAATGGCAAAAATCAATGAATATTGTAAATGCACAAACAGTAATATCTCCACATTGCAAGGTGCAATTCTGAAATTTTTTGCTTTTTCCTGTTAATCCTAGCATGATAAAGAAGTTTCAAAGAGAGTGAGATGCCAGCTCCTTTCATTCAGTCAGTAGCTTCAAACATTTCTGGTATATGAAAAACATGTTTTTCAATGGCAAAAATCAATGAATATTGTAAATGCACAAACAGTAATATCTCCACATTGCAAGGTGCAATTCTGAAATTTTTTGCTTTTTCCTGCTAATCCTAGCATGATAAAGAAGATTCAAAGAGAGTGAGATGCCAGCTCCTTTCATTCAGTCAGTAGCTTCAAACATTTCTGGTATATGAAAAACATGTTTTTCAATGGCAAAAATCAATGAATATTGTAAATGCACAAACAGTAATATCTCCACATTGCAAGTTGCAATTCTGAAATTTTTTGCTTTTTCCTGCTAATCCTAGCATGATAAAGAAGATTCAAAGAGAGTGAGATGCCAGCTCCTTTCATTCAGTCAGTAGCTTCAAACATTTCTGAACGTTTTTCAATGGCAAAAATCAATGAATATTGTAAATGCACAAACAGTAATATCTCCACATTGCAAGGTGCAATTCTGAAATTTTTTGCTTTTTCCTGTTAATCCTAGCATGATAAAGAAGATTCAAAGAGAGTGAGATGCCAGCTCCTTTCATTCAGTCAGTAGCTTCAAACATTTCTGGTATATGAAAAACATGTTTTTCAATGGCAAAAATCAATGAATATTGTAAATGCACAAACAGTAATATCTCCACATTGCATTGTGCAATTCTGAAATTTTTTGCTTTTTCCTGTTAATCCTAGCATGATAAAGAAGATTCAAAGAGAGTGAGATGCCAGCTCCTTTCATTCAGTCAGTAGCTTCAAACATTTCTGGTATATGAAAAACATGTTTTTCAATGGCAAAAATCAATGAATATTGTAAATGCACAAACAGTAATATCTCCACATTGCAAGGTGCAATTCTGAAATTTTTTGCTTTTTCCTGCTAATCCTAGCATGATAAAGAAGATTCAAAGAGAGTGAGATGCCGGCTCCTTTCATTCAGTCAGTAGCTTCAAACATTTCTGGACGTTTTTCAATGGCAAAAATCAATGAATATTGTAAATGCACAAACAGTAATATCTCCACATTGCAAGGTGCAATTCTGAAATTTTTTGCTTTTTCCTGTTAATCCTAGCATGATAAAGAAGATTCAAAGAGAGTGAGATGCCAGCTCCTTTCATTCAGTCAGTAGCTTCAAACATTTCTGGTATATGAAAAACATGTTTTTCAATGGCAAAAATCAATGAATATTGTAAATGCACAAACAGTAATATCTCCACATTGCAAGGTGCAATTCTGAAATTTTTTGCTTTTTCCTGTTAATCCTAGCATGATAAAGAAGATTCAAAGAGAGTGAGATGCCAGCTCCTTTCATTCAGTCAGTAGCTTCAAACATTTCTGGTATATGAAAAACATGTTTTTCAATGGCAAAAATCAATGAATATTGTAAATGCACAAACAGTAATATCTCCACATTGCAAGGTGCAATTCTGAAATTTTTTGCTTTTTCCTGCTAATCCTAGTATGATAAAGAAGATTCAAAGAGTGAGATGCCAGCTCCTTTCATTCAGTCAGTAGCTTCAAACATTTCTGGTATATGAAAAACATGTTTTTCAATGGCAAAAATCAATGAATATTGTAAATGCACAAACAGTAATATCTCCACATTGCAAGGTGCAATTCTGAAATTTTTTGCTTTTTCCTGCTAATCCTAGCATGATAAAGAAGATTCAAAGAGAGTGAGATGCCAGCTCCTTTCATTCAGTCAGTAGCTTCAAACATTTCTGGTATATGAAAAACATGTTTTTCAATGGCAAAAATCAATGAAAATTGTAAATGCACAAACAGTAATATCTCCACATTGCAAGGTGCAATTCTGAAATATTTTGCTTTTTCCTGCTAATCCTAGCATGATAAAGAAGATTCAAAGAGTGAGATGCCAGCTCCTTTCATTCAGTCAGTAGCTTCAAACATTTCTGGTATATGAAAAACATGTTTTTCAATGGCAAAAATCAATGAATATTGTAAATGCACAAACAGTAATATCTCCACATTGCAAGGTGCAATTCTGAAATTTTTTGCTTTTTCCTGCTAATCCTAGCATGATAAAGAAGATTCAAAGAGAGTGAGATGCCAGCTCCTTTCATTCAGTCAGTAGCTTCAAACATTTCTGGACGTTTTTCAATGGCAAAAATCAATGAATATTGTAAATGCACAAACAGTAATATCTCCACATTGCAAGGTGCAATTCTGAAATTTTTTGCTTTTTCCTGTTAATCCTAGCATGATAAAGAAGATTCAAAGAGAGTGAGATGCCAGCTCCTTTCATTCAGTCAGTAGCTTCAAACATTTCTGGTATATGAAAAACATGTTTTTCAATGGCAAAAATCAATGAATATTGTAAATGCACAAACAGTAATATCTCCACATTGCAAGGTGCAATTCTGAAATTTTTTGCTTTTTCCTGCTAATCCTAGCATGATAAAGAAGATTCAAAGAGAGTGAGATGCCAGCTCCTTTCATTCAGTCAGTAGCTTCAAACATTTCTGGTATATGAAAAACATGTTTTTCAATGGCAAAAATCAATGAATATTGTAAATGCACAAACAGTAATATCTCCACATTGCAAGGTGCAATTCGGAAATTCTTTGCTTTTTCCTGCTAATCCTAGCATGATAAAGAAGATTCAAAGAGAGTGAGATGCCAGCTCCTTTCATTCAGTCAGTAGCTTCAAACATTTCTGGTATATGAAAAACATGTTTTTCAATGGCAAAAATCAATGAATATTGTAAATGCACAAACAGTAATATCTCCACATTGCAAGGTGCAATTCTGAAATTTTTTGCTTTTTCCTGCTAATCCTAGCATGATAAAGAAGATTCAAAGAGAGTGAGATGCCAGCTCCTTTCATTCAGTCAGTAGCTTCAAACATTTCTGGACGTTTTTCAATGGCAAAAATCAATGAATATTGTAAATGCACAAACAGTAATATCTCCACATTGCAAGGTGCAATTCGGAAATTCTTTGCTTTTTCCTGCTAATCCTAGCATGATAAAGAAGATTCAAAGAGAGTGAGATGCCAGCTCCTTTCATTCAGTCAGTAGCTTCAAACATTTCTGGTATATGAAAAACATGTTTTTCAATGGCAAAAATCAATGAATATTGTAAATGCACAAACAGTAATATCTCCACATTGCAAGGTGCAATTCTGAAATTTTTTGCTTTTTCCTGTTAATCCTAGCATGATAAAGAAGATTCAAAGAGAGTGAGATGCCAGCTCCTTTCATTCAGTCAGTAGCTTCAAACATTTCTGGTATATGAAAAACATGTTTTTCAATGGCAAAAATCAATGAATATTGTATATGCACAAACAGTAATATCTCCACATTGCAAGGTGCAATTCTGAAATTTTTTGCTTTTTCCTGCTAATCCTAGCATGATAAAGAAGATTCAAAGAGAGTGAGATGCCAGCTCCTTTCATTCAGTCAGTAGCTTCAAACATTTCTGGTATATGAAAAACATGTTTTTCAATGGCAAAAATCAATGAATATTGTAAATGCACAAACAGTAATATCTCCACATTGCAAGGTGCAATTCTGAAATTTTTTGCTTTTTCCTGCTAATCCTAGCATGATAAAGAAGATTCAAAGAGAGTGAGATGCCAGCTCCTTTCATTCAGTCAGTAGCTTCAAACATTTCTGGTATATGAAAAACATGTTTTTCAATGGCAAAAATCAATGAATATTGTAAATGCACAAACAGTAATATCTCCACATTGCAAGGTGCAATTCGGAAATTCTTTGCTTTTTCCTGCTAATCCTAGCATGATAAAGAAGATTCAAAGAGAGTGAGATGCCAGCTCCTTTCATTCAGTCAGTAGCTTCAAACATTTCTGGTATATGAAAAACATGTTTTTCAATGGCAAAAATCAATGAATATTGTAAATGCACAAACAGTAATATCTCCACATTGCAAGGTGCAATTCTGAAATTTTTTGCTTTTTCCTGCTAATCCTAGCATGATAAAGAAGATTCAAAGAGAGTGAGATGCCAGCTCCTTTCATTCAGTCAGTAGCTTCAAACATTTCTGGACGTTTTTCAATGGCAAAAATCAATGAATATTGTAAATGCACAAACAGTAATATCTCCACATTGCAAGGTGCAATTCGGAAATTCTTTGCTTTTTCCTGCTAATCCTAGCATGATAAAGAAGATTCAAAGAGAGTGAGATGCCAGCTCCTTTCATTCAGTCAGTAGCTTCAAACATTTCTGGTATATGAAAAACATGTTTTTCAATGGCAAAAATCAATGAATATTGTAAATGCACAAACAGTAATATCTCCACATTGCAAGGTGCAATTCTGAAATTTTTTGCTTTTTCCTGTTAATCCTAGCATGATAAAGAAGATTCAAAGAGAGTGAGATGCCAGCTCCTTTCATTCAGTCAGTAGCTTCAAACATTTCTGGTATATGAAAAACATGTTTTTCAATGGCAAAAATCAATGAATATTGTATATGCACAAACAGTAATATCTCCACATTGCAAGGTGCAATTCTGAAATTTTTTGCTTTTTCCTGCTAATCCTAGCATGATAAAGAAGATTCAAAGAGAGTGAGATGCCAGCTCCTTTCATTCAGTCAGTAGCTTCAAACATTTCTGGTATATGAAAAACATGTTTTTCAATGGCAAAAATCAATGAATATTGTAAATGCACAAACAGTAATATCTCCACATTGCAAGGTGCAATTCTGAAATTTTTTGCTTTTTCCTGCTAATCCTAGCATGATAAAGAAGATTCAAAGAGAGTGAGATGCCAGCTCCTTTCATTCAGTCAGTAGCTTCAAACATTTCTGGACGTTTTTCAATGGCAAAAATCAATGAATATTGTAAATGCACAAACAGTAATATCTCCACATTGCAAGGTGCAATTCTGAAATTTTTTGCTTTTTCCTGTTAATCCTAGCATGATAAAGAAGATTCAAAGAGAGTGAGATGCCAGCTCCTTTCATTCAGTCAGTAGCTTCAAACATTTCTGGTATATGAAAAACATGTTTTTCAATGGCAAAAATCAATGAATATTGTAAATGCACAAACAGTAATATCTCCACATTGCAAGGTGCAATTCTGAAATTTTTTGCTTTTTCCTGTTAATCCTAGCATGATAAAGAAGATTCAAAGAGAGTGAGATGCCAGCTCCTTTCATTCAGTCAGTAGCTTCAAACATTTCTGGTATATGAAAAACATGTTTTTCAATGGCAAAAATCAATGAATATTGTAAATGCACAAACAGTAATATCTCCACATTGCAAGGTGCAATTCTGAAATTTTTTGCTTTTTCCTGCTAATCCTAGCATGATAAAGAAGATTCAAAGAGAGTGAGATGCCAGCTCCTTTCATTCAGTCAGTAGCTTCAAACATTTCTGGTATATGAAAAACATGTTTTTCAATGGCAAAAATCAATGAATATTGTAAATGCACAAACAGTAATATCTCCACATTGCAAGGTGCAATTCGGAAATTTTTTGCTTTTTCCAGCTAATCCTAGCATGATAAAGAAGATTCAAAGAGAGTGAGATGCCAGCTCCTTTCATTCAGTCAGTAGCTTCAAACATTTCTGGACGTTTTTCAATGGCAAAAATCAATGAATATTGTAAATGCACAAACAGTAATATCTCCACATTGCAAGGTGCAATTCTGAAATTTTTTGCTTTTTCCTGTTAATCCTAGCATGATAAAGAAGATTCAAAGAGAGTGAGATGCCAGCTCCTTTTATTCAGTCAGTAGCTTCAAACATTTCTGGTATATGAAAAACATGTTTTTCAATGGCAAAAATCAATGAATATTGTAAATGCACAAACAGTAATATCTCCACATTGCAAGGTGCAATTCTGAAATTTTTTGCTTTTTCCTGCTAATCCTAGCATGATAAAGAAGATTCAAAGAGAGTGAGATGCCAGCTCCTTTCATTCAGTCAGTAGCTTCAAACATTTCTGGACGTTTTTCAATGGCAAAAATCAATGAATATTGTAAATGCACAAACAGTAATATCTCCACATTGCAAGGTGCAATTCTGAAATTTTTTGCTTTTTCCTGTTAATCCTAGCATGATAAAGAAGATTCAAAGAGAGTGAGATGCCAGCTCCTTTCATTCAGTCAGTAGCTTCAAACATTTCTGGTATATGAAAAACATGTTTTTCAATGGCAAAAATCAATGAATATTGTAAATGCACAAACAGTAATATCTCCACATTGCAAGGTGCAATTCTGAAATTTTTTGCTTTTTCCTGCTAATCCTAGCATGATAAAGAAGATTCAAAGAGTGAGATGCCAGCTCCTTTCATTCAGTCAGTAGCTTCAAACATTTCTGGTATATGAAAAACATGTTTTTCAATGGCAAAAATCAATGAATATTGTAAATGCACAAACAGTAATATCTCCACATTGCAAGGTGCAATTCTGAAATTTTTTGCTTTTTCCTGCTAATCCTAGCATGATAAAGAAGATTCAAAGAGAGTGAGATGCCAGCTCCTTTCATTCAGTCAGTAGCTTCAAACATTTCTGGACGTTTTTCAATGGCAAAAATCAATGAATATTGTAAATGCACAAACAGTAATATCTCCACATTTCAAGGTGCAATTCTGAAATTTTTTGCTTTTTCCTGTTAATCCTAGCATGATAAAGAAGATTCAAAGAGAGTGAGATGCCAGCTCCTTTCATTCAGTCAGTAGCTTCAAACATTTCTGGTATATGAAAAACATGTTTTTCAATGGCAAAAATCAATGAATATTGTAAATGCACAAACAGTAATATCTCCACATTGCAAGGTGCAATTCTGAAATTTTTTGCTTTTTCCTGCTAATCCTAGCATGATAAAGAAGATTCAAAGAGAGTGAGATGCCAGCTCCTTTCATTCAGTCAGTAGCTTCAAACATTTCTGGTATATGAAAAACATGTTTTTCAATGGCAAAAATCAATGAATATTGTAAATGCACAAACAGTAATATCTCCACATTGCAAGGTGCAATTCTGAAATTTTTTGCTTTTTCCTGCTAATCCTAGCATGATAAAGAAGATTCAAAGAGAGTGAGATGCCAGCTCCTTTCATTCAGTCAGTAGCTTCAAACATTTCTGGACGTTTTTCAATGGCAAAAATCAATGAATATTGTAAATGCACAAACAGTAATATCTCCACATTGCAAGGTGCAATTCTGAAATTTTTTGCTTTTTCCTGTTAACCCTAGCATGATAAAGAAGATTCAAAGAGAGTGAGATGCCAGCTCCTTTCATTCAGTCAGTAGCTTCAAACATTTCTGGTATATGAAAAACATGTTTTTCAATGGCAAAAATCAATGAATATTGTAAATGCACAAACAGTAATATCTCCACATTGCAAGGTGCAATTCTGAAATTTTTTGCTTTTTCCTGCTAATCCTAGCATGATAAAGAAGATTCAAAGAGAGTGAGATGCCAGCTCCTTTCATTCAGTCAGTAGCTTCAAACATTTCTGGTATATGAAAAACATGTTTTTCAATGGCAAAAATCAATGAATATTGTAAATGCACAAACAGTAATATCTCCACATTGCAAGGTGCAATTCGGAAATTTTTTGCTTTTTCCAGCTAATCCTAGCATGATAAAGAAGATTCAAAGAGAGTGAGATGCCAGCTCCTTTCATTCAGTCAGTAGCTTCAAACATTTCTGGTATATGAATAACATGATGTTTTTCAATGGCAAAAATCAATGAATATTGTAAATGCACAAACAGTAATATCTCCACATTGCAAGGTGCAATTCTGAAATTTTTTGCTTTTTCCTGCTAATCCTAGCATGATAAAGAAGATTCAAAGAGAGTGAGATGCCAGCTCCTTTCATTCAGTCAGTAGCTTCAAACATTTCTGGACGTTTTTCAATGGCAAAAATCAATGAATATTGTAAATGCACAAACAGTAATATCTCCACATTGCAAGGTGCAATTCTGAAATTTTTTGCTTTTTCCTGTTAATCCTAGCATGATAAAGAAGATTCAAAGAGAGTGAGATGCCAGCTCCTTTCATTCAGTCAGTAGCTTCAAACATTTCTGGTATATGAAAAACATGTTTTTCAATGGCAAAAATCAATGAATATTGTAAATGCACAAACAGTAATATCTCCACATTGCAAGGTGCAATTCTGAAATTTTTTGCTTTTTCCTGCTAATCCTAGCATGATAAAGAAGATTCAAAGAGAGTGAGATGCCAGCTCCTTTCATTCAGTCAGTAGCTTCAAACATTTCTGGTATATGAAAAACATGTTTTTCAATGGCAAAAATCAATGAATATTGTAAATGCACAAACAGTAATATCTCCACATTGCAAGGTGCAATTCTGAAATTTTTTGCTTTTTCCTGCTAATCCTAGCATGATAAAGAAGATTCAAAGAGAGTGAGATGCCAGCTCCTTTCATTCAGTCAGTAGCTTCAAACATTTCTGGACGTTTTTCAATGGCAAAAATCAATGAATATTGTAAATGCACAAACAGTAATATCTCCACATTGCAAGGTGCAATTCTGAAATTTTTTGCTTTTTCCTGTTAATCCTAGCATGATAAAGAAGATTCAAAGAGAGTGAGATGCCAGCTCCTTTCATTCAGTCAGTAGCTTCAAACATTTCTGGTATATGAAAAACATGTTTTTCAATGCAAAAATCAATGAATATTGTAAATGCACAAACAGTAATATCTCCACATTGCAAGGTGCAATTCTGAAATTTTTTGCTTTTTCCTGCTAATCCTAGCATGATAAAGAAGATTCAAAGAGTGAGATGCCAGCTCCTTTCATTCAGTCAGTAGCTTCAAACATTTCTGGTATATGAAAAACATGTTTTTCAATGGCAAAAATCAATGAATATTGTAAATGCACAAACAGTAATATCTCCACATTGCAAGGTGCAATTCTGAAATTTTTTGCTTTTTCCTGTTAATCCTAGCATGATAAAGAAGATTCAAAGAGAGTGAGATGCCAGCTCCTTTCATTCAGTCAGTAGCTTCAAACATTTCTGGTATATGAAAAACATGTTTTTCAATGGCAAAAATCAATGAATATTGTAAATGCACAAACAGTAATATCTCCACATTGCAAGGTGCAATTCTGAAATTTTTTGCTTTTTCCTGCTAATCCTAGCATGATAAAGAAGATTCAAAGAGAGTGAGATGCCAGCTCCTTTCATTCAGTCAGTAGCTTCAAACATTTCTGGTATATGAAAAACATGTTTTTCAATGGCAAAAATCAATGAATATTGTAAATGCACAAACAGTAATATCTCCACATTGCAAGGTGCAATTCTGAAATTTTTTGCTTTTTCCTGTTAATCCTAGCATGATAAAGAAGATTCAAAGAGAGTGAGATGCCAGCTCCTTTCATTCAGTCAGTAGCTTCAAACATTTCTGGTATATGAAAAACATGTTTTTCAATGGCAAAAATCAATGAATATTGTAAATGCACAAACAGTAATATCTCCACATTGCAAGGTGCAATTCTGAAATTTTTTGCTTTTTCCTGCTAATCCTAGCATGATAAAGAAGATTCAAAGAGAGTGAGATGCCAGCTCCTTTCATTCAGTCAGTAGCTTCAAACATTTCTGGTATATGAAAAACATGTTTTTCAATGGCAAAAATCAATGAATATTGTAAATGCACAAACAGTAATATCTCCACATTGCAAGGTGCAATTCTGAAATTTTTTGCTTTTTCCTGCTAATCCTAGCATGATAAAGAAGATTCAAAGAGAGTGAGATGCCAGCTCCTTTCATTCAGTCAGTAGCTTCAAACATTTCTGGACGTTTTTCAATGGCAAAAATCAATGAATATTGTAAATGCACAAACAGTAATATCTCCACATTGCAAGGTGCAATTCTGAAATTTTTTGCTTTTTCCTGTTAATCCTAGCATGATAAAGAAGATTCAAAGAGAGTGAGATGCCAGCTCCTTTCATTCAGTCAGTAGCTTCAAACATTTCTGGTATATGAAAAACATGTTTTTCAATGCAAAAATCAATGAATATTGTAAATGCACAAACAGTAATATCTCCACATTGCAAGGTGCAATTCTGAAATTTTTTGCTTTTTCCTGCTAATCCTAGCATGATAAAGAAGATTCAAAGAGTGAGATGCCAGCTCCTTTCATTCAGTCAGTAGCTTCAAACATTTCTGGTATATGAAAAACATGTTTTTCAATGGCAAAAATCAATGAATATTGTAAATGCACAAACAGTAATATCTCCACATTGCAAGGTGCAATTCTGAAATTTTTTGCTTTTTCCTGTTAATCCTAGCATGATAAAGAAGATTCAAAGAGAGTGAGATGCCAGCTCCTTTCATTCAGTCAGTAGCTTCAAACATTTCTGGTATATGAAAAACATGTTTTTCAATGGCAAAAATCAATGAATATTGTAAATGCACAAACAGTAATATCTCCACATTGCAAGGTGCAATTCTGAAATTTTTTGCTTTTTCCTGCTAATCCTAGCATGATAAAGAAGATTCAAAGAGAGTGAGATGCCAGCTCCTTTCATTCAGTCAGTAGCTTCAAACATTTCTGGTATATGAAAAACATGTTTTTCAATGGCAAAAATCAATGAATATTGTAAATGCACAAACAGTAATATCTCCACATTGCAAGGTGCAATTCTGAAATTTTTTGCTTTTTCCTGTTAATCCTAGCATGATAAAGAAGATTCAAAGAGAGTGAGATGCCAGCTCCTTTCATTCAGTCAGTAGCTTCAAACATTTCTGGTATATGAAAAACATGTTTTTCAATGGCAAAAATCAATGAATATTGTAAATGCACAAACAGTAATATCTCCACATTGCAAGGTGCAATTCTGAAATTTTTTGCTTTTTCCTGCTAATCCTAGCATGATAAAGAAGATTCAAAGAGAGTGAGATGCCAGCTCCTTTCATTCAGTCAGTAGCTTCAAACATTTCTGGTATATGAAAAACATGTTTTTCAATGGCAAAAATCAATGAATATTGTAAATGCACAAACAGTAATATCTCCACATTGCAAGGTGCAATTCTGAAATTTTTTGCTTTTTCCTGCTAATCCTAGCATGATAAAGAAGATTCAAAGAGAGTGAGATGCCAGCTCCTTTCATTCAGTCAGTAGCTTCAAACATTTCTGGACGTTTTTCAATGGCAAAAATCAATGAATATTGTAAATGCACAAACAGTAATATCTCCACATTGCAAGGTGCAATTCTGAAATTTTTTGCTTTTTCCTGTTAATCCTAGCATGATAAAGAAGATTCAAAGAGAGTGAGATGCCAGCTCCTTTCATTCAGTCAGTAGCTTCAAACATTTCTGGTATATGAAAAACATGTTTTTCAATGGCAAAAATCAATGAATATTGTAAATGCACAAACAGTAATATCTCCACATTGCAAGGTGCAATTCTGAAATTTTTTGCTTTTTCCTGTTAATCCTAGCATGATAAAGAAGATTCAAAGAGAGTGAGATGCCAGCTCCTTTCATTCAGTCAATAGCTTCAAACATTTCTGGTATATGAAAAACATGTTTTTCAATGGCAAAAATCAATGAATATTGTAAATGCACAAACAGTAATATCTCCACATTGCAAGGTGCAATTCTGAAATTTTTTGCTTTTTCCTGCTAATCCTAGCATGATAAAGAAGATTCAAAGAGAGTGAGATGCCAGCTCCTTTCATTCAGTCAGTAGCTTCAAACATTTCTGGACGTTTTTCAATGGCAAAAATCAATGAATATTGTAAATGCACAAACAGTAATATCTCCACATTGCAATGTGCAATTCTGAAATTTTTTGCTTTTTCCTGTTAATCCTAGCATGATAAAGAAGATTCAAAGAGAGTGAGATGCCAGCTCCTTTCATTCAGTCAGTAGCTTCAAACATTTCTGGTATATGAAAAACATGTTTTTCAATGGCAAAAATCAATGAATATTGTAAATGCACAAACAGTAATATCTCCACATTGCAAGGTGCAATTCTGAAATTTTTTGCTTTTTCCTGCTAATCCTAGCATGATAAAGAAGATTCAAAGAGAGTGAGATGCCAGCTCCTTTCATTCAGTCAGTAGCTTCAAACATTTCTGGTATATGAAAAACATGTTTTTCAATGGCAAAAGTCAATGAATATTGTAAATGCACAAACAGTAATATCTCCACATTGCAAGGTGCAATTCTGAAATTTTTTGCTTTTTCCTGCTAATCCTAGCATGATAAAGAAGATTCAAAGAGAGTGAGATGCCAGCTCCTTTCATTCAGTCAGTAGCTTCAAACATTTCTGGTATATGAAAAACATGTTTTTCAATGGCAAAAATCAATGAATATTGTAAATGCACAAACAGTAATATCTCCACATTGCAAGGCGCAATTCTGAAATTTTTTGCTTTTTCCTGCTCCTCTTAGCATGATAAAGAAGATTCAAAGAGAGTGAGATGCCAGCTCCTTTCATTCAGTCAGTAGCTTCAATCATTTCTGGACGTTTTTCAATGGCAAAAATCAATGAATATTGTAAATGCACAAACAGTAATTTCTCCGCATTGCAAGGTGCAATTCTGAAATTTTTTGCTTTTTCCTGCTCCTCTTAGCATGATAAAGAAGATTCAAAGAGAGTGAGGTGCCAGCTCCTTTCATTCAGTCAGTAGCTTCAAACATTTCTGGTATATGAATAACATGTTTTTCAATAGCAAAAATCAATGAATATTGTAAATGCACAAACAGTAATTTCTCCGCATTGCAAGGTGCAATTCTGAAATTTTTTGCTTTTTCCTGCTCCTCTTAGCATGATAAAGAAGATTCAAAGAGAGTGAGATGCCAGCTCCTTTCATTCAGTCAGTAGCTTCAATCATTTCTGGACGTTTTTCAATGGCAAAAATCAATGAATATTGTAAATGCACAAACAGTAATTTCTCCGCATTGCAAGGTGCAATTCTGAAATTTTTTGCTTTTTCCTGCTCCTCTTAGCATGATAAAGAAGATTCAAAGAGAGTGAGATGCCAGCTCCTTTCATTCAGTCAGTAGCTTCAATCATTTCTGGACGTTTTTCAATGGCAAAAATCAATGAATATTGTAAATGCACAAACTGAAATTTCTCCGCATTGCAAGGTGCAATTCTGAAATTTTTTGCTTTTTCCTGCTCCTCTTAGCATGATAAAGAAGATTCAAAGAGAGTGAGATGCCAGCTCCTTTCATTCAGTCAGTAGCTTCAATCATTTCTGGACGTTTTTCAATGGCAAAAATCAATGAATATTGTAAATGCACAAACAGTAATTTCTGTGCATTGCAAGGTGCAATTCTGAAATTTTTTGCTTTTTCCTGCTCCTCTTAGCATGGTAAAGAAGATTCAAAGAGAGTGAGATGCCAGCTCCTTTCATTCAGTCAGTAGCTTCAATCATTTCTGGACGTTTTTCAATGGCAAAAATCAATGAATATTGTAAATGCACAAACAGTAATTTCTCCGCATTGCAAGGTGCAATTCTGAAATTTTTTGCTTTTTCCTGCTCCTCTTAGCATGATAAAGAAGATTCAAAGAGAGTGAGATGCCAGATCCTTTCCTTCAGTCAGTAGCTTCAATCATTTCTGGTATATGAATAACATGATGTTTTTCAATGGCAAAAATCAATGAATTTTGTAAATGCACAAACAGTAATTTCTCCGCATTGCAAGGCGCAATTCTGAAATTTTTTGCTTTTTCCTGCTCCTCTTAGCATGATAAAGAAGATTCAAAGAGAGTGAGATGCCAGCTCCTTTCATTCAGTCAGTAGCTTCAATCATTTCTGGACATTTTTCAATGGCAAAAATCAATGAATATTGTAAATGCACAAACAGTAATTTCTCCGCATTGCAAGGTGCAGTTCTGAAATTTTTTGCTTTTTCCTGCTCCTCTTAGCATGATAAAGAAGATTCAAAGAGAGTGAGATGCCAGCTCCTTTCATTCAGTCAGTAGCTTCAATCATTTCTGGACGTTTTTCAATGGCAAAAATCAATGAATATTGTAAATGCACAAACAGTAATTTCTCCGCATTGCAAGGTGCAATTCTGAAATTTTTTGCTTTTTCCTGCTCCTCTTAGCATGATAAAGAAGATTCAAAGAGAGTGAGATGCCAGCTCCTTTCATTCAGTCAGTAGCTTCAATCATTTCTGGACGTTTTTCAATGGCAAAAATCAATGAATATTGTAAATGCACAAACAGTAATTTCTCCGCATTGCAAGGTGCAATTCTGAAATTTTTTGCTTTTTCCTGCTCCTCTTAGCATGATAAAGAAGATTCAAAGAGAGTGAGATGCCAGATCCTTTCCTTCAGTCAGTAGCTTCAATCATTTCTGGTATATGAATAACATGATGTTTTTCAATGGCAAAAATCAATGAATTTTGTAAATGCACAAACAGTAATTTCTCCGCATTGCAAGGCGCAATTCTGAAATTTTTTGCTTTTTCCTGCTCCTCTTAGCATGATAAAGAAGATTCAAAGAGAGTGAGATGCCAGCTCCTTTCATTCAGTCAGTAGCTTCAATCATTTCTGGACATTTTTCAATGGCAAAAATCAATGAATATTGTAAATGCACAAACAGTAATTTCTCCGCATTGCAAGGTGCAATTCTGAAATTTTTTGCTTTTTCCTGCTCCTCTTAGCATGATAAAGAAGATTCAAAGAGAGTGAGATGCCAGCTCCTTTCATTCAGTCAGTAGCTTCAATCATTTCTGGACGTTTTTCAATGGCAAAAATCAATGAATATTGTAAATGCACAAACAGTAATTTCTCCGCATTGCAAGGTGCAATTCTGAAATTTTTTGCTTTTTCCTGCTCCTCTTAGCATGATAAAGAAGATTCAAAGAGAGTGAGATGCCAGCTCCTTTCATTCAGTCAGTAGCTTCAATCATTTCTGGACGTTTTTCAATGGCAAAAATCAATGAATATTGTAAATGCACAAACAGTAATTTCTCCGCATTGCAATGTGCAATTCTGAAATTTTTTGCTTTTTCCTGCTCCTCTTAGCATGATAAAGAAGATTCAAAGAGTGTGAGATGCCAGCTCCTTTCATTCAGTCAGTAGCTTCAATCATTTCTGGACATTTTTCAATGGCAAAAATCAATGAATATTGTAAATGCACAAACAGTAATTTCTCCGCATTGCAAGGTGCAATTCTGAAATTTTTTGCTTTTTCCTGCTCCTCTTAGCATGATAAAGAAGATTCAAAGAGAGTGAGATGCCAGCTCCTTTCATTCAGTCAGTAGCTTCAATCATTTCTGGACGTTTTTCAATGGCAAAAATCATTGAATATTGTAAATGCACAAACAGTAATTTCTCCGCATTGCAAGGTGCAATTCTGAAATTTTTTACTTTTTCCTGCTCCTCTTAGCATGATAAAGAAGATTCAAAGAGAGTGAGATGCCAGCTCCTTTCATTCAGTCAGTAGCTTCAATCATTTCTGGTATATGAATAACATGATGTTTTTCAATCGCAAAAATCAATGAATATTGTAAATGCACAAACAGTAATTTCTCCGCATTGCAAGGTGCAATTCTGAAATTTTTTGCTTTTTCCTGCTCCTCTTAGCATGATAAAGAAGATTCAAAGAGAGTGAGATGCCAGCTCCTTTCATTCAGTCAGTAGCTTCAATCATTTCTGGACGTTTTTCAATGGCAAAAATCAATGAATATTGTAAATGCACAAACAGTAATTTCTCCGCATTGCAAGGTGCAATTCTGAAATTTTTTGCTTTTTCCTGCTCCTCTTAGCATGATAAAGAAGATTCAAAGAGAGTGAGATGCCAGATCCTTTCCTTCAGTCAGTAGCTTCAATCATTTCTGGTATATGAATAACATGATGTTTTTCAATGGCAAAAATCAATGAATTTTGTAAATGCACAAACAGTAATTTCTCCGCATTGCAAGGCGCAATTCTGAAATTTTTTGCTTTTTCCTGCTCCTCTTAGCATGATAAAAAAGATTCAAAGAGAGTGAGATGCCAGCTCCTTTCATTCAGTCAGTAGCTTCAATCATTTCTGGACATTTTTCAATGGCAAAAATCAATGAATATTGTAAATGCACAAACAGTAATTTCTCCGCATTGCAAGGTGCAATTCTGAAATTTTTTGCTTTTTCCTGCTCCTCTTAGCATGATAAAGAAGATTCAAAGAGAGTGAGATGCCAGCTCCTTTCATTCAGTCAGTAGCTTCAATCATTTCTGGACGTTTTTCAATGGCAAAAATCAATGAATATTGTAAATGCACAAACAGTAATTTCTCCGCATTGCAAGGTGCAATTCTGAAATTTTTTGCTTTTTCCTGCTCCTCTTAGCATGATAAAGAAGATTCAAAGAGAGTGAGATGCCAGCTCCTTTCATTCAGTCAGTAGCTTCAATAATTTCTGGACGTTTTTCAATGGCAAAAATCAATGAATATTGTAAATGCACAAACAGTAATTTCTCCGCATTGCAAGGTGCAATTCTGAAATTTTTTGCTTTTTCCTGCTCCTCTTAGCATGATAAAGAAGATTCAAAGAGAGTGAGATGCCAGATCCTTTCCTTCAGTCAGTAGCTTCAATCATTTCTGGTATATGAATAACATGATGTTTTTCAATGGCAAAAATCAATGAATATTGTAAATGCACAAACAGTAATTTCTCCGCATTGCAAGGTGCAATTCTGAAATTTTTTGCTTTTTCCTGCTCCTCTTAGCATGATAAAGAAGATTCAAAGAGAGTGAGATGCCAGCTCCTTTCATTCAGTCAGTAGCTTCAATCATTTCTGGACGTTTTTCAATGGCAAAAATCAATGAATATTGTAAATGCACAAACAGTAATTTCTCCGCATTGCAATGTGCAATTCTGAAATTTTTTGCTTTTTCCTGCTCCTCTTAGCATGATAAAGAAGATTCAAAGAGAGTGAGATGCCAGCTCCTTTCATTCAGTCAGTAGCTTCAATCATTTCTGGACATTTTTCAATGGCAAAAATCAATGAATATTGTAAATGCACAAACAGTAATTTCTCCGCATTGCAAGGTGCAATTCTGAAATTTTTTGCTTTTTCCTGCTCCTCTTAGCATTATAAAGAAGATTCAAAGAGAGTGAGATGCCAGCTCCTTTCATTCAGTCAGTAGCTTCAATCATTTCTGGACGTTTTTCAATGACAAAAATCAATGAATATTGTAAATGCACAAACAGTAATTTCTCTGCATTGCAAGGTGCAATTCTGAAATTTTTTGCTTTTTCCTGCTCATCTTAGCATGATAAAGAAGATTCAAAGAGAGTGAGATGCCAGCTCCTTTCATTCAGTCAGTAGCTTCAATCATTTCTGGACGTTTTTCAATGGCAAAAATCAATGAATATTGTAAATGCACAAACAGTAATTTCTCCGCATTGCAAGGTGCAATTCTGAAATTTTTTGCTTTTTCCTGCTCCTCTTAGCATGATAAAGAAGATTCAAAGAGAGTGAGATGCCAGCTCCTTTCATTCAGTCAGTAGCTTCAATAATTTCTGGACGTTTTTCAATGGCAAAAATCAATGAATATTGTAAATGCACAAACAGTAATTTCTCCGCATTGCAAGGTGCAATTCTGAAATTTTTTGCTTTTTCCTGCTCCTCTTAGCATGATAAAGAAGATTCAAAGAGAGTGAGATGCCAGATCCTTTCCTTCAGTCAGTAGCTTCAATCATTTCTGGTATATGAATAACATGATGTTTTTCAATGGCAAAAATCAATGAATATTGTAAATGCACAAACAGTAATTTCTCCGCATTGCAAGGTGCAATTCTGAAATTTTTTGCTTTTTCCTGCTCCTCTTAGCATGATAAAGAAGATTCAAAGAGAGTGAGATGCCAGCTCCTTTCATTCAGTCAGTAGCTTCAATCATTTCTGGACGTTTTTCAATGGCAAAAATCAATGAATATTGTAAATGCACAAACAGTAATTTCTCCGCATTGCAATGTGCAATTCTGAAATTTTTTGCTTTTTCCTGCTCCTCTTAGCATGATAAAGAAGATTCAAAGAGAGTGAGATGCCAGCTCCTTTCATTCAGTCAGTAGCTTCAATCATTTCTGGACATTTTTCAATGGCAAAAATCAATGAATATTGTAAATGCACAAACAGTAATTTCTCCGCATTGCAAGGTGCAATTCTGAAATTTTTTGCTTTTTCCTGCTCCTCTTAGCATGATAAAGAAGATTCAAAGAGAGTGAGATGCCAGCTCCTTTCATTCAGTCAGTAGCTTCAATCATTTCTGGACATTTTTCAATGGCAAAAATCAATGAATATTGTAAATGCACAAACAGTAATTTCTCCGCATTGCAAGGTGCAATTCTGAAATTTTTTGCTTTTTCCTGCTCCTCTTAGCATGATAAAGAAGATTCAAAGAGAGTGAGATGCCAGCTCCTTTCATTCAGTCAGTAGCTTCAATCATTTCTGGACGTTTTTCAATGACAAAAATCAATGAATATTGTAAATGCACAAACAGTAATTTCTCTGCATTGCAAGGTGCAATTCTGAAATTTTTTGCTTTTTCCTGCTCCTCTTAGCATGATAAAGAAGATTCAAAGAGAGTGAGATGCCAGCTCCTTTCATTCAGTCAGTAGCTTCAATCATTTCTGGACGTTTTTCAATGGCAAAAATCATTGAATATTGTAAATGCACAAACAGTAATTTCTCCGCATTGCAAGGTGCAATTCTGAAATTTTTTACTTTTTCCTGCTCCTCTTAGCATGATAAAGAAGATTCAAAGAGAGTGAGATGCCAGCTCCTTTCATTCAGTCAGTAGCTTCAATCATTTCTGGTATATGAATAACATGATGTTTTTCAATCGCAAAAATCAATGAATATTGTAAATGCACAAACAGTAATTTCTCCGCATTGCAAGGTGCAATTCTGAAATTTTTTGCTTTTTCCTGCTCCTCTTAGCATGATAAAGAAGATTCAAAGAGAGTGAGATGCCAGCTCCTTTCATTCAGTCAGTAGCTTCAATCATTTCTGGACGTTTTTCAATGGCAAAAATCAATGAATATTGTAAATGCACAAACAGTAATTTCTCCGCATTGCAAGGTGCAATTCTGAAATTTTTTGCTTTTTCCTGCTCCTCTTAGCATGATAAAGAAGATTCAAAGAGAGTGAGATGCCAGCTCCTTTCATTCAGTCAGTAGCTTCAATCATTTCTGGACGTTTTTCAATGGCAAAAATCAATGAATATTGTAAATGCACAAACAGTAATTTCTCCGCATTGCAAGGTGCAATTCTGAAATTTTTTGCTTTTTCCTGCTCCTCTTAGCATGATAAAGAAGATTCAAAGAGAGTGAGATGCCAGCTCCTTTCATTCAGTCAGTAGCTTCAATAATTTCTGGACGTTTTTCAATGGCAAAAATCAATGAATATTGTAAATGCACAAACAGTAATTTCTCCGCATTGCAAGGTGCAATTCTGAAATTTTTTGCTTTTTCCTGCTCCTCTTAGCATGATAAAGAAGATTCAAAGAGAGTGAGATGCCAGATCCTTTCCTTCAGTCAGTAGCTTCAATCATTTCTGGTATATGAATAACATGATGTTTTTCAATGGCAAAAATCAATGAATATTGTAAATGCACAAACAGTAATTTCTCCGCATTGCAAGGTGCAATTCTGAAATTTTTTGCTTTTTCCTGCTCCTCTTAGCATGATAAAGAAGATTCAAAGAGAGTGAGATGCCAGCTCCTTTCATTCAGTCAGTAGCTTCAATCATTTCTGGACGTTTTTCAATGGCAAAAATCAATGAATATTGTAAATGCACAAACAGTAATTTCTCCGCATTGCAATGTGCAATTCTGAAATTTTTTGCTTTTTCCTGCTCCTCTTAGCATGATAAAGAAGATTCAAAGAGAGTGAGATGCCAGCTCCTTTCATTCAGTCAGTAGCTTCAATCATTTCTGGACATTTTTCAATGGCAAAAATCAATGAATATTGTAAATGCACAAACAGTAATTTCTCCGCATTGCAAGGTGCAATTCTGAAATTTTTTGCTTTTTCCTGCTCCTCTTAGCATGATAAAGAAGATTCAAAGAGAGTGAGATGCCAGCTCCTTTCATTCAGTCAGTAGCTTCAATCATTTCTGGACGTTTTTCAATGACAAAAATCAATGAATATTGTAAATGCACAAACAGTAATTTCTCTGCATTGCAAGGTGCAATTCTGAAATTTTTTGCTTTTTCCTGCTCATCTTAGCATGGTAAAGAAGATTCAAAGAGAGTGAGATGCCAGCTCCTTTCATTCAGTCAGTAGCTTCAATCATTTCTGGACGTTTTTCAATGGCAAAAATCAATGAATATTGTAAATGCACAAACAGTAATTTCTCCGCATTGCAAGGTGCAATTCTGAAATTTTTTGCTTTTTCCTGCTCCTCTTAGCATGATAAAGAAGATTCAAAGAGAGTGAGATGCCAGCTCCTTTCATTCAGTCAGTAGCTTCAATCATTTCTGGACGTTTTTCAATGGCAAAAATCAATGAATATTGTAAATGCACAAACAGTAATTTCTCCGCATTGCAATGTGCAATTCTGAAATTTTTTGCTTTTTCCTGCTCCTCTTAGCATGATAAAGAAGATTCAAAGAGAGTGAGATGCCAGCTCCTTTCATTCAGTCAGTAGCTTCAATCATTTCTGGTATATGAATAACATGATGTTTTTCAATGGCAAAAATCAATGAATATTGTAAATGCACAAACAGTAATTTCTCCGCATTGCAAGGTGCAATTCTGAAATTTTTTGCTTTTTCCTGCTCCTCTTAGCATGATAAAGAAGATTCAAAGAGAGTGAGATGCCAGCTCCTTTCATTCAGTCAGTAGCTTCAATCATTTCTGGACGTTTTTCAATGGCAAAAATCAATGAATATTGTAAATGCACAAACAGTAATTTCTCCGCATTGCAATGTGCAATTCTGAAATTTTTTGCTTTTTCCTGCTCCTCTTAGCATGATAAAGAAGATTCAAAGAGAGTGAGATGCCAGCTCCTTTCATTCAGTCAGTAGCTTCAATCATTTCTGGACATTTTTCAATGGCAAAAATCAATGAATATTGTAAATGCACAAACAGTAATTTCTCCGCATTGCAAGGTGCAATTCTGAAATTTTTTGCTTTTTCCTGCTCCTCTTAGCATGATAAAGAAGATTCAAAGAGAGTGAGATGCCAGCTCCTTTCATTCAGTCAGTAGCTTCAATCATTTCTGGACGTTTTTCAATGACAAAAATCAATGAATATTGTAAATGCACAAACAGTAATTTCTCTGCATTGCAAGGTGCAATTCTGAAATTTTTTGCTTTTTCCTGCTCCTCTTAGCATGATAAAGAAGATTCAAAGAGAGTGAGATGCCAGATCCTTTCCTTCAGTCAGTAGCTTCAATCATTTCTGGTATATGAATAACATGATGTTTTTCAATGGCAAAAATCAATGAATTTTGTAAATGCACAAACAGTAATTTCTCCGCATTGCAAGGCGCAATTCTGAAATTTTTTGCTTTTTCCTGCTCCTCTTAGCATGATAAAGAAGATTCAAAGAGAGTGAGATGCCAGCTCCTTTCATTCAGTCAGTAGCTTCAATCATTTCTGGACATTTTTCAATGGCAAAAATCAATGAATATTGTAAATGCACAAACAGTAATTTCTCCGCATTGCAAGGTGCAATTCTGAAATTTTTTGCTTTTTCCTGCTCCTCTTAGCATGATAAAGAAGATTCAAAGAGAGTGAGATGCCAGCTCCTTTCATTCAGTCAGTAGCTTCAATCATTTCTGGACGTTTTTCAATGGCAAAAATCAATGAATATTGTAAATGCACAAACAGTAATTTCTCCGCATTGCAAGGTGCAATTCTGAAATTTTTTGCTTTTTCCTGCTCCTCTTAGCATGATAAAGAAGATTCAAAGAGAGTGAGATGCCAGCTCCTTTCATTCAGTCAGTAGCTTCAATCATTTCTGGACGTTTTTCAATGGCAAAAATCAATGAATATTGTAAATGCACAAACAGTAATTTCTCCGCATTGCAAGGTGCAATTCTGAAATTTTTTGCTTTTTCCTGCTCCTCTTAGCATGATAAAGAAGATTCAAAGAGAGTGAGATGCCAGATCCTTTCCTTCAGTCAGTAGCTTCAATCATTTCTGGTATATGAATAACATGATGTTTTTCAATGGCAAAAATCAATGAATTTTTGTAAATGCACAAACAGTAATTTCTCCGCATTGCAAGGCGCAATTCTGAAATTTTTTGCTTTTTCCTGCTCCTCTTAGCATGATAAAGAAGATTCAAAGAGAGTGAGATGCCAGCTCCTTTCATTCAGTCAGTAGCTTCAATCATTTCTGGACATTTTTCAATGGCAAAAATCAATGAATATTGTAAATGCACAAACAGTAATTTCTCCGCATTGCAAGGTGCAATTCTGAAATTTTTTGCTTTTTCCTGCTCCTCTTAGCATGATAAAGAAGATTCAAAGAGAGTGAGATGCCAGCTCCTTTCATTCAGTCAGTAGCTTCAATCATTTCTGGACGTTTTTCAATGACAAAAATCAATGAATATTGTAAATGCACAAACAGTAATTTCTCTGCATTGCAAGGTGCAATTCTGAAATTTTTTGCTTTTTCCTGCTCCTCTTAGCATGATAAAGAAGATTCAAAGAGAGTGAGATGCCAGCTCCTTTCATTCAGTCAGTAGCTTCAATCATTTCTGGACGTTTTTCAATGGCAAAAATCATTGAATATTGTAAATGCACAAACAGTAATTTCTCCGCATTGCAAGGTGCAATTCTGAAATTTTTTACTTTTTCCTGCTCCTCTTAGCATGATAAAGAAGATTCAAAGAGAGTGAGATGCCAGCTCCTTTCATTCAGTCAGTAGCTTCAATCATTTCTGGTATATGAATAACATGATGTTTTTCAATCGCAAAAATCAATGAATATTGTAAATGCACAAACAGTAATTTCTCCGCATTGCAAGGTGCAATTCTGAAATTTTTTGCTTTTTCCTGCTCCTCTTAGCATGATAAAGAAGATTCAAAGAGAGTGAGATGCCAGCTCCTTTCATTCAGTCAGTAGCTTCAATCATTTCTGGACGTTTTTCAATGGCAAAAATCAATGAATATTGTAAATGCACAAACAGTAATTTCTCCGCATTGCAAGGTGCAATTCTGAAATTTTTTGCTTTTTCCTGCTCCTCTTAGCATGATAAAGAAGATTCAAAGAGAGTGAGATGCCAGCTCCTTTCATTCAGTCAGTAGCTTCAATCATTTCTGGACGTTTTTCAATGGCAAAAATCAATGAATATTGTAAATGCACAAACAGTAATTTCTCCGCATTGCAAGGTGCAATTCTGAAATTTTTTGCTTTTTCCTGCTCCTCTTAGCATGATAAAGAAGATTCAAAGAGAGTGAGATGCCAGCTCCTTTCATTCAGTCAGTAGCTTCAATAATTTCTGGACGTTTTTCAATGGCAAAAATCAATGAATATTGTAAATGCACAAACAGTAATTTCTCCGCATTGCAAGGTGCAATTCTGAAATTTTTTGCTTTTTCCTGCTCCTCTTAGCATGATAAAGAAGATTCAAAGAGAGTGAGATGCCAGATCCTTTCCTTCAGTCAGTAGCTTCAATCATTTCTGGTATATGAATAACATGATGTTTTTCAATGGCAAAAATCAATGAATATTGTAAATGCACAAACAGTAATTTCTCCGCATTGCAAGGTGCAATTCTGAAATTTTTTGCTTTTTCCTGCTCCTCTTAGCATGATAAAGAAGATTCAAAGAGAGTGAGATGCCAGCTCCTTTCATTCAGTCAGTAGCTTCAATCATTTCTGGACGTTTTTCAATGGCAAAAATCAATGAATATTGTAAATGCACAAACAGTAATTTCTCCGCATTGCAATGTGCAATTCTGAAATTTTTTGCTTTTTCCTGCTCCTCTTAGCATGATAAAGAAGATTCAAAGAGAGTGAGATGCCAGCTCCTTTCATTCAGTCAGTAGCTTCAATCATTTCTGGACATTTTTCAATGGCAAAAATCAATGAATATTGTAAATGCACAAACAGTAATTTCTCCGCATTGCAAGGTGCAATTCTGAAATTTTTTGCTTTTTCCTGCTCCTCTTAGCATGATAAAGAAGATTCAAAGAGAGTGAGATGCCAGCTCCTTTCATTCAGTCAGTAGCTTCAATCATTTCTGGACGTTTTTCAATGACAAAAATCAATGAATATTGTAAATGCACAAACAGTAATTTCTCTGCATTGCAAGGTGCAATTCTGAAATTTTTTGCTTTTTCCTGCTCATCTTAGCATGGTAAAGAAGATTCAAAGAGAGTGAGATGCCAGCTCCTTTCATTCAGTCAGTAGCTTCAATCATTTCTGGACGTTTTTCAATGGCAAAAATCAATGAATATTGTAAATGCACAAACAGTAATTTCTCCGCATTGCAAGGTGCAATTCTGAAATTTTTTGCTTTTTCCTGCTCCTCTTAGCATGATAAAGAAGATTCAAAGAGAGTGAGATGCCAGCTCCTTTCATTCAGTCAGTAGCTTCAATAATTTCTGGACGTTTTTCAATGGCAAAAATCAATGAATATTGTAAATGCACAAACAGTAATTTCTCCGCATTGCAAGGTGCAATTCTGAAATTTTTTGCTTTTTCCTGCTCCTCTTAGCATGATAAAGAAGATTCAAAGAGAGTGAGATGCCAGATCCTTTCCTTCAGTCAGTAGCTTCAATCATTTCTGGTATATGAATAACATGATGTTTTTCAATGGCAAAAATCAATGAATATTGTAAATGCACAAACAGTAATTTCTCCGCATTGCAAGGTGCAATTCTGAAATTTTTTGCTTTTTCCTGCTCCTCTTAGCATGATAAAGAAGATTCAAAGAGAGTGAGATGCCAGCTCCTTTCATTCAGTCAGTAGCTTCAATCATTTCTGGACGTTTTTCAATGGCAAAAATCAATGAATATTGTAAATGCACAAACAGTAATTTCTCCGCATTGCAATGTGCAATTCTGAAATTTTTTGCTTTTTCCTGCTCCTCTTAGCATGATAAAGAAGATTCAAAGAGAGTGAGATGCCAGCTCCTTTCATTCAGTCAGTAGCTTCAATCATTTCTGGACATTTTTCAATGGCAAAAATCAATGAATATTGTAAATGCACAAACAGTAATTTCTCCGCATTGCAAGGTGCAATTCTGAAATTTTTTGCTTTTTCCTGCTCCTCTTAGCATGATAAAGAAGATTCAAAGAGAGTGAGATGCCAGCTCCTTTCATTCAGTCAGTAGCTTCAATCATTTCTGGACGTTTTTCAATGACAAAAATCAATGAATATTGTAAATGCACAAACAGTAATTTCTCTGCATTGCAAGGTGCAATTCTGAAATTTTTTGCTTTTTCCTGCTCCTCTTAGCATGATAAAGAAGATTCAAAGAGAGTGAGATGCCAGATCCTTTCCTTCAGTCAGTAGCTTCAATCATTTCTGGTATATGAATAACATGATGTTTTTCAATGGCAAAAATCAATGAATTTTGTAAATGCACAAACAGTAATTTCTCCGCATTGCAAGGCGCAATTCTGAAATTTTTTGCTTTTTCCTGCTCCTCTTAGCATGATAAAGAAGATTCAAAGAGAGTGAGATGCCAGCTCCTTTCATTCAGTCAGTAGCTTCAATCATTTCTGGACATTTTTCAATGGCAAAAATCAATGAATATTGTAAATGCACAAACAGTAATTTCTCCGCATTGCAAGGTGCAATTCTGAAATTTTTTGCTTTTTCCTGCTCCTCTTAGCATGATAAAGAAGATTCAAAGAGAGTGAGATGCCAGCTCCTTTCATTCAGTCAGTAGCTTCAATCATTTCTGGACGTTTTTCAATGGCAAAAATCAATGAATATTGTAAATGCACAAACAGTAATTTCTCCGCATTGCAAGGTGCAATTCTGAAATTTTTTGCTTTTTCCTGCTCCTCTTAGCATGATAAAGAAGATTCAAAGAGAGTGAGATGCCAGCTCCTTTCATTCAGTCAGTAGCTTCAATCATTTCTGGACGTTTTTCAATGGCAAAAATCAATGAATATTGTAAATGCACAAACAGTAATTTCTCCGCATTGCAAGGTGCAATTCTGAAATTTTTTGCTTTTTCCTGCTCCTCTTAGCATGATAAAGAAGATTCAAAGAGAGTGAGATGCCAGATCCTTTCCTTCAGTCAGTAGCTTCAATCATTTCTGGTATATGAATAACATGATGTTTTTCAATGGCAAAAATCAATGAATTTTGTAAATGCACAAACAGTAATTTCTCCGCATTGCAAGGCGCAATTCTGAAATTTTTTGCTTTTTCCTGCTCCTCTTAGCATGATAAAGAAGATTCAAAGAGAGTGAGATGCCAGCTCCTTTCATTCAGTCAGTAGCTTCAATCATTTCTGGACATTTTTCAATGGCAAAAATCAATGAATATTGTAAATGCACAAACAGTAATTTCTCCGCATTGCAAGGTGCAATTCTGAAATTTTTTGCTTTTTCCTGCTCCTCTTAGCATGATAAAGAAGATTCAAAGAGAGTGAGATGCCAGCTCCTTTCATTCAGTCAGTAGCTTCAATCATTTCTGGACGTTTTTCAATGGCAAAAATCAATGAATATTGTAAATGCACAAACAGTAATTTCTCCGCATTGCAAGGTGCAATTCTGAAATTTTTTGCTTTTTCCTGCTCCTCTTAGCATGATAAAGAAGATTCAAAGAGAGTGAGATGCCAGCTCCTTTCATTCAGTCAGTAGCTTCAATCATTTCTGGACGTTTTTCAATGGCAAAAATCAATGAATATTGTAAATGCACAAACAGTAATTTCTCCGCATTGCAATGTGCAATTCTGAAATTTTTTGCTTTTTCCTGCTCCTCTTAGCATGATAAAGAAGATTCAAAGAGAGTGAGATGCCAGCTCCTTTCATTCAGTCAGTAGCTTCAAACATTTCTGGTACATGAATAACATGATGTTTTTCAATGGCAAAAATCAATGAATATTGTAAATGCACAAACAGTAATTTCTCCGCATTGCAAGGTGCAATTCTGAAATTTTTTGCTTTTTCCTGCTCCTCTTAGCATGATAAAGAAGATTCAAAGAGAGTGAGATGCCAGCTCCTTTCGTTCAGTCAGTAGCTTCAATCATTTCTGGACGTTTTTCAATGGCAAAAATCATTGAATATTATAAATGCACAAACAGTAATTTCTCCGCATTGCAAGGTGCAATTCTGAAATTTTTTACTTTTTCCTGCTCCTCTTAGCATGATAAAGAAGATTCAAAGAGAGTGAGATGCCAGCTCCTTTCATTCAGTCAGTAGCTTCAATCATTTCTGGTATATGAATAACATGATGTTTTTCAATGGCAAAAATCAATGAATATTGTAAATGCACAAACAGTAATTTCTCCGCATTGCAAGGTGCAATTCTGAAATTTTTTGCTTTTTCCTGCTCCTCTTAGCATGATAAAGAAGATTCAAAGAGAGTGAGATGCCAGCTCCTTTCATTCAGTCAGTAGCTTCAATCATTTCTGGACGTTTTTCAATGGCAAAAATCAATGAATATTGTAAATGCACAAACAGTAATTTCTCCGCATTGCAAGGTGCAATTCTGAAATTTTTTGCTTTTTCCTGCTCCTCTTAGCATGATAAACAAGATTCAAAGAGAGTGAGATGCCAGCTCATTTCATTCAGTCAGTAGCTTCAATCATTTCTGGACGTTTTTCAATGGCAAAAATCATTGAATATTGTAAATGCACAAACAGTAATTTCTCCGCATTGCAAGGTGCAATTCTGAAATTTTTTACTTTTTCCTGCTCCTCTTAGCATGATAAAGAAGATTCAAAGAGAGTGAGATGCCAGCTCCTTTCATTCAGTCAGTAGCTTCAATCATTTCTGGTATATGAATAACATGATGTTTTTCAATCGCAAAAATCAATGAATATTGTAAATGCACAAACAGTAATTTCTCCGCATTGCAAGGTGCAATTCTGAAATTTTTTGCTTTTTCCTGCTCCTCTTAGCATGATAAAGAAGATTCAAAGAGAGTGAGATGCCAGCTCCTTTCATTCAGTCAGTAGCTTCAATCATTTCTGGACGTTTTTCAATGGCAAAAATCAATGAATATTGTAAATGCACAAACAGTAATTTCTCCGCATTGCAAGGTGCAATTCTGAAATTTTTTGCTTTTTCCTGCTCCTCTAAGCATGATAAAGAAGATTCAAAGAGAGTGAGATGCCAGATCCTTTCCTTCAGTCAGTAGCTTCAATCATTTCTGGTATATGAATAACATGATGTTTTTCAATGGCAAAAATCAATGAATTTTGTAAATGCACAAACAGTAATTTCTCCGCATTGCAAGGCGCAATTCTGAAATTTTTTGCTTTTTCCTGCTCCTCTTAGCATGATAAAGAAGATTCAAATTGAGTGAGATGCCAGCTCCTTTCATTCAGTCAGTAGCTTCAATCATTTCTGGACATTTTTCAATGGCAAAAATCAATGAATATTGTAAATGCACAAACAGTAATTTCTCCGCATTGCAAGGTGCAATTCTGAAATTTTTTGCTTTTTCCTGCTCCTCTTAGCATGATAAAGAAGATTCAGAGAGTGAGATGCCAGCTCCTTTCATTCAGTCAGTAGCTTCAATCATTTCTGGACGTTTTTCAATGGCAAAAATCAATGAATATTGTAAATGCACAAACAGTAATTTCTCCGCATTGCAAGGTGCAATTCTGAAATTTTTTGCTTTTTCCTGCTCCTCTTAGCATGATAAAGAAGATTCAAAGAGAGTGAGATGCCAGCTCCTTTCATTCAGTCAGTACCTTCAATCATTTCTGGACGTTTTTCAATGGCAAAAATCAATGAATATTGTAAATGCACAAACAGTAATTTCTCCGCATTGCAAGGTGCAATTCTGAAATTTTTTGCTTTTTCCTGCTCCTCTTAGCATGATAAAGAAGATTCAAAGAGAGTGAGATGCCAGCTCCTTTCATTCAGTCAGTAGCTTCAATCATTTCTGGTATATGAATAACATGATGTTTTTCAATAGCAAAAATCAATGAATATTGTAAATGCACAAACAGTAATTTCTCCGCATTGCAAGGTGCAATTCTGAAATTTTTTGCTTTTTCCTGCTCCTCTTAGCATGATAAAGAAGATTCAAAGAGAGTGAGATGCCAGCTCCTTTCATTCAGTCAGTAGCTTCAATCATTTCTGGACGTTTTTCAATGGCAAAAATCAATGAATATTGTAAATGCACAAACAGTAATTTCTCCGCATTGCAAGGTGCAATTCTGAAATTTTTTGCTTTTTCCTGCTCCTCTAAGCATGATAAAGAAGATTCAAAGAGAGTGAGATGCCAGATCCTTTCCTTCAGTCAGTAGCTTCAATCATTTCTGGTATATGAATAACATGATGTTTTTCAATGGCAAAAATCAATGAATTTTGTAAATGCACAAACAGTAATTTCTCCGCATTGCAAGGCGCAATTCTGAAATTTTTTGCTTTTTCCTGCTCCTCTTAGCATGATAAAGAAGATTCAAAGAGAGTGAGATGCCAGCTCCTTTCATTCAGTCAGTAGCTTCAATCATTTCTGGACATTTTTCAATGGCAAAAATCAATAAATATTGTAAATGCACAAACAGTAATTTCTCCGCATTGCAAGGTGCAATTCTGAAATTTTTTGCTTTTTCCTGCTCCTCTTAGCATGATAAAGAAGATTCAAAGAGAGTGAGATGCCAGCTCCTTTCATTCAGTCAGTAGCTTCAATCATTTCTGGACGTTTTTCAATGGCAAAAATCAATGAATATTGTAAATGCACAAACTGTAATTTCTCCGCATTGCAAGGTGCAATTCTGAAATTTTTTGCTTTTTCCTGCTCCTCTTAGCATGATAAAGAAGATTCAAAGAGAGTGAGATGCCAGCTCCTTTCATTCAGTCAGTAGCTTCAATCATTTCTGGTATATGAATAACATGATGTTTTTCAATCGCAAAAATCAATGAATATTGTAAATGCACAAACAGTAATTTCTCCGCATTGCAAGGTGCAATTCTGAAATTTTTTGCTTTTTCCTGCTCCTCTTAGCATGATAAAGAAGATTCAAAGAGAGTGAGATGCCAGCTCCTTTCCTTCAGTCAGTAGCTTCAATCATTTCTGGTATATGAATAACATGTTGTTTTTCAATGGCAAAAATCAATGAATTTTGTAAATGCACAAACAGTAATTTCTCCGCATTGCAAGGCGCAATTCTGAAATTTTTTGCTTTTTCCTGCTCCTCTTAGCATGATAAAGAAGATTCAAAGAGAGTGAGATGCCAGCTCCTTTCATTCAGTCAGTAGCTTCAATCATTTCTGGACATTTTTCAGTGGCAAAAATCAATGAATATTGTAAATGCACAAACAGTAATTTCTCCGCATTGCAAGGTGCAATTCTGAAATTTTTTGCTTTTTCCTGCTCCTCTTAGCATGATAAAGAAGATTCAAAGAGAGTGAGATGCCAGCTCCTTTCATTCAGTCAGTAGCTACAATCATTTCTGGACGTTTTTCAATGGCAAAAATCAATGAATATTGTAAATGCACAAACAGTAATTTCTCCGCATTGCAAGGTGCAATTCTGAAATTTTTTGCTTTTTCCTGCTCCTCTTAGCATGATAAAGAAGATTCAAAGAGAGTGAGGTGCCAGCTCCTTTCATTCAGTCAGGAGCTTCAAACATTTCTGGTATATGAATAACATGTTTTTCAATGGCAAAAATCAATGAATATTGTAAATGCACAAACAGTAATTTCTCCGCATTGCAAGGTGCAATTCTGAAATTTTTTGCTTTTTCCTGCTCCTCTTAGCATGATAAAGAAGATTCAAAGAGAGTGAGATGCCAGCTCCTTTCATTCAGTCAGTAGCTTCAATCATTTCTGGACGTTTTTCAATGGCAAAAATCAATGAATATTGTAAATGCACAAACTGTAATTTCTCCGCATTGCAAGGTGCAATTCTGAAATTTTTTGCTTTTTCCTGCTCCTCTTAGCATGATAAAGAAGATTCAAAGAGAGTGAGATGCCAGCTCCTTTCATTCAGTCAGTAGCTTCAATCATTTCTGGACGTTTTTCAATGGCAAAAATCAACGAATATTGTAAATGCACAAACAGTAATTTCTCCGCATTGCAAGGTGCAATTCTGAAATTTTTTGCTTTTTCCTGCTCCTCTTAGCATGATAAAGAAGATTCAAAGAGAGTGAGATGCCAGCTCCTTTCATTCAGTCAGTAGCTTCAATCATTTCTGGACGTTTTTCAATGGCAAAAATCAATGAATATTGTAAATGCACAAACTGTAATTTCTCCGCATTGCAAGGTGCAATTCTGAAATTTTTTGCTTTTTCCTGCTCCTCTTAGCATGATAAAGAAGATTCAAAGAGAGTGAGATGCCAGCTCCTTTCATTCAGTCAGTAGCTTCAATCATTTCTGGACGTTTTTCAATGGCAAAAATCAATGAATATTGTAAATGCACAAACAGTAAATTCTCCGCATTGCAAGTTGCAATTCTGAAATTTTTTGCTTTTTCCTGCTCCTCTTAGCATGATAAAGAAGATTCAAAGAGAGTGAGATGCCAGCTCCTTTCCTTCAGTCAGTAGCTTCAATCATTTCTGGTATATGAATAACATGATGTTTTTCAATGGCAAAAATCAATGAATTTTGTAAATGCACAAACAGTAATTTCTCCGCATTGCAAGGCGCAATTCTGAAATTTTTTGCTTTTTCCTGCTCCTCTTAGCATGATAAAGAAGATTCAAAGAGAGTGAGATGCCAGCTCCTTTCATTCAGTCAGTAGCTTCAATCATTTCTGGACATTTTTCAATGGCAAAAATCAATGAATATTGTAAATGCACAAACAGTAATTTCTCCGCATTGCAAGGTGCAATTCTGAAATTTTTTGCTTTTTCCTGCTCCTCTTAGCATGATAAAGAAGATTCAAAGAGAGTGAGATGCCAGCTCCTTTCATTCAGTCAGTAGCTTCAATCATTTCTGGACGTTTTTCAATGGCAAAAATCAATGAATATTGTAAATGCACAAACAGTAATTTCTCCGCATTGCAAGGTGCAATTCTGAAATTTTTTGCTTTTTCCTGCTCCTCTTAGCATGATAAAGAAGATTCAAAGAGAGTGAGGTGCCAGCTCCTTTCATTCAGTCAGGAGGTTCAAACATTTCTGGTATATGAATAACTTGTTTTTCAATGGCAAAAATCAATGAATATTGTAAATGCACAAACAGTAAATTCTCCGCATTGCAAGGTGCAATTCTGAAATTTTTTGCTTTTTCCTGCTCCTCTTAGCATGATAAAGAAGATTCAAAGAGAGTGAGATGCCAGCTCCTTTCATTCAGTCAGTAGCTTCAATCATTTCTGGACGTTTTTCAATGGCAAAAATCAATGAATATTGTAAATGCACAAACTGTAATTTCTCCGCATTGCAAGGTGCAATTCTGAAATTTTTTGCTTTTTCCTGCTCCTCTTAGCATGATAAAGAAGATTCAAAGAGAGTGAGATGCCAGCTCCTTTCATTCAGTCAGTAGCTTCAATCATTTCTGGACGTTTTTCAATGGCAAAAATCAACGAATATTGTAAATGCACAAACAGTAATTTCTCCGCATTGCAAGGTGCAATTCTGAAATTTTTTGCTTTTTCCTGCTCCTCTTAGCATGATAAAGAAGATTCAAAGAGAGTGAGATGCCAGCTCCTTTCATTCAGTCAGTAGCTTCAATCATTTCTGGATGTTTTTCAATGGCAAAAATCAATGAATATTGTAAATGCACAAACTGTAATTTCTCCGCATTGCAAGGTGCAATTCTGAAATTTTTTGCTTTTTCCTGCTCCACTTAGCATGATAAAGAAGATTCAAAGAGAGTGAGATGCCAGCTCCTTTCATTCAGTCAGTAGCTTCAATCATTTATGGACGTTTTTCAATGGCAAAAATCAATGAATATTGTAAATGCACAAACAGTAATTTCTCCGCATTGCAAGTTGCAATTCTGAAATTTTTTGCTTTTTCCTGCTCCTCTTAGCATGATAAAGAAGATTCAAAGAGAGTGAGATGCCAGCTCCTTTCATTCAGTCAGTACCTTCAATCATTTCTGGACGTTTTTCAATGGCAAAAATCAATGAATATTGTAAATGCACAAACAGTAATTTCTCCGCATTGCAAGGTGCAATTCTGAAATTTTTTGCTTTTTCCTGCTCCTCTTAGCATGATAAAGAAGATTCAAAGAGAGTGAGATGCCAGCTCCTTTCATTCAGTCAGTAGCTTCAAACATTTCTGGTATATGAATAACATGATGTTTTTCAATGGCAAAAATCAATGAATATTGAAAATGCACAAACAGTAATTTCTCCGCATTGCAAGGTGCAATTCTGAAATTTTTTGCTTTTTCCTGCTCCTCTTAGCATGATAAAGAAGATTCAAAGAGAGTGAGATGCCAGCTCCTTTCGTTCAGTCAGTAGCTTCAATCATTTCTGGACGTTTTTCAATGGCAAAAATCAACGAATATTGTAAATGCACAAACAGTAATTTCTCCGCATTGCAAGGCGCAATTCTGAAATTTTTTGCTTTTTCCTGCTCCTCTTAGCATGATAAAGAAGATTCAAAGAGAGTGAGATGCCAGCTCCTTTCATTCAGTCAGTAGCTTCAATCATTTCTGGACGTTTTTCAATGGCAAAAATCAATGAATATTGTAAATGCACAAACTGTAATTTCTCCGCATTGCAAGGTGCAATTCTGAAATTTTTTGCTTTTTCCTGCTCCTCTTAGCATGATAAAGAAGATTCAAAGAGAGTGAGATGCCAGCTCCTTTCATTCAGTCAGTAGCTTCAATAATTTCTGGACGTTTTTCAATGGCAAAAATCAATGAATATTGTAAATGCACAAACAGTAAATTCTCCGCATTGCAAGGTGCAATTCTGAAATTTTTTGCTTTTTCCTGCTCCTCTTAGCATGATAAAGAAGATTCAAAGAGAGTGAGATGCCAGCTCCTTTCCTTCAGTCAGTAGCTTCAATCATTTCTGGTATATGAATAACATGATGTTTTTCAATGGCAAAAATCAATGAATTTTGTAAATGCACAAACAGTAATTTCTCCGCATTGCAAGGCGCAATTCTGAAATTTTTTGCTTTTTCCTGCTCCTCTTAGCATGATAAAGAAGATTCAAAGAGAGTGAGATGCCAGCTCCTTTCATTCAGTCAGTAGCTTCAATCATTTCTGGACATTTTTCAATGGCAAAAATCAATGAATATTGTAAATGCACAAACAGTAATTTCTCCGCATTGCAAGGTGCAATTCTGAAATTTTTTGCTTTTTCCTGCTCCTCTTAGCATGATAAAGAAGATTCAAAGAGAGTGAGATGCCAGCTCCTTTCATTCAGTCAGTAGCTTCAATCATTTCTGGACGTTTTTCAATGGCAAAAATCAATGAATATTGTAAATGCACAAACAGTAATTTCTCCGCATTGCAAGGTGCAATTCTGAAATTTTTTGCTTTTTCCTGCTCCTCTTAGCATGATAAAGAAGATTCAAAGAGAGTGAGGTGCCAGCTCCTTTCATTCAGTCAGGAGCTTCAAACATTTCTGGTATATGAATAACATGTTTTTCAAAGGCAAAAATCAATGAATATTGTAAATGCACAAACAGTAAATTCTCCGCATTGCAAGGTGCAATTCTGAAATTTTTTGCTTTTTCCTGCTCCTCTTAGCATGATAAAGAAGATTCAAAGAGAGTGAGATGCCAGCTCCTTTCATTCAGTCAGTAGCTTCAATCATTTCTGGACGTTTTTCAATGGCAAAAATCAATGAATATTGTAAATGCACAAACTGTAATTTCTCCGCATTGCAAGGTGCAATTCTGAAATTTTTTGCTTTTTCCTGCTCCTCTTAGCATGATAAAGAAGATTCAAAGAGAGTGAGATGCCAGCTCCTTTCATTCAGTCAGTAGCTTCAATCATTTCTGGACGTTTTTCAATGGCAAAAATCAACGAATATTGTAAATGCACAAACAGTAATTTCTCCGCATTGCAAGGTGCAATTCTGAAATTTTTTGCTTTTTCCTGCTCCTCTTAGCATGATAAAGAAGATTCAAAGAGAGTGAGATGCCAGCTCCTTTCATTCAGTCAGTAGCTTCAATCATTTCTGGACGTTTTTCAATGGCAAAAATCAATGAATATTGTAAATGCACAAACTGTAATTTCTCCGCATTGCAAGGTGCAATTCTGAAATTTTTTGCTTTTTCCTGCTCCACTTAGCATGATAAAGAAGATTCAAAGAGAGTGAGATGCCAGCTCCTTTCATTCAGTCAGTAGCTTCAATCATTTCTGGACGTTTTTCAATGGCAAAAATCAATGAATATTGTAAATGCACAAACAGTAATTTCTCCGCATTGCAAGTTGCAATTCTGAAATTTTTTGCTTTTTCCTGCTCCTCTTAGCATGATAAAGAAGATTCAAAGAGAGTGAGATGCCAGCTCCTTTCATTCAGTCAGTACCTTCAATCATTTCTGGACGTTTTTCAATGGCAAAAATCAATGAATATTGTAAATGCACAAACAGTAATTTCTCCGCATTGCAAGGTGCAATTCTGAAATTTTTTGCTTTTTCCTGCTCCTCTTAGCATGATAAAGAAGATTCAAAGAGAGTGAGATGCCAGCTCCTTTCATTCAGTCAGTAGCTTCAAACATTTCTGGTATATGAATAACATGATGTTTTTCAATGGCAAAAATCAATGAATATTGTAAATGCACAAACAGTAATTTCTCCGCATTGCAAGGTGCAAGTCTGAAATTTTTTGCTTTTTCTGCTCCTCTTAGCATGATAAAGAAGATTCAAAGAGAGTGAGATGCCAGCTCCTTTCATTCAGTCAGTAGCTTCAAACATTTCTGGTATATGAATAACATGATGTTTTTCAATGGCAAAAATCAATGAATATTGTAAATGCACAAACAGTAATTTCTCCGCATTGCAAGGTGCAATTCTGAAATTTTTTGCTTTTTCCTGCTCCTCTTAGCATGATAAAGAAGATTCAAAGAGAGTGAGATGCCAGCTCCTTTCATTCAGTCAGTAGCTTCAATCATTTCTGGACGTTTTTCAATGGCAAAAATCAACGAATATTGTAAATGCACAAACAGTAATTTCTCCGCATTGCAAGGTGCAATTCTGAAATTTTTTGCTTTTTCCTGCTCCTCTTAGCATGATAAAGAAGATTCAAAGAGAGTGAGATGCCAGCTCCTTTCATTCAGTCAGTAGCTTCAATAATTTCTGGACGTTTTTCAATGGCAAAAATCAATGAATATTGTAAATGCACAAACAGTAAATTCTCCGCATTGCAAGGAGCAATTCTGAAATTTTTTGCTTTTTCCTGCTCCTCTTAGCATGATAAAGAAGATTCAAAGAGAGTGAGATGCCAGCTCCTTTCCTTCAGTCAGTAGCTTCAATCATTTCTGGTATATGAATAACATGATGTTTTTCAATGGCAAAAATCAATGAATTTTGTAAATGCACAAACAGTAATTTCTCCGCATTGCAAGGCGCAATTCTGAAATTTTTTGCTTTTTCCTGCTCCTCTTAGCATGATAAAGAAGATTCAAAGAGAGTGAGATGCCAGCTCCTTTCATTCAGTCAGTAGCTTCAATCATTTCTGGACATTTTTCAATGGCAAAAATCAATGAATATTGTAAATGCACAAACAGTAATTTCTCCGCATTGCAAGGTGCAATTCTGAAATTTTTTGCTTTTTCCTGCTCCTCTTAGCATGATAAAGAAGATTCAAAGAGAGTGAGATGCCAGCTCCTTTCATTCAGTCAGTAGCTTCAATCATTTCTGGACGTTTTTCAATGGCAAAAATCAATGAATATTGTAAATGCACAAACAGTAATTTCTCCGCATTGCAAGGTGCAATTCTGAAATTTTTTGCTTTTTCCTGCTCCTCTTAGCATGATAAAGAAGATTCAAAGAGAGTGAGGTGCCAGCTCCTTTCATTCAGTCAGGAGCTTCAAACATTTCTGGTATATGAATAACATGTTTTTCAATGGCAAAAATCAATGAATATTGTAAATGCACAAACAGTAAATTCTCCGCATTGCAAGGTGCAATTCTGAAATTTTTTGCTTTTTCCTGCTCCTCTTAGCATGATAAAGAAGATTCAAAGAGAGTGAGATGCCAGCTCCTTTCATTCAGTCAGTAGCTTCAATCATTTCTGGACGTTTTTCAATGGCAAAAATCAATGAATATTGTAAATGCACAAACTGTAATTTCTCCGCATTGCAAGGTGCAATTCTGAAATTTTTTGCTTTTTCCTGCTCCTCTTAGCATGATAAAGAAGATTCAAAGAGAGTGAGATGCCAGCTCCTTTCATTCAGTCAGTAGCTTCAATCATTTCTGGACGTTTTTCAATGGCAAAAATCAACGAATATTGTAAATGCACAAACAGTAATTTCTCCGCATTGCAAGGTGCAATTCTGAAATTTTTTGCTTTTTCCTGCTCCTCTT
Source organism: Phyllobates terribilis (assembly GCF_046119375.1). Lineage (NCBI taxonomy): Eukaryota > Metazoa > Chordata > Amphibia > Anura > Dendrobatidae > Phyllobates > Phyllobates terribilis. Next base: position 421,493 of record NW_027363783.1, on the reverse strand, counting down.
AGCATGATAAAGAAGATTCAAAGAGAGTGAGATGCCAGCTCCTTTCATTCAGTCAGTAGCTTCAATCATTTCTGGACGTTTTTCAATGGCAAAAATCAATGAATATTGTAAATGCACAAACTGTAATTTCTCCGCATTGCAAGGTGCAATTCTGAAATTTTTTGCTTTTTCCTGCTCCACTTAGCATGATAAAGAAGATTCAAAGAGAGTGAGATGCCAGCTCCTTTCATTCAGTCAGTAGCTTCAATCATTTCTGGACGTTTTTCAATGGCAAAAATCAATGAATATTGTAAATGCACAAACAGTAATTTCTCCGCATTGCAAGTTGCAATTCTGAAATTTTTTGCTTTTTCCTGCTCCTCTTAGCATGATAAAGAAGATTCAAAGAGAGTGAGATGCCAGCTCCTTTCATTCAGTCAGTACCTTCAATCATTTCTGGACGTTTTTCAATGGCAAAAATCAATGAATATTGTAAATGCACAAACAGTAATTTCTCCGCATTGCAAGGTGCAATTCTGAAATTTTTTGCTTTTTCCTGCTCCTCTTAGCATGATAAAGAAGATTCAAAGAGAGTGAGATGCCAACTCCTTTCATTCAGTCAGTAGCTTCAAACATTTCTGGTATATGAATAACATGATGTTTTTCAATGGCAAAAATCAATGAATATTGTAAATGCACAAACAGTAATTTCTCCGCATTGCAAGGTGCAAGTCTGAAATTTTTTGCTTTTTTCTGCTCCTCTTAGCATGATAAAGAAGATTCAAAGAGAGTGAGATGCCAGCTCCTTTCATTCAGTCAGTAGCTTCAAACATTTCTGGTATATGAATAACATGATGTTTTTCAATGGCAAAAATTAATGAATATTGTAAATGCACAAACAGTAATTTCTCCGCATTGCAAGGTGCAAGTCTGAAATTTTTTGCTTTTTCCTGCTCCTCTTAGCATGATAAAGAAGATTCAAAGAGAGTGAGATGCCAGCTCCTTTCATTCAGTCAGTAGCTTCAATCATTTCTGGACGTTTTTCAATGGCAAAAATCAATGAATATTGTAAATGCACAAACTGTAATTTCTCCGCATTGCAAGGTGCAATTCTGAAATTTTTTACTTTTTCCTGCTCCTCTTAGCATGATAAAGAAGATTCAAAGAGAGTGAGATGCCAGCTCCTTTCATTCAGTCAGTAGCTTCAATCATTTCTGGACGTTTTTCAATGGCAAAAATCAACGAATATTGTAAATGCACAAACAGTAATTTCTCCGCATTGCAAGGTGCAATTCTGAAATTTTTTGCTTTTTCCTGCTCCTCTTAGCATGATAAAGAAGATTCAAAGAGAGTGAGATGCCAGCTCCTTTCATTCAGTCAGTAGCTTCAATCATTTCTGGACGTTTTTCAATGGCAAAAATCAATGAATATTGTAAATGCACAAACTGTAATTTCTCCGCATTGCAAGGTGCAATTCTGAAATTTTTTGCTTTTTCCTGCTCCACTTAGCATGATAAAGAAGATTCAAAGAGAGTGAGATGCCAGCTCCTTTCATTCAGTCAGTAGCTTCAATCATTTCTGGACGTTTTTCAATGGCAAAAATCAATGAATATTGTAAATGCACAAACAGTAATTTCTCCGCATTGCAAGTTGCAATTCTGAAATTTTTTGCTTTTTCCTGCTCCTCTTAGCATGATAAAGAAGATTCAAAGAGAGTGAGATGCCAGCTCCTTTCATTCAGTCAGTACCTTCAATCATTTCTGGACGTTTTTCAATGGCAAAAATCAATGAATATTGTAAATGCACAAACAGTAATTTCTCCGCATTGCAAGGTGCAATTCTGAAATTTTTTGCTTTTTCCTGCTCCTCTTAGCATGATAAAGAAGATTCAAAGAGAGTGAGATGCCAGCTCCTTTCATTCAGTCAGTAGCTTCAAACATTTCTGGTATATGAATAACATGATGTTTTTCAATGGCAAAAATCAATGAATATTGTAAATGCACAAACAGTAATTTCTCCGCATTGCAAGGTGCAAGTCTGAAATTTTTTGCTTTTTTCTGCTCCTCTTAGCATGATAAAGAAGATTCAAAGAGAGTGAGATGCCAGCTCCTTTCATTCAGTCAGTAGCTTCAAACATTTTTGGTATATGAATAACATGATGTTTTTCAATGGCAAAAATCAATGAATATTGTAAATGCACAAACAGTAATTTCTCCGCATTGCAAGGTGCAATTCTGAAATTTTTTGCTTTTTCCTGCTCCTCTTAGCATGATAAAGAAGATTCAAAGAGAGTGAGATGCCAGCTCCTTTCATTCAGTCAGTAGCTTCAATCATTTCTGGATGTTTTTCAATGGCAAAAATCAATGAATATTGTAAATGCACAAACAGTAATTTCTCCGCATTGCAAGGTGCAATTCTGAAATTTTTTGCTTTTTCCTGCTCCTCTTAGCATGATAAAGAAGATTCAAAGAGAGTGAGATGCCAGCTCCTTTCATTCAGTCAGTAGCTTCAATCATTTCTGGACGTTTTTCAATGGCAAAAATCAATGAATATTGTAAATGCACAAACAGTAATTTCTCCGCATTGCAAGGTGCAATTCTGAAATTTTTTGCTTTTTCCTGCTCCTCTTAGCATGATAAAGAAGATTCAAAGAGAGTGAGATGCCAGCTCCTTTCATTCAGTCAGTACCTTCAATCATTTCTGGACGTTTTTCAATGGCAAAAATCAATGAATATTGTAAATGCACAAACAGTAATTTCTCCACATTGCAAGGTGCAATTCTGAAATTTTTTGCTTTTTCCCGCTCCTCTTAGCATGATAAAGAAGATTCAAAGAGATTGAGGTGCCAGCTCCTTTCATTCAGTCAGTAGCTTCAAACATTTCTGGTATATGAATAACATGTTTTTCAATGGCAAAAATCAATGAATATTGTAAATGCACAAACAGTAATTTCTCCGCATTGCAAGGTGCAATTCTGAAATTTTTTGCTTTTTCCTGCTCCTCTTAGCATGATAAAGAAGATTCAAAGAGAGTGAGATGCCAGCTCCTTTCATTCAGTCAGTAGCTTCAATCATTTCTGGACGTTTTTCAATGGCAAAAATCAATGAATATTGTAAATGCACAAACAGTAATTTCTCCGCATTGCAAGGTGCAATTCTGAAATTTTTTGCTTTTTCCTGCTCCTCTTAGCATGATAAAGAAGATTCAAAGAGAGTGAGATGCCAGCTCCTTTCATTCAGTCAGTAGCTTCAATCATTTCTGGACGTTTTTCAATGGCAAAAATCAATGAATATTGTAAATGCACAAACAGTAATTTCTCCGCATTGCAAGGTGCAATTCTGAAATTTTTTGCTTTTTCCTGCTCCTCTTAGCATGATAAAGAAGATTCAAAGAGAGTGAGATGCCAGCTCCTTTCATTCAGTCAGTAGCTTCAAACATTTCTGGTATATGAATAACATGATGTTTTTCAATGGCAAAAATCAATGAATATTGTAAATGCACAAACAGTAATTTCTCCGCATTGCAAGGTGCAAGTCTGAAATTTTTTGCTTTTTCCTGCTCCTCTTAGCATGATAAAGAAGATTCAAAGAGAGTGAGATGCCAGCTACTTTCATTCAGTCAGTAGCTTCAATCATTTCTGGACGTTTTTCAATGGTAAAAATCAATGAATATTGTAAATGCACAAACAGTAATTTCTCCACATTGCAAGGTGCAATTCTAAAATTTTTTGCTTTTTCCTGCTCCTCTTAGCATGATAAAGAAGATTCAAAGAGAGTGAGATGCCAGCTCCTTTCATTCAGTCAGTAGCTTCAAACATTTCTGGTATATGAATAACATGATGTTTTTCAATGGCAAAAATCAATGAATATTGTAAATGCACAAACAGTAATTTCTCCGCATTGCAAGGTGCAATTCTGAAATTTTTTGCTTTTTCCTGCTCCTCTTAGCATGATTCAAAGAGAGTGAGATGCCAGCTCCTTTCATTCAGTCAGTAGCTTCAATCATTTCTGGACGTTTTTCAATGGCAAAAATCAATGAATATTGTAAATGCACAAACAGTAATTTCTCCGCATTGCAAGGTGCAATTCTGAAATTTTTTGCTTTTTCCTGCTCCTCTTAGCATGATAAAGAAGATTCAAAGAGAGTGAAATGTCAGCTCCTTTCATTCAGTCAGTAGCTTCAAACATTTCTGGTATATGAATAACATGATGTTTTTCAATGGCAAAAATCAATGAATATTGTAAATGCACAAACAGTAATTTCTCCGCATTGCAAGGTGCAATTCTGAAATTTTTTGCTTTTTCCTGCTCCTCTTAGCATGATAAAGAAGATTCAAAGAGAGTGAGATGCCAGCTCCTTTCATTCAGTCAGTAGCTACAATCATTTCTGGACGTTTTTCAATGGCAAAAATCAATGAATATTGTAAATGCACAAACAGTAATTTCTCCGCATTGCAAGGTGCAATTCTGAAATTTTTTGCTTTTTCCTGCTCCTCTTAGCATGATAAAGAAGATTCAAAGAGAGTGAGATGCCAGCTCCTTTCATTCAGTCAGTACCTTCAATCATTTCTGGACGTTTTTCAATGGCAAAAATCAATGAATATTGTAAATGCACAAACAGTAATTTCTCCGCATTGCAAGGTGCAATTCTGAAATTTTTTGCTTTTTCCCGCTCCTCTTAGCATGATAAAGAAGATTCAAAGAGATTGAGGTGCCAGCTCCTTTCATTCAGTCAGTAGCTTCAAACATTTCTGGTATATGAATAACATGTTTTTCAATGGCAAAAATCAATGAATATTGTAAATGCACAAACAGTAATTTCTCCGCATTGCAAGGTGCAATTCTGAAATTTTTTGCTTTTTCCTGCTCCTCTTAGCATGATAAAGAAGATTCAAAGAGAGTGAGATGCCAGCTCCTTTCATTCAGTCAGTAGCTTCAATCATTTCTGGACGTTTTTCAATGGCAAAAATCAATGAATATTGTAAATGCACAAACAGTAATTTCTCCGCATTGCAAGGTGCAATTCTGAAATTTTTTGCTTTTTCCTGCTCCTCTTAGCATGATAAAGAAGATTCAAAGAGAGTGAGATGCCAGCTCCTTTCATTCAGTCAGTAGCTTCAATCATTTCTGGACGTTTTTCAATGGCAAAAATCAATGAATATTGTAAATGCACAAACAGTAATTTCTCCGCATTGCAAGGTGCAATTCTGAAATTTTTTGCTTTTTCCTGCTCCTCTTAGCATGATAAAGAAGATTCAAAGAGAGTGAGATGCCAGCTCCTTTCATTCAGTCAGTAGCTTCAAACATTTCTGGTATATGAATAACATGATGTTTTTCAATGGCAAAAATCAATGAATATTGTAAATGCACAAACAGTAATTTCTCCGCATTGCAAGGTGCAAGTCTGAAATTTTTTGCTTTTTCCTGCTCCTCTTAGCATGATAAAGAAGATTCAAAGAGAGTGAGATGCCAGCTACTTTCATTCAGTCAGTAGCTTCAATCATTTCTGGACGTTTTTCAATGGTAAAAATCAATGAATATTGTAAATGCACAAACAGTAATTTCTCCACATTGCAAGGTGCAATTCTAAAATTTTTTGCTTTTTCCTGCTCCTCTTAGCATGATAAAGAAGATTCAAAGAGAGTGAGATGCCAGCTCCTTTCATTCAGTCAGTAGCTTCAAACATTTCTGGTATATGAATAACATGATGTTTTTCAATGGCAAAAATCAATGAATATTGTAAATGCACAAACAGTAATTTCTCCGCATTGCAAGGTGCAATTCTGAAATTTTTTGCTTTTTCCTGCTCCTCTTAGCATGATTCAAAGAGAGTGAGATGCCAGCTCCTTTCATTCAGTCAGTAGCTTCAATCATTTCTGGACGTTTTTCAATGGCAAAAATCAATGAATATTGTAAATGCACAAACAGTAATTTCTCCGCATTGCAAGGTGCAATTCTGAAATTTTTTGCTTTTTCCTGCTCCTCTTAGCATGATAAAGAAGATTCAAAGAGAGTGAAATGTCAGCTCCTTTCATTCAGTCAGTAGCTTCAAACATTTCTGGTATATGAATAACATGATGTTTTTCAATGGCAAAAATCAATGAATATTGTAAATGCACAAACAGTAATTTCTCCGCATTGCAAGGTGCAATTCTGAAATTTTTTGCTTTTTCCTGCTCCTCTTAGCATGATAAAGAAGATTCAAAGATAGTGAGATGCCAGCTCCTTTCATTCAGTCAGTAGCTACAATCATTTCTGGACGTTTTTCAATGGCAAAAATCAATGAATATTGTAAATGCACAAACAGTAATTTCTCCGCATTGCAAGGTGCAATTCTGAAATTTTTTGCTTTTTCCTGCTCCTCTTAGCATGATAAAGAAGATTCAAAGAGAGTGAGGTGCCAGCTCCTTTCATTCAGTCAGGAGCTTCAAACATTTCTGGTATATGAATAACATGTTTTTCAATGGCAAAAATCAATGAATATTGTAAATGCACAAACAGTAATTTCTCCGCATTGCAAGGTGCAATTCTGAAATTTTTTGCTTTTTCCTGCTCCTCTTAGCATGATAAAGAAGATTCAAAGAGAGTGAGATGCCAGCTCCTTTCATTCAGTCAGTAGCTTCAATCATTTCTGGACGTTTTTCAATGGCAAAAATCAATGAATATTGTAAATGCACAAACTGTAATTTCTCCGCATTGCAAGGTGCAATTCTGAAATTTTTTGCTTTTTCCTGCTCCTCTTAGCATGATAAAGAAGATTCAAAGAGAGTGAGATGCCAGCTCCTTTCATTCAGTCAGTAGCTTCAATCATTTCTGGACGTTTTTCAATGGCAAAAATCAACGAATATTGTAAATGCACAAACAGTAATTTCTCCGCATTGCAAGGTGCAATTCTGAAATTTTTTGCTTTTTCCTGCTCCTCTTAGCATGATAAAGAAGATTCAAAGAGAGTGAGATGCCAGCTCCTTTCATTCAGTCAGTAGCTTCAATCATTTCTGGACGTTTTTCAATGGCAAAAATCAATGAATATTGTAAATGCACAAACTGTAATTTCTCCGCATTGCAAGGTGCAATTCTGAAATTTTTTGCTTTTTCCTGCTCCTCTTAGCATGATAAAGAAGATTCAAAGAGAGTGAGATGCCAGCTCCTTTCATTCAGTCAGTAGCTTCAATCATTTCTGGACGTTTTTCAATGGCAAAAATCAATGAATATTGTAAATGCACAAACAGTAAATTCTCCGCATTGCAAGTTGCAATTCTGAAATTTTTTGCTTTTTCCTGCTCCTCTTAGCATGATAAAGAAGATTCAAAGAGAGTGAGATGCCAGCTCCTTTCCTTCAGTCAGTAGCTTCAATCATTTCTGGTATATGAATAACATGATGTTTTTCAATGGCAAAAATCAATGAATTTTGTAAATGCACAAACAGTAATTTCTCCGCATTGCAAGGCGCAATTCTGAAATTTTTTGCTTTTTCCTGCTCCTCTTAGCATGATAAAGAAGATTCAAAGAGAGTGAGATGCCAGCTCCTTTCATTCAGTCAGTAGCTTCAATCATTTCTGGACATTTTTCAATGGCAAAAATCAATGAATATTGTAAATGCACAAACAGTAATTTCTCCGCATTGCAAGGTGCAATTCTGAAATTTTTTGCTTTTTCCTGCTCCTCTTAGCATGATAAAGAAGATTCAAAGAGAGTGAGATGCCAGCTCCTTTCATTCAGTCAGTAGCTTCAATCATTTCTGGACGTTTTTCAATGGCAAAAATCAATGAATATTGTAAATGCACAAACAGTAATTTCTCCGCATTGCAAGGTGCAATTCTGAAATTTTTTGCTTTTTCCTGCTCCTCTTAGCATGATAAAGAAGATTCAAAGAGAGTGAGGTGCCAGCTCCTTTCATTCAGTCAGGAGCTTCAAACATTTCTGGTATATGAATAACATGTTTTTCAATGGCAAAAATCAATGAATATTGTAAATGCACAAACAGTAAATTCTCCGCATTGCAAGGTGCAATTCTGAAATTTTTTGCTTTTTCCTGCTCCTCTTAGCATGATAAAGAAGATTCAAAGAGAGTGAGATGCCAGCTCCTTTCATTCAGTCAGTAGCTTCAATCATTTCTGGACGTTTTTCAATGGCAAAAATCAATGAATATTGTAAATGCACAAACTGTAATTTCTCCGCATTGCAAGGTGCAATTCTGAAATTTTTTGCTTTTTCCTGCTCCTCTTAGCATGATAAAGAAGATTCAAAGAGAGTGAGATGCCAGCTCCTTTCATTCAGTCAGTAGCTTCAATCATTTCTGGACGTTTTTCAATGGCAAAAATCAACGAATATTGTAAATGCACAAACAGTAATTTCTCCGCATTGCAAGGTGCAATTCTGAAATTTTTTGCTTTTTCCTGCTCCTCTTAGCATGATAAAGAAGATTCAAAGAGAGTGAGATGCCAGCTCCTTTCATTCAGTCAGTAGCTTCAATCATTTCTGGACGTTTTTCAATGGCAAAAATCAATGAATATTGTAAATGCACAAACTGTAATTTCTCCGCATTGCAAGGTGCAATTCTGAAATTTTTTGCTTTTTCCTGCTCCACTTAGCATGATAAAGAAGATTCAAAGAGAGTGAGATGCCAGCTCCTTTCATTCAGTCAGTAGCTTCAATCATATCTGGACGTTTTTCAATGGCAAAAATCAATGAATATTGTAAATGCACAAACAGTAATTTCTCCGCATTGCAAGTTGCAATTCTGAAATTTTTTGCTTTTTCCTGCTCCTCTTAGCATGATAAAGAAGATTCAAAGAGAGTGAGATGCCAGCTACTTTCATTCAGTCAGTAGCTTCAATCATTTCTGGACGTTTTTCAATGGTAAAAATCAATGAATATTGTAAATGCACAAACAGTAATTTCTCCACATTGCAAGGTGCAATTCTGAAATTTTTTGCTTTTTCCTGCTCCTCTTAGCATGATAAAGAAGATTCAAAGAGAGTGAGATGCCAGCTCCTTTCATTCAGTCAGTAGCTTCAAACATTTCTGGTATATGAATAACATGATGTTTTTCAATGGCAAAAATCAATGAATATTGTAAATGCACAAACAGTAATTTCTCCGCATTGCAAGGTGCAATTCTGAAATTTTTTGCTTTTTCCTGCTCCTCTTAGCATGATAAAGAAGATTCAAAGAGAGTGAGATGCCAGCTCCTTTCATTCAGTCAGTAGCTTCAATCATTTCTGGATGTTTTTCAATGGCAAAAATCAATGAATATTGTAAATGCACAAACAGTAATTTCTCCGCATTGCAAGGTGCAATTCTGAAATTTTTTGCTTTTTCCTGCTCCTCTTAGCATGATAAAGAAGATTCAAAGAGAGTGAGATGCCAGCTCCTTTCATTCAGTCAGTAGCTTCAATCATTTCTGGACGTTTTTCAATGGCAAAAATCAATGAATATTGTAAATGCACAAACAGTAATTTCTCCGCATTGCAAGGTGCAATTCTGAATTTTTTTGCTTTTTCCTGCTCCTCTTAGCATGATAAAGAAGATTCAAAGAGAGTGAGATGCCAGCTCCTTTCATTCAGTCAGTACCTTCAATCATTTCTGGACGTTTTTCAATGGCAAAAATCAATGAATATTGTAAATGCACAAACAGTAATTTCTCCGCATTGCAAGGTGCAATTCTGAAATTTTTTGCTTTTTCCCGCTCCTCTTAGCATGATAAAGAAGATTCAAAGAGATTGAGGTGCCAGCTCCTTTCATTCAGTCAGTAGCTTCAAACATTTCTGGTATATGAATAACATGTTTTTCAATGGCAAAAATCAATGAATATTGTAAATGCACAAACAGTAATTTCTCCGCATTGCAAGGTGCAATTCTGAAATTTTTTGCTTTTTCCTGCTCCTCTTAGCATGATAAAGAAGATTCAAAGAGAGTGAGATGCCAGCTCCTTTCATTCAGTCAGTAGCTTCAATCATTTCTGGACGTTTTTCAATGGCAAAAATCAATGAATATTGTAAATGCACAAACAGTAATTTCTCCGCATTGCAAGGTGCAATTCTGAAATTTTTTGCTTTTTCCTGCTCCTCTTAGCATGATAAAGAAGATTCAAAGAGAGTGAGATGCCAGCTCCTTTCATTCAGTCAGTAGCTTCAATCATTTCTGGACGTTTTTCAATGGCAAAAATCAATGAATATTGTAAATGCACAAACAGTAATTTCTCCGCATTGCAAGGTGCAATTCTGAAATTTTTTGCTTTTTCCTGCTCCTCTTAGCATGATAAAGAAGATTCAAAGAGAGTGAGATGCCAGCTCCTTTCATTCAGTCAGTAGCTTCAATCATTTCTGGACGTTTTTCAATGGCAAAAATCAATGAATATTGTAAATGCACAAACAGTAATTTCTCCGCATTGCAAGGTGCAATTCTGAATTTTTTTGCTTTTTCCTGCTCCTCTTAGCATGATAAAGAAGATTCAAAGAGAGTGAGATGCCAGCTCCTTTCATTCAGTCAGTACCTTCAATCATTTCTGGACGTTTTTCAATGGCAAAAATCAATGAATATTGTAAATGCACAAACAGTAATTTCTCCGCATTGCAAGGTGCAATTCTGAAATTTTTTGCTTTTTCCCGCTCCTCTTAGCATGATAAAGAAGATTCAAAGAGATTGAGGTGCCAGCTCCTTTCATTCAGTCAGTAGCTTCAAACATTTCTGGTATATGAATAACATGTTTTTCAATGGCAAAAATCAATGAATATTGTAAATGCACAAACAGTAATTTCTCCGCATTGCAAGGTGCAATTCTGAAATTTTTTGCTTTTTCCTGCTCCTCTTAGCATGATAAAGAAGATTCAAAGAGAGTGAGATGCCAGCTCCTTTCATTCAGTCAGTAGCTTCAATCATTTCTGGACGTTTTTCAATGGCAAAAATCAATGAATATTGTAAATGCACAAACAGTAATTTCTCCGCATTGCAAGGTGCAATTCTGAAATTTTTTGCTTTTTCCTGCTCCTCTTAGCATGATAAAGAAGATTCAAAGAGAGTGAGATGCCAGCTCCTTTCATTCAGTCAGTAGCTTCAATCATTTCTGGACGTTTTTCAATGGCAAAAATCAATGAATATTGTAAATGCACAAACAGTAATTTCTCCGCATTGCAAGGTGCAATTCTGAAATTTTTTGCTTTTTCCTGCTCCTCTTAGCATGATAAAGAAGATTCAAAGAGAGTGAGATGCCAGCTCCTTTCATTCAGTCAGTAGCTTCAAACATTTCTGGTATATGAATAACATGATGTTTTTCAATGGCAAAAATCAATGAATATTGTAAATGCACAAACAGTAATTTCTCCGCATTGCAAGGTGCAAGTCTGAAATTTTTTGCTTTTTCCTGCTCCTCTTAGCATGATAAAGAAGATTCAAAGAGAGTGAGATGCCAGCTACTTTCATTCAGTCAGTAGCTTCAATCATTTCTGGACGTTTTTCAATGGTAAAAATCAATGAATATTGTAAATGCACAAACAGTAATTTCTCCACATTGCAAGGTGCAATTCTAAAATTTTTTGCTTTTTCCTGCTCCTCTTAGCATGATAAAGAAGATTCAAAGAGAGTGAGATGCCAGCTCCTTTCATTCAGTCAGTAGCTTCAAACATTTCTGGTATATGAATAACATGATGTTTTTCAATGGCAAAAATCAATGAATATTGTAAATGCACAAACAGTAATTTCTCCGCATTGCAAGGTGCAATTCTGAAATTTTTTGCTTTTTCCTGCTCCTCTTAGCATGATTCAAAGAGAGTGAGATGCCAGCTCCTTTCATTCAGTCAGTAGCTTCAATCATTTCTGGACGTTTTTCAATGGCAAAAATCAATGAATATTGTAAATGCACAAACAGTAATTTCTCCGCATTGCAAGGTGCAATTCTGAAATTTTTTGCTTTTTCCTGCTCCTCTTAGCATGATAAAGAAGATTCAAAGAGAGTGAGATGTCAGCTCCTTTCATTCAGTCAGTAGCTTCAAACATTTCTGGTATATGAATAACATGATGTTTTTCAATGGCAAAAATCAATGAATATTGTAAATGCACAAACAGTAATTTCTCCGCATTGCAAGGTGCAATTCTGAAATTTTTTGCTTTTTCCTGCTCCTCTTAGCATGATAAAGAAGATTCAAAGAGAGTGAGATGCCAGCTCCTTTCATTCAGTCAGTAGCTACAATCATTTCTGGACGTTTTTCAATGGCAAAAATCAATGAATATTGTAAATGCACAAACAGTAATTTCTCCGCATTGCAAGGTGCAATTCTGAAATTTTTTGCTTTTTCCTGCTCCTCTTAGCATGATAAAGAAGATTCAAAGAGAGTGAGGTGCCAGCTCCTTTCATTCAGTCAGGAGCTTCAAACATTTCTGGTATATGAATAACATGTTTTTCAATGGCAAAAATCAATGAATATTGTAAATGCACAAACAGTAATTTCTCCGCATTGCAAGGTGCAATTCTGAAATTTTTTGCTTTTTCCTGCTCCTCTTAGCATGATAAAGAAGATTCAAAGAGAGTGAGATGCCAGCTCCTTTCATTCAGTCAGTAGCTTCAATCATTTCTGGACGTTTTTCAATGGCAAAAATCAATGAATATTGTAAATGCACAAACTGTAATTTCTCCGCATTGCAAGGTGCAATTCTGAAATTTTTTGCTTTTTCCTGCTCCTCTTAGCATGATAAAGAAGATTCAAAGAGAGTGAGATGCCAGCTCCTTTCATTCAGTCAGTAGCTTCAATCATTTCTGGACGTTTTTCAATGGCAAAAATCAACGAATATTGTAAATGCACAAACAGTAATTTCTCCGCATTGCAAGGTGCAATTCTGAAATTTTTTGCTTTTTCCTGCTCCTCTTAGCATGATAAAGAAGATTCAAAGAGAGTGAGATGCCAGCTCCTTTCATTCAGTCAGTAGCTTCAATCATTTCTGGACGTTTTTCAATGGCAAAAATCAATGAATATTGTAAATGCACAAACTGTAATTTCTCCGCATTGCAAGGTGCAATTCTGAAATTTTTTGCTTTTTCCTGCTCCACTTAGCATGATAAAGAAGATTCAAAGAGAGTGAGATGCCAGCTCCTTTCATTCAGTCAGTAGCTTCAATCATATCTGGACGTTTTTCAATGGCAAAAATCAATGAATATTGTAAATGCACAAACAGTAATTTCTCCGCATTGCAAGTTGCAATTCTGAAATTTTTTGCTTTTTCCTGCTCCTCTTAGCATGATAAAGAAGATTCAAAGAGAGTGAGATGCCAGCTCCTTTCATTCAGTCAGTACCTTCAATCATTTCTGGACGTTTTTCAATGGCAAAAATCAATGAATATTGTAAATGCACAAACAGTAATTTCTCCGCATTGCAAGGTGCAATTCTGAAATTTTTTGCTTTTTCCTGCTCCTCTTAGCATGATAAAGAAGATTCAAAGAGAGTGAGATGCCAGCTCCTTTCATTCAGTCAGTAGCTTCAAACATTTCTGGTATATGAATAACATGATGTTTTTCAATGGCAAAAATCAATGAATATTGTAAATGCACAAACAGTAATTTCTCCGCATTGCAAGGTGTAAGTCTGAAATTTTTTGCTTTTTTCTGCTCCTCTTAGCATGATAAAGAAGATTCAAAGAGAGTGAGATGCCAGCTCCTTTCATTCAGTCAGTAGCTTCAAACATTTCTGGTATATGAATAACATGATGTTTTTCAATGGCAAAAATTAATGAATATTGTAAATGCACAAACAGTAATTTCTCCGCATTGCAAGGTGCAAGTCTGAAATTTTTTGCTTTTTCCTGCTCCTCTTAGCATGATAAAGAAGATACAAAGAGAGTGAGATGCCAGCTACTTTCATTCAGTCAGTAGCTTCAATCATTTCTGGACGTTTTTCAATGGTAAAAATCAATGAATATTGTAAATGCACAAACAGTAATTTCTCCACATTGCAAGGTGCAATTCTGAAATTTTTTGCTTTTTCCTGCTCCTCTTAGCATGATAAAGAAGATTCAAAGAGAGTGAGATGCCAGCTCCTTTCATTCAGTCAGTAGCTTCAAACATTTCTGGTATATGAATAACATGATGTTTTTCAATGGCAAAAATCAATGAATATTGTAAATGCACAAACAGTAATTTCTCCGCATTGCAAGGTGCAATTCTGAAATTTTTTGCTTTTTCCTGCTCCTCTTAGCATGATAAAGAAGATTCAAAGAGAGTGAGATGCCAGCTCCTTTCATTCAGTCAGTAGCTTCAATCATTTCTGGATGTTTTTCAATGGCAAAAATCAATGAATATTGTAAATGCACAAACAGTAATTTCTCCGCATTGCAAGGTGCAATTCTGAAATTTTTTGCTTTTTCCTGCTCCTCTTAGCATGATAAAGAAGATTCAAAGAGAGTGAGATGCCAGCTCCTTTCATTCAGTCAGTAGCTTCAATCATTTCTGGACGTTTTTCAATGGCAAAAATCAATGAATATTGTAAATGCACAAACAGTAATTTCTCCGCATTGCAAGGTGCAATTCTGAATTTTTTTGCTTTTTCCTGCTCCTCTTAGCATGATAAAGAAGATTCAAAGAGAGTGAGATGCCAGCTCCTTTCATTCAGTCAGTACCTTCAATCATTTCTGGACGTTTTTCAATGGCAAAAATCAATGAATATTGTAAATGCACAAACAGTAATTTCTCCGCATTGCAAGGTGCAATTCTGAAATTTTTTGCTTTTTCCCGCTCCTCTTAGCATGATAAAGAAGATTCAAAGAGATTGAGGTGCCAGCTCCTTTCATTCAGTCAGTAGCTTCAAACATTTCTGGTATATGAATAACATGTTTTTCAATGGCAAAAATCAATGAATATTGTAAATGCACAAACAGTAATTTCTCCGCATTGCAAGGTGCAATTCTGAAATTTTTTGCTTTTTCCTGCTCCTCTTAGCATGATAAAGAAGATTCAAAGAGAGTGAGATGCCAGCTCCTTTCATTCAGTCAGTAGCTTCAATCATTTCTGGACGTTTTTCAATGGCAAAAATCAATGAATATTGTAAATGCACAAACAGTAATTTCTCCGCATTGCAAGGTGCAATTCTGAAATTTTTTGCTTTTTCCTGCTCCTCTTAGCATGATAAAGAAGATTCAAAGAGAGTGAGATGCCAGCTCCTTTCATTCAGTCAGTAGCTTCAATCATATCTGGACGTTTTTCAATGGCAAAAATCAATGAATATTGTAAATGCACAAACAGTAATTTCTCCGCATTGCAAGTTGCAATTCTGAAATTTTTTGCTTTTTCCTGCTCCTCTTAGCATGATAAAGAAGATTCAAAGAGAGTGAGATGCCAGCTCCTTTCATTCAGTCAGTACCTTCAATCATTTCTGGACGTTTTTCAATGGCAAAAATCAATGAATATTGTAAATGCACAAACAGTAATTTCTCCGCATTGCAAGGTGCAATTCTGAAATTTTTTGCTTTTTCCTGCTCCTCTTAGCATGATAAAGAAGATTCAAAGAGAGTGAGATGCCAGCTCCTTTCATTCAGTCAGTAGCTTCAAACATTTCTGGTATATGAATAACATGATGTTTTTCAATGGCAAAAATCAATGAATATTGTAAATGCACAAACAGTAATTTCTCCGCATTGCAAGGTGTAAGTCTGAAATTTTTTGCTTTTTTCTGCTCCTCTTAGCATGATAAAGAAGATTCAAAGAGAGTGAGATGCCAGCTCCTTTCATTCAGTCAGTAGCTTCAAACATTTCTGGTATATGAATAACATGATGTTTTTCAATGGCAAAAATTAATGAATATTGTAAATGCACAAACAGTAATTTCTCCGCATTGCAAGGTGCAAGTCTGAAATTTTTTGCTTTTTCCTGCTCCTCTTAGCATGATAAAGAAGATTCAAAGAGAGTGAGATGCCAGCTACTTTCATTCAGTCAGTAGCTTCAATCATTTCTGGACGTTTTTCAATGGTAAAAATCAATGAATATTGTAAATGCACAAACAGTAATTTCTCCACATTGCAAGGTGCAATTCTGAAATTTTTTGCTTTTTCCTGCTCCTCTTAGCATGATAAAGAAGATTCAAAGAGAGTGAGATGCCAGCTCCTTTCATTCAGTCAGTAGCTTCAAACATTTCTGGTATATGAATAACATGATGTTTTTCAATGGCAAAAATCAATGAATATTGTAAATGCACAAACAGTAATTTCTCCGCATTGCAAGGTGCAATTCTGAAATTTTTTGCTTTTTCCTGCTCCTCTTAGCATGATAAAGAAGATTCAAAGAGAGTGAGATGCCAGCTCCTTTCATTCAGTCAGTAGCTTCAATCATTTCTGGATGTTTTTCAATGGCAAAAATCAATGAATATTGTAAATGCACAAACAGTAATTTCTCCGCATTGCAAGGTGCAATTCTGAAATTTTTTGCTTTTTCCTGCTCCTCTTAGCATGATAAAGAAGATTCAAAGAGAGTGAGATGCCAGCTCCTTTCATTCAGTCAGTAGCTTCAATCATTTCTGGACGTTTTTCAATGGCAAAAATCAATGAATATTGTAAATGCACAAACAGTAATTTCTCCGCATTGCAAGGTGCAATTCTGAATTTTTTTGCTTTTTCCTGCTCCTCTTAGCATGATAAAGAAGATTCAAAGAGAGTGAGATGCCAGCTCCTTTCATTCAGTCAGTACCTTCAATCATTTCTGGACGTTTTTCAATGGCAAAAATCAATGAATATTGTAAATGCACAAACAGTAATTTCTCCGCATTGCAAGGTGCAATTCTGAAATTTTTTGCTTTTTCCCGCTCCTCTTAGCATGATAAAGAAGATTCAAAGAGATTGAGGTGCCAGCTCCTTTCATTCAGTCAGTAGCTTCAAACATTTCTGGTATATGAATAACATGTTTTTCAATGGCAAAAATCAATGAATATTGTAAATGCACAAACAGTAATTTCTCCGCATTGCAAGGTGCAATTCTGAAATTTTTTGCTTTTTCCTGCTCCTCTTAGCATGATAAAGAAGATTCAAAGAGAGTGAGATGCCAGCTCCTTTCATTCAGTCAGTAGCTTCAATCATTTCTGGACGTTTTTCAATGGCAAAAATCAATGAATATTGTAAATGCACAAACAGTAATTTCTCCGCATTGCAAGGTGCAATTCTGAAATTTTTTGCTTTTTCCTGCTCCTCTTAGCATGATAAAGAAGATTCAAAGAGAGTGAGATGCCAGCTCCTTTCATTCAGTCAGTAGCTTCAATCATTTCTGGACGTTTTTCAATGGCAAAAATCAATGAATATTGTAAATGCACAAACAGTAATTTCTCCGCATTGCAAGGTGCAATTCTGAAATTTTTTGCTTTTTCCTGCTCCTCTTAGCATGATAAAGAAGATTCAAAGAGAGTGAGATGCCAGCTCCTTTCATTCAGTCAGTAGCTTCAAACATTTCTGGTATATGAATAACATGATGTTTTTCAATGGCAAAAATCAATGAATATTGTAAATGCACAAACAGTAATTTCTCCGCATTGCAAGGTGCAAGTCTGAAATTTTTTGCTTTTTCCTGCTCCTCTTAGCATGATAAAGAAGATTCAAAGAGAGTGAGATGCCAGCTACTTTCATTCAGTCAGTAGCTTCAATCATTTCTGGACGTTTTTCAATGGTAAAAATCAATGAATATTGTAAATGCACAAACAGTAATTTCTCCACATTGCAAGGTGCAATTCTGAAATTTTTTGCTTTTTCCTGCTCCTCTTAGCATGATAAAGAAGATTCAAAGAGAGTGAGATGCCAGCTCCTTTCATTCAGTCAGTAGCTTCAAACATTTCTGGTATATGAATAACATGATGTTTTTCAATGGCAAAAATCAATGAATATTGTAAATGCACAAACAGTAATTTCTCCGCATTGCAAGGTGCAATTCTGAAATTTTTTGCTTTTTCCTGCTCCTCTTAGCATGATTCAAAGAGAGTGAGATGCCAGCTCCTTTCATTCAGTCAGTAGCTTCAATCATTTCTGGACGTTTTTCAATGGCAAAAATCAATGAATATTGTAAATGCACAAACAGTAATTTCTCCGCATTGCAAGGTGCAATTCTGAAATTTTTTGCTTTTTCCTGCTCCTCTTAGCATGATAAAGAAGATTCAAAGAGAGTGAGATGTCAGCTCCTTTCATTCAGTCAGTAGCTTCAAACATTTCTGGTATATGAATAACATGATGTTTTTCAATGGCAAAAATCAATGAATATTGTAAATGCACAAACAGTAATTTCTCCGCATTGCAAGGTGCAATTCTGAAATTTTTTGCTTTTTCCTGCTCCTCTTAGCATGATAAAGAAGATTCAAAGAGAGTGAGATGCCAGCTCCTTTCATTCAGTCAGTAGCTACAATCATTTCTGGACGTTTTTCAATGGCAAAAATCAATGAATATTGTAAATGCACAAACAGTAATTTCTCCGCATTGCAAGGTGCAATTCTGAAATTTTTTGCTTTTTCCTGCTCCTCTTAGCATGATAAAGAAGATTCAAAGAGAGTGAGGTGCCAGCTCCTTTCATTCAGTCAGGAGCTTCAAACATTTCTGGTATATGAATAACATGTTTTTCAATGGCAAAAATCAATGAATATTGTAAATGCACAAACAGTAATTTCTCCGCATTGCAAGGTGCAATTCTGAAATTTTTTGCTTTTTCCTGCTCCTCTTAGCATGATAAAGAAGATTCAAAGAGAGTGAGATGCCAGCTCCTTTCATTCAGTCAGTAGCTTCAATCATTTCTGGACGTTTTTCAATGGCAAAAATCAATGAATATTGTAAATGCACAAACTGTAATTTCTCCGCATTGCAAGGTGCAATTCTGAAATTTTTTGCTTTTTCCTGCTCCTCTTAGCATGATAAAGAAGATTCAAAGAGAGTGAGATGCCAGCTCCTTTCATTCAGTCAGTAGCTTCAATCATTTCTGGACGTTTTTCAATGGCAAAAATCAACGAATATTGTAAATGCACAAACAGTAATTTCTCCGCATTGCAAGGTGCAATTCTGAAATTTTTTGCTTTTTCCTGCTCCTCTTAGCATGATAAAGAAGATTCAAAGAGAGTGAGATGCCAGCTCCTTTCATTCAGTCAGTAGCTTCAATCATTTCTGGACGTTTTTCAATGGCAAAAATCAATGAATATTGTAAATGCACAAACTGTAATTTCTCCGCATTGCAAGGTGCAATTCTGAAATTTTTTGCTTTTTCCTGCTCCACTTAGCATGATAAAGAAGATTCAAAGAGAGTGAGATGCCAGCTCCTTTCATTCAGTCAGTAGCTTCAATCATATCTGGACGTTTTTCAATGGCAAAAATCAATGAATATTGTAAATGCACAAACAGTAATTTCTCCGCATTGCAAGTTGCAATTCTGAAATTTTTTGCTTTTTCCTGCTCCTCTTAGCATGATAAAGAAGATTCAAAGAGAGTGAGATGCCAGCTCCTTTCATTCAGTCAGTACCTTCAATCATTTCTGGACGTTTTTCAATGGCAAAAATCAATGAATATTGTAAATGCACAAACAGTAATTTCTCCGCATTGCAAGGTGCAATTCTGAAATTTTTTGCTTTTTCCTGCTCCTCTTAGCATGATAAAGAAGATTCAAAGAGAGTGAGATGCCAGCTCCTTTCATTCAGTCAGTAGCTTCAAACATTTCTGGTATATGAATAACATGATGTTTTTCAATGGCAAAAATCAATGAATATTGTAAATGCACAAACAGTAATTTCTCCGCATTGCAAGGTGTAAGTCTGAAATTTTTTGCTTTTTTCTGCTCCTCTTAGCATGATAAAGAAGATTCAAAGAGAGTGAGATGCCAGCTCCTTTCATTCAGTCAGTAGCTTCAAACATTTCTGGTATATGAATAACATGATGTTTTTCAATGGCAAAAATTAATGAATATTGTAAATGCACAAACAGTAATTTCTCCGCATTGCAAGGTGCAAGTCTGAAATTTTTTGCTTTTTCCTGCTCCTCTTAGCATGATAAAGAAGATTCAAAGAGAGTGAGATGCCAGCTACTTTCATTCAGTCAGTAGCTTCAATCATTTCTGGACGTTTTTCAATGGTAAAAATCAATGAATATTGTAAATGCACAAACAGTAATTTCTCCACATTGCAAGGTGCAATTCTGAAATTTTTTGCTTTTTCCTGCTCCTCTTAGCATGATAAAGAAGATTCAAAGAGAGTGAGATGCCAGCTCCTTTCATTCAGTCAGTAGCTTCAAACATTTCTGGTATATGAATAACATGATGTTTTTCAATGGCAAAAATCAATGAATATTGTAAATGCACAAACAGTAATTTCTCCGCATTGCAAGGTGCAATTCTGAAATTTTTTGCTTTTTCCTGCTCCTCTTAGCATGATAAAGAAGATTCAAAGAGAGTGAGATGCCAGCTCCTTTCATTCAGTCAGTAGCTTCAATCATTTCTGGATGTTTTTCAATGGCAAAAATCAATGAATATTGTAAATGCACAAACAGTAATTTCTCCGCATTGCAAGGTGCAATTCTGAAATTTTTTGCTTTTTCCTGCTCCTCTTAGCATGATAAAGAAGATTCAAAGAGAGTGAGATGCCAGCTCCTTTCATTCAGTCAGTAGCTTCAATCATTTCTGGACGTTTTTCAATGGCAAAAATCAATGAATATTGTAAATGCACAAACAGTAATTTCTCCGCATTGCAAGGTGCAATTCTGAATTTTTTTGCTTTTTCCTGCTCCTCTTAGCATGATAAAGAAGATTCAAAGAGAGTGAGATGCCAGCTCCTTTCATTCAGTCAGTACCTTCAATCATTTCTGGACGTTTTTCAATGGCAAAAATCAATGAATATTGTAAATGCACAAACAGTAATTTCTCCGCATTGCAAGGTGCAATTCTGAAATTTTTTGCTTTTTCCCGCTCCTCTTAGCATGATAAAGAAGATTCAAAGAGATTGAGGTGCCAGCTCCTTTCATTCAGTCAGTAGCTTCAAACATTTCTGGTATATGAATAACATGTTTTTCAATGGCAAAAATCAATGAATATTGTAAATGCACAAACAGTAATTTCTCCGCATTGCAAGGTGCAATTCTGAAATTTTTTGCTTTTTCCTGCTCCTCTTAGCATGATAAAGAAGATTCAAAGAGAGTGAGATGCCAGCTCCTTTCATTCAGTCAGTAGCTTCAATCATTTCTGGACGTTTTTCAATGGCAAAAATCAATGAATATTGTAAATGCACAAACAGTAATTTCTCCGCATTGCAAGGTGCAATTCTGAAATTTTTTGCTTTTTCCTGCTCCTCTTAGCATGATAAAGAAGATTCAAAGAGAGTGAGATGCCAGCTCCTTTCATTCAGTCAGTAGCTTCAATCATTTCTGGACGTTTTTCAATGGCAAAAATCAATGAATATTGTAAATGCACAAACAGTAATTTCTCCGCATTGCAAGGTGCAATTCTGAAATTTTTTGCTTTTTCCTGCTCCTCTTAGCATGATAAAGAAGATTCAAAGAGAGTGAGATGCCAGCTCCTTTCATTCAGTCAGTAGCTTCAAACATTTCTGGTATATGAATAACATGATGTTTTTCAATGGCAAAAATCAATGAATATTGTAAATGCACAAACAGTAATTTTTCCGCATTGCAAGGTGCAAGTCTGAAATTTTTTGCTTTTTCCTGCTCCTCTTAGCATGATAAAGAAGATTCAAAGAGAGTGAGATGCCAGCTACTTTCATTCAGTCAGTAGCTTCAATCATTTCTGGACGTTTTTCAATGGTAAAAATCAATGAATATTGTAAATGCACAAACAGTAATTTCTCCACATTGCAAGGTGCAATTCTAAAATTTTTTGCTTTTTCCTGCTCCTCTTAGCATGATAAAGAAGATTCAAAGAGAGTGAGATGCCAGCTCCTTTCATTCAGTCAGTAGCTTCAAACATTTCTGGTATATGAATAACATGATGTTTTTCAATGGCAAAAATCAATGAATATTGTAAATGCACAAACAGTAATTTCTCCGCATTGCAAGGTGCAATTCTGAAATTTTTTGCTTTTTCCTGCTCCTCTTAGCATGATTCAAAGAGAGTGAGATGCCAGCTCCTTTCATTCAGTCAGTAGCTTCAATCATTTCTGGACGTTTTTCAATGGCAAAAATCAATGAATATTGTAAATGCACAAACAGTAATTTCTCCGCATTGCAAGGTGCAATTCTGAAATTTTTTGCTTTTTCCTGCTCCTCTTAGCATGATAAAGAAGATTCAAAGAGAGTGAGATGTCAGCTCCTTTCATTCAGTCAGTAGCTTCAAACATTTCTGGTATATGAATAACATGATGTTTTTCAATGGCAAAAATCAATGAATATTGTAAATGCACAAACAGTAATTTCTCCGCATTGCAAGGTGCAATTCTGAAATTTTTTGCTTTTTCCTGCTCCTCTTAGCATGATAAAGAAGATTCAAAGAGAGTGAGATGCCAGCTCCTTTCATTCAGTCAGTAGCTACAATCATTTCTGGACGTTTTTCAATGGCAAAAATCAATGAATATTGTAAATGCACAAACAGTAATTTCTCCGCATTGCAAGGTGCAATTCTGAAATTTTTTGCTTTTTCCTGCTCCTCTTAGCATGATAAAGAAGATTCAAAGAGAGTGAGGTGCCAGCTCCTTTCATTCAGTCAGGAGCTTCAAACATTTCTGGTATATGAATAACATGTTTTTCAATGGCAAAAATCAATGAATATTGTAAATGCACAAACAGTAATTTCTCCGCATTGCAAGGTGCAATTCTGAAATTTTTTGCTTTTTCCTGCTCCTCTTAGCATGATAAAGAAGATTCAAAGAGAGTGAGATGCCAGCTCCTTTCATTCAGTCAGTAGCTTCAATCATTTCTGGACGTTTTTCAATGGCAAAAATCAATGAATATTGTAAATGCACAAACTGTAATTTCTCCGCATTGCAAGGTGCAATTCTGAAATTTTTTGCTTTTTCCTGCTCCTCTTAGCATGATAAAGAAGATTCAAAGAGAGTGAGATGCCAGCTCCTTTCATTCAGTCAGTAGCTTCAATCATTTCTGGACGTTTTTCAATGGCAAAAATCAATGAATATTGTAAATGCACAAACTGTAATTTCTCCGCATTGCAAGGTGCAATTCTGAAATTTTTTGCTTTTTCCTGCTCCTCTTAGCATGATAAAGAAGATTCAAAGAGAGTGAGATGCCAGCTCCTTTCATTCAGTCAGTAGCTTCAATCATTTCTGGACGTTTTTCAATGGCAAAAATCAATGAATATTGTAAATGCACAAACAGTAATTTCTCCACATTGCAAGGTGCAATTCTAAAATTTTTTGCTTTTTCCTGCTCCTCTTAGCATGATAAAGAAGATTCAAAGAGAGTGAGATGCCAGCTCCTTTCATTCAGTCAGTAGCTTCAAACATTTCTGGTATATGAATAACATGATGTTTTTCAATGGCAAAAATCAATGAATATTGTAAATGCACAAACAGTAATTTCTCCGCATTGCAAGGTGCAATTCTGAAATTTTTTGCTTTTTCCTGCTCCTCTTAGCATGATAAAGAAGATTCAAAGAGAGTGAGGTGCCAGCTCCTTTCATTCAGTCAGGAGCTTCAAACATTTCTGGTATATGAATAACATGTTTTTCAATGGCAAAAATCAATGAATATTGTAAATGCACAAACAGTAATTTCTCCGCATTGCAAGGTGCAATTCTGAAATTTTTTGCTTTTTCCTGCTCCTCTTAGCATGATAAAGAAGATTCAAAGAGAGTGAGATGCCAGCTCCTTTCATTCAGTCAGTAGCTTCAATCATTTCTGGACGTTTTTCAATGGCAAAAATCAATGAATATTGTAAATGCACAAACTGTAATTTCTCCGCATTGCAAGGTGCAATTCTGAAATTTTTTGCTTTTTCCTGCTCCTCTTAGCATGATAAAGAAGATTCAAAGAGAGTGAGATGCCAGCTCCTTTTATTCAGTCAGTAGCTTCAATCATTTCTGGACGTTTTTCAATGGCAAAAATCAACGAATATTGTAAATGCACAAACAGTAATTTCTCCGCATTGCAAGGTGAAATTCTGAAATTTTTTGCTTTTTCCTGCTCCTCTTAGCATGATAAAGAAGATTCAAAGAGAGTGAGATGCCAGCTCCTTTCATTCAGTCAGTAGCTTCAATCATTTCTGGACGTTTTTCAATGGCAAAAATCAATGAATATTGTAAATGCACAAACTGTAATTTCTCCGCATTGCAAGGTGCAATTCTGAAATTTTTTGCTTTTTCCTGCTCCTCTTAGCATGATAAAGAAGATTCAAAGAGAGTGAGATGCCAGCTCCTATCATTCAGTCAGTAGCTTCAATCATTTCTGGACGTTTTTCAATGGCAAAAATCAATGAATATTGTAAATGCACAAACAGTAATTTCTCCACATTGCAAGGTGCAATTCTAAAATTTTTTGCTTTTTCCTGCTCCTCTTAGCATGATAAAGAAGATTCAAAGAGAGTGAGATGCCAGCTCCTTTCATTCAGTCAGTAGCTTCAAACATTTCTGGTATATGAATAACATGATGTTTTTCAATGGCAAAAATCAATGAATATTGTAAATGCACAAACAGTAATTTCTCCGCATTGCAAGGTGCAATTCTGAAATTTTTTGCTTTTTCCTGCTCCTCTTAGCATGATTCAAAGAGAGTGAGATGCCAGCTCCTTTCATTCAGTCAGTAGCTTCAATCATTTCTGGACGTTTTTCAATGGCAAAAATCAATGAATATTGTAAATGCACAAACAGTAATTTCTCCGCATTGCAAGGTGCAATTCTGAAATTTTTTGCTTTTTCCTGCTCCTCTTAGCATGATAAAGAAGATTCAAAGAGAGTGAGATGTCAGCTCCTTTCATTCAGTCAGTAGCTTCAAACATTTCTGGTATATGAATAACATGATGTTTTTCAATGGCAAAAATCAATGAATATTGTAAATGCACAAACAGTAATTTCTCCGCATTGCAAGGTGCAATTCTGAAATTTTTTGCTTTTTCCTGCTCCTCTTAGCATGATAAAGAAGATTCAAAGAGAGTGAGATGCCAGCTCCTTTCATTCAGTCAGTAGCTACAATCATTTCTGGACGTTTTTCAATGGCAAAAATCAATGAATATTGTAAATGCACAAACAGTAATTTCTCCGCATTGCAAGGTGCAATTCTGAAATTTTTTGCTTTTTCCTGCTCCTCTTAGCATGATAAAGAAGATTCAAAGAGAGTGAGGTGCCAGCTCCTTTCATTCAGTCAGGAGCTTCAAACATTTCTGGTATATGAATAACATGTTTTTCAATGGCAAAAATCAATGAATATTGTAAATGCACAAACAGTAATTTCTCCGCATTGCAAGGTGCAATTCTGAAATTTTTTGCTTTTTCCTGCTCCTCTTAGCATGATAAAGAAGATTCAAAGAGAGTGAGATGCCAGCTCCTTTCATTCAGTCAGTAGCTTCAATCATTTCTGGACGTTTTTCAATGGCAAAAATCAATGAATATTGTAAATGCACAAACTGTAATTTCTCCGCATTGCAAGGTGCAATTCTGAAATTTTTTGCTTTTTCCTGCTCCTCTTAGCATGATAAAGAAGATTCAAAGAGAATGAGATGCCAGCTCCTTTTATTCAGTCAGTAGCTTCAATCATTTCTGGACGTTTTTCAATGGCAAAAATCAACGAATATTGTAAATGCACAAACAGTAATTTCTCCGCATTGCAAGGTGCAATTCTGAAATTTTTTGCTTTTTCCTGCTCCTCTTAGCATGATAAAGAAGATTCAAAGAGAGTGAGATGCCAGCTCCTTTCATTCAGTCAGTAGCTTCAATCATTTCTGGACGTTTTTCAATGGCAAAAATCAATGAATATTGTAAATGCACAAACTGTAATTTCTCCGCATTGCAAGGTGCAATTCTGAAATTTTTTGCTTTTTCCTGCTCCTCTTAGCATGATAAAGAAGATTCAAAGAGAGTGAGATGCCAGCTCCTTTCATTCAGTCAGTAGCTTCAATCATTTCTGGACGTTTTTCAATGGCAAAAATCAATGAATATTGTAAATGCACAAACAGTAAATTCTCCGCATTGCAAGTTGCAATTCTGAAATTTTTTGCTTTTTCCTGCTCCTCTTAGCATGATAAAGAAGATTCAAAGAGAGTGAGATGCCAGCTCCTTTCCTTCAGTCAGTAGCTTCAATCATTTCTGGTATATGAATAACATGATGTTTTTCAATGGCAAAAATCAATGAATTTTGTAAATGCACAAACAGTAATTTCTCCGCATTGCAAGGCGCAATTCTGAAATTTTTTGCTTTTTCCTGCTCCTCTTAGCATGATAAAGAAGATTCAAAGAGAGTGAGATGCCAGCTCCTTTCATTCAGTCAGTAGCTTCAATCATTTCTGGACATTTTTCAATGGCAAAAATCAATGAATATTGTAAATGCACAAACAGTAATTTCTCCGCATTGCAAGGTGCAATTCTGAAATTTTTTGCTTTTTCCTGCTCCTCTTAGCATGATAAAGAAGATTCAAAGAGAGTGAGATGCCAGCTCCTTTCATTCAGTCAGTAGCTTCAATCATTTCTGGACGTTTTTCAATGGCAAAAATCAATGAATATTGTAAATGCACAAACAGTAATTTCTCCGCATTGCAAGGTGCAATTCTGAAATTTTTTGCTTTTTCCTGCTCCTCTTAGCATGATAAAGAAGATTCAAAGAGAGTGAGGTGCCAGCTCCTTTCATTCAGTCAGGAGCTTCAAACATTTCTGGTATATGAATAACATGTTTTTCAATGGCAAAAATCAATGAATATTGTAAATGCACAAACAGTAAATTCTCCGCATTGCAAGGTGCAATTCTGAAATTTTTTGCTTTTTCCTGCTCCTCTTAGCATGATAAAGAAGATTCAAAGAGAGTGAGATGCCAGCTCCTTTCATTCAGTCAGTAGCTTCAATCATTTCTGGACGTTTTTCAATGGCAAAAATCAATGAATATTGTAAATGCACAAACTGTAATTTCTCCGCATTGCAAGGTGCAATTCTGAAATTTTTTGCTTTTTCCTGCTCCTCTTAGCATGATAAAGAAGATTCAAAGAGAGTGAGATGCCAGCTTCTTTCATTCAGTCAGTAGCTTCAATCATTTCTGGACGTTTTTCAATGGCAAAAATCAACGAATATTGTAAATGCACAAACAGTAATTTCTCCGCATTGCAAGGTGCAATTCTGAAATTTTTTGCTTTTTCCTGCTCCTCTTAGCATGATAAAGAAGATTCAAAGAGAGTGAGATGCCAGCTCCTTTCATTCAGTCAGTAGCTTCAATCATTTCTGGACGTTTTTCAATGGCAAAAATCAATGAATATTGTAAATGCACAAACTGTAATTTCTCCGCATTGCAAGGTGCAATTCTGAAATTTTTTGCTTTTTCCTGCTCCACTTAGCATGATAAAGAAGATTCAAAGAGAGTGAGATGCCAGCTCCTTTCATTCAGTCAGTAGCTTCAATCATTTCTGGACGTTTTTCAATGGCAAAAATCAATGAATATTGTAAATGCACAAACAGTAATTTCTCCGCATTGCAAGTTGCAATTCTGAAATTTTTTGCTTTTTCCTGCTCCTCTTAGCATGATAAAGAAGATTCAAAGAGAGTGAGATGCCAGCTCCTTTCATTCAGTCAGTACCTTCAATCATTTCTGGACGTTTTTCAATGGCAAAAATCAATGAATATTGTAAATGCACAAACAGTAATTTCTCCGCATTGCAAGTTGCAATTCTGAAATTTTTTGCTTTTTCCTGCTCCTCTTAGCATGATAAAGAAGATTCAAAGAGAGTGAGATGCCAGCTCCTTTCATTCAGTCAGTACCTTCAATCATTTCTGGACGTTTTTCAATGGCAAAAATCAATGAATATTGTAAATGCACAAACAGTAATTTCTCCGCATTGCAAGGTGCAATTCTGAAATTTTTTGCTTTTTCCTGCTCCTCTTAGCATGATAAAGAAGATTCAAAGAGAGTGAGATGCCAGCTCCTTTCATTCAGTCAGTAGCTTCAAACATTTCTGGTATATGAATAACATGATGTTTTTCAATGGCAAAAATCAATGAATATTGTAAATGCACAAACAGTAATTTCTCCGCATTGCAAGGTGCAAGTCTGAAATTTTTTGCTTTTTTCTGCTCCTCTTAGCATGATAAAGAAGATTCAAAGAGAGTGAGATGCCAGCTCCTTTCATTCAGTCAGTAGCTTCAAACATTTCTGGTATATGAATAACATGATGTTTTTCAATGGCAAAAATCAATGAATATTGTAAATGCACAAACAGTAATTTCTCCGCATTGCAAGGTGCAAGTCTGAAATTTTTTGCTTTTTCCTGCTCCTCTTAGCATGATAAAGAAGATTCAAAGAGAGTGAGATGCCAGCTACTTTCATTCAGTCAGTAGCTTCAATCATTTCTGGACGTTTTTCAATGGTAAAAATCAATGAATATTGTAAATGCACAAACAGTAATTTCTCCACATTGCAAGGTGCAATTCTGAAATTTTTTGCTTTTTCATGCTCCTCTTAGCATGATAAAGAAGATTCAAAGAGATTGAGATGCCAGCTCCTTTCATTCAGTCAGCAGCTTCAAACATTTCTGGTATATGAATAACATTATGTTTTTCAATGGCAAAAATCAATGAATATTGTAAATGCACAAACAGTAATTTCTCCGCATTGCAAGGTGCAATTCTGAAATTTTTTGCTTTTTCCTGCTCCTCTTAGCATGATAAAGAAGATTCAAAGAGAGTGAGATGCCAGCTCCTTTCATTCAGTCAGTAGCTTCAAACATTTCTGGTATATGAATAACATGATGTTTTTCAATGGCAAAAATCAATGAATATTGTAAATGCACAAACAGTAATTTCTCCGCATTGCAAGGTGCAATTCTGAAATTTTTTGCTTTTTCCTGCTCCTCTTAGCATGATAAAGAAGATTCAAAGAGAGTGAGATGCCAGCTCCTTTCATTCAGTCAGTAGCTTCAATCATTTCTGGACGTTTTTCAATGGCAAAAATCAACGAATATTGTAAATGCACAAACTGTAATTTCTCCGCATTGCAAGGTGCAATTCTGAAATTTTTTGCTTTTTCCTGCTCCTCTTAGCATGATAAAGAAGATTCAAAGAGAGTGAGATGCCAGCTCCTTTCATTCAGTCAGTAGCTTCAATCATTTCTGGACGTTTTTCAATGGCAAAAATCAATGAATATTGTAAATGCACAAACTGTAATTTCTCCGCATTGCAAGGTGCAATTCTGAAATTTTTTGCTTTTTCCTGCTCCTCTTAGCATGATAAAGAAGTTTCAAAGAGAGTGAGATGCCAGCTCCTTTCATTCAGTCAGTAGCTTCAATAATTTCTGGACGTTTTTCAATGGCAAAAATCAATGAATATTGTAAATGCACAAACAGTAAATTCTCCGCATTGCAAGGTGCAATTCTGAAATTTTTTGCTTTTTCCTGCTCCTCTTAGCATGATAAAGAAGATTCAAAGAGAGTGAGATGCCAGCTCCTTTCCTTCAGTCAGTAGCTTCAATCATTTCTGGTATATGAATAACATAATGTTTTTCAATGGCAAAAATCAATGAATTTTGTAAATGCACAAACAGTAATTTCTCCGCATTGCAAGGCGCAATTCTGAAATTTTTTGCTTTTTCCTGCTCCTCTTAGCATGATAAAGAAGATTCAAAGAGAGTGAGATGCCAGCTCCTTTCATTCAGTCAGTAGCTTCAATCATTTCTGGACATTTTTCAATGGCAAAAATCAATGAATATTGTAAATGCACAAACAGTAATTTCTCCGCATTGCAAGGTGCAATTCTGAAATTTTTTGCTTTTTCCTGCTCCTCTTAGCATGATAAAGAAGATTCAAAGAGAGTGAGATGCCAGCTCCTTTCATTCAGTCAGTAGCTTCAATCATTTCTGGACGTTTTTCAATGGCAAAAATCAATGAATATTGTAAATGCACAAACAGTAATTTCTCCGCATTGCAAGGTGCAATTCTGAAATTTTTTGCTTTTTCCTGCTCCTCTTAGCATGATAAAGAAGATTCAAAGAGAGTGAGGTGCCAGCTCCTTTCATTCAGTCAGGAGCTTCAAACATTTCTGGTATATGAATAACATGTTTTTCAATGGCAAAAATCAATGAATATTGTAAATGCACAAACAGTAAATTCTCCGCATTGCAAGGTGCAATTCTGAAATTTTTTGCTTTTTCCTGCTCCTCTTAGCATGATAAAGAAGATTCAAAGAGAGTGAGATGCCAGCTCCTTTCATTCAGTCAGTAGCTTCAATCATTTCTGGACGTTTTTCAATGGCAAAAATCAATGAATATTGTAAATGCACAAACTGTAATTTCTCCGCATTGCAAGGTGCAATTCTGAAATTTTTTGCTTTTTCCTGCTCCTCTTAGCATGATAAAGAAGATTCAAAGAGAGTGAGATGCCAGCTCCTTTCATTCAGTCAGTAGCTTCAATCATTTCTGGACGTTTTTCAATGGCAAAAATCAACGAATATTGTAAATGCACAAACAGTAATTTCTCCGCATTGCAAGGTGCAATTCTGAAATTTTTTGCTTTTTCCTGCTCCTCTTAGCATGATAAAGAAGATTCAAAGAGAGTGAGATGCCAGCTCCTTTCATTCAGTCAGTAGCTTCAATCATTTCTTGACGTTTTTCAATGGCAAAAATCAATGAATATTGTAAATGCACAAACTGTAATTTATCCGCATTGCAAGGTGCAATTCTGAAATTTTTTGCTTTTTCCTGCTCCACTTAGCATGATAAAGAAGATTCAAAGAGAGTGAGATGCCAGCTCCTTTCATTCAGTCAGTAGCTTCAATCATTTCTGGACGTTTTTCAATGGCAAAAATCAATGAATATTGTAAATGCACAAACAGTAATTTCTCCGCATTGCAAGTTGCAATTCTGAAATTTTTTGCTTTTTCCTGCTCCTCTTAGCATGATAAAGAAGATTCAAAGAGAGTGAGATGCCAGCTCCTTTCATTCAGTCAGTACCTTCAATCATTTCTGGATGTTTTTCAATGGCAAAAATCAATGAATATTGTAAATGCACAAACAGTAATTTCTCCGCATTGCAAGGTGCAATTCTGAAATTTTTTGCTTTTTCCTGCTCCTCTTAGCATGATAAAGAAGATTCAAAGAGAGTGAGATGCCAGCTCCTTTCATTCAGTCAGTAGCTTCAAACATTTCTGGTATATGAATAACATGATGTTTTTCAATGGCAAAAATCAATGAATATTGTAAATGCACAAACAGTAATTTCTCCGCATTGCAAGGTGCAAGTCTGAAATTTTTTGCTTTTTTCTGCTCCTCTTAGCATGATAAAGAAGATTCAAAGAGAGTGAGATGCCAGCTCCTTTCATTCAGTCAGTAGCTTCAAACATTTCTGGTATATGAATAACATGATGTTTTTCAATGGCAAAAATCAATGAATATTGTAAATGCACAAACAGTAATTTCTCCGCATTGCAAGGTGCAAGTCTGAAATTTTTTGCTTTTTCCTGCTCCTCTTAGCATGATAAAGAAGATTCAAAGAGAGTGAGATGCCAGCTACTTTCATTCAGTCAGTAGCTTCAATCATTTCTGGACGTTTTTCAATGGTAAAAATCAATGAATATTGTAAATGCACAAACAGTAATTTCTCCACATTGCAAGGTGCAATTCTGAAATTTTTTGCTTTTTCATGCTCCTCTTAGCATGATAAAGAAGATTCAAAGAGATTGAGATGCCAGCTCCTTTCATTCAGTCAGTAGCTTCAAACATTTCTGGTATATGAATAACATTATGTTTTTCAATGGCAAAAATCAATGAATATTGTAAATGCACAAACAGTAATTTCTCCGCATTGCAAGGTGCAATTCTGAAATTTTTTGCTTTTTCCTGCTCCTCTTAGCATGATAAAGAAGATTCAAAGAGAGTGAGATGCCAGCTCCTTTCATTCAGTCAGTAGCTTCAAACATTTCTGGTATATGAATAACATGATGTTTTTCAATGGCAAAAATCAATGAATATTGTAAATGCACAAACAGTAATTTCTCCGCATTGCAAGGTGCAAGTCTGAAATTTTTTGCTTTTTCCTGCTCCTCTTAGCATGATAAAGAAGATTCAAAGAGAGTGAGATGCCAGCTACTTTCATTCAGTCAGTAGCTTCAATCATTTCTGGACGTTTTTCAATGGCAAAAATCAATGAATATTGTAAATGCACAAACTGTAATTTCTCCGCATTGCAAGGTGCAATTCTGAAATTTTTTGCTTTTTCCTGCTCCTCTTAGCATGATAAAGAAGTTTCAAAGAGAGTGAGATGCCAGCTCCTTTCATTCAGTCAGTAGCTTCAATAATTTCTGGACGTTTTTCAATGGCAAAAATCAATGAATATTGTAAATGCACAAACAGTAAATTCTCCGCATTGCAAGGTGCAATTCTGAAATTTTTTGCTTTTTCCTGCTCCTCTTAGCATGATAAAGAAGATTCAAAGAGAGTGAGATGCCAGCTCCTTTCCTTCAGTCAGTAGCTTCAATCATTTCTGGTATATGAATAACATAATGTTTTTCAATGGCAAAAATGAATGAATTTTGTAAATGCACAAACAGTAATTTCTCCGCATTGCAAGGCGCAATTCTGAAATTTTTTGCTTTTTCCTGCTCCTCTTAGCATGATAAAGAAGATTCAAAGAGAGTGAGATGCCAGCTCCTTTCATTCAGTCAGTAGCTTCAATCATTTCTGGACATTTTTCAATGGCAAAAATCAATGAATATTGTAAATGCACAAACAGTAATTTCTCCGCATTGCAAGGTGCAATTCTGAAATTTTTTGCTTTTTCCTGCTCCTCTTAGCATGATAAAGAAGATTCAAAGAGAGTGAGATGCCAGCTCCTTTCATTCAGTCAGTAGCTTCAATCATTTCTGGACGTTTTTCAATGGCAAAAATCAATGAATATTGTAAATGCACAAACAGTAATTTCTCCGCATTGCAAGGTGCAATTCTGAAATTTTTTGCTTTTTCCTGCTCCTCTTAGCATGATAAAGAAGATTCAAAGAGAGTGAGGTGCCAGCTCCTTTCATTCAGTCAGGAGCTTCAAACATTTCTGGTATATGAATAACATGTTTTTCAATGGCAAAAATCAATGAATATTGTAAATGCACAAACAGTAAATTCTCCGCATTGCAAGGTGCAATTCTGAAATTTTTTGCTTTTTCCTGCTCCTCTTAGCATGATAAAGAAGATTCAAAGAGAGTGAGATGCCAGCTCCTTTCATTCAGTCAGTAGCTTCAATCATTTCTGGACGTTTTTCAATGGCAAAAATCAATGAATATTGTAAATGCACAAACTGTAATTTCTCCGCATTGCAAGGTGCAATTCTGAAATTTTTTGCTTTTTCCTGCTCCTCTTAGCATGATAAAGAAGATTCAAAGAGAGTGAGATGCCAGCTCCTTTCATTCAGTCAGTAGCTTCAATCATTTCTGGACGTTTTTCAATGGCAAAAATCAACGAATATTGTAAATGCACAAACAGTAATTTCTCCGCATTGCAAGGTGCAATTCTGAAATTTTTTGCTTTTTCCTGCTCCTCTTAGCATGATAAAGAAGATTCAAAGAGAGTGAGATGCCAGCTCCTTTCATTCAGTCAGTAGCTTCAATCATTTCTTGACGTTTTTCAATGGCAAAAATCAATGAATATTGTAAATGCACAAACTGTAATTTCTCCGCATTGCAAGGTGCAATTCTGAAATTTTTTGCTTTTTCCTGCTCCACTTAGCATGATAAAGAAGATTCAAAGAGAGTGAGATGCCAGCTCCTTTCATTCAGTCAGTAGCTTCAATCATTTCTGGACGTTTTTCAATGGCAAAAATCAATGAATATTGTAAATGCACAAACAGTAATTTCTCCGCATTGCAAGTTGCAATTCTGAAATTTTTTGCTTTTTCCTGCTCCTCTTAGCATGATAAAGAAGATTCAAAGAGAGTGAGATGCCAGCTCCTTTCATTCAGTCAGTACCTTCAATCATTTCTGGATGTTTTTCAATGGCAAAAATCAATGAATATTGTAAATGCACAAACAGTAATTTCTCCGCATTGCAAGGTGCAATTCTGAAATTTTTTGCTTTTTCCTGCTCCTCTTAGCATGATAAAGAAGATTCAAAGAGAGTGAGATGCCAGCTCCTTTCATTCAGTCAGTAGCTTCAAACATTTCTGGTATATGAATAACATGATGTTTTTCAATGGCAAAAATCAATGAATATTGTAAATGCACAAACAGTAATTTCTCCGCATTGCAAGGTGCAAGTCTGAAATTTTTTGCTTTTTTCTGCTCCTCTTAGCATGATAAAGAAGATTCAAAGAGAGTGAGATGCCAGCTCCTTTCATTCAGTCAGTAGCTTCAAACATTTCTGGTATATGAATAACATGATGTTTTTCAATGGCAAAAATCAATGAATATTGTAAATGCACAAACAGTAATTTCTCCGCATTGCAAGGTGCAAGTCTGAAATTTTTTGCTTTTTCCTGCTCCTCTTAGCATGATAAAGAAGATTCAAAGAGAGTGAGATGCCAGCTACTTTCATTCAGTCAGTAGCTTCAATCATTTCTGGACGTTTTTCAATGGTAAAAATCAATGAATATTGTAAATGCACAAACAGTAATTTCTCCACATTGCAAGGTGCAATTCTGAAATTTTTTGCTTTTTCATGCTCCTCTTAGCATGATAAAGAAGATTCAAAGAGATTGAGATGCCAGCTCCTTTCATTCAGTCAGTAGCTTCAAACATTTCTGGTATATGAATAACATTATGTTTTTCAATGGCAAAAATCAATGAATATTGTAAATGCACAAACAGTAATTTCTCCGCATTGCAAGGTGCAATTCTGAAATTTTTTGCTTTTTCCTGCTCCTCTTAGCATGATAAAGAAGATTCAAAGAGAGTGAGATGCCAGCTCCTTTCATTCAGTCAGTAGCTTCAAACATTTCTGGTATATGAATAACATGATGTTTTTCAATGGCAAAAATCAATGAATATTGTAAATGCACAAACAGTAATTTCTCCGCATTGCAAGGTGCAAGTCTGAAATTTTTTGCTTTTTCCTGCTCCTCTTAGCATGATAAAGAAGATTCAAAGAGAGTGAGATGCCAGCTACTTTCATTCAGTCAGTAGCTTCAATCATTTCTGGACGTTTTTCAATGGTAAAAATCAATGAATATTGTAAATGCACAAACAGTAATTTCTCCACATTGCAAGGTGCAATTCTGAAATTTTTTGCTTTTTCCTGCTCCTCTTAGCATGATAAAGAAGATTCAAAGAGAGTGAGATGCCAGCTCCTTTCATTCAGTCAGTAGCTTCAAACATTTCTGGTATATGAATAACATGATGTTTTTCAATGGCAAAAATCAATGAATATTGTAAATGCACAAACAGTAATTTCTCCGCATTGCAAGGTGCAATTCTGAAATTTTTTGCTTTTTCCTGCTCCTCTTAGCATGATAAAGAAGATTCAAAGAGAGTGAGATGCCAGCTCCTTTCATTCAGTCAGTAGCTTCAATCATTTCTGGATGTTTTTCAATGGCAAAAATCAATGAATATTGTAAATGCACAAACAGTAATTTCTCCGCATTGCAAGGTGCAATTCTGAAATTTTTTGCTTTTTCCTGCTCCTCTTAGCATGATAAAGAAGATTCAAAGAGAGTGAGATGCCAGCTCCTTTCATTCAGTCAGTAGCTTCAATCATTTCTGGACGTTTTTCAATGGCAAAAATCAATGAATATTGTAAATGCACAAACAGTAATTTCTCCGCATTGCAAGGTGCAATTCTGAAATTTTTTGCTTTTTCCTGCTCCTCTTAGCATGATAAAGAAGATTCAAAGAGAGTGAGATGCCAGCTCCTTTCATTCAGTCAGTACCTTCAATCATTTCTGGACGTTTTTCAATGGCAAAAATCAATGAATATTGTAAATGCACAAACAGTAATTTCTCCGCATTGCAAGGTGCAATTCTGAAATTTTTTGCTTTTTCCCGCTCCTCTTAGCATGATAAAGAAGATTCAAAGAGATTGAGGTGCCAGCTCCTTTCATTCAGTCAGTAGCTTCAAACATTTCTGGTATATGAATAACATGTTTTTCAATGGCAAAAATCAATGAATATTGTAAATGCACAAACAGTAATTTCTCCGCATTGCAAGGTGCAATTCTGAAATTTTTTGCTTTTTCCTGCTCCTCTTAGCATGATAAAGAAGATTCAAAGAGAGTGAGATGCCAGCTCCTTTCATTCAGTCAGTAGCTTCAATCATTTCTGGACGTTTTTCAATGGCAAAAATCAATGAATATTGTAAATGCACAAACAGTAATTTCTCCGCATTGCAAGGTGCAATTCTGAAATTTTTTGCTTTTTCCTGCTCCTCTTAGCATGATAAAGAAGATTCAAAGAGAGTGAGATGCCAGCTCCTTTCATTCAGTCAGTAGCTTCAATCATTTCTGGACGTTTTTCAATGGCAAAAATCAATGAATATTGTAAATGCACAAACAGTAATTTCTCCGCATTGCAAGGTGCAATTCTGAAATTTTTTGCTTTTTCCTGCTCCTCTTAGCATGATAAAGAAGATTCAAAGAGAGTGAGATGCCAGCTCCTTTCATTCAGTCAGTAGCTTCAAACATTTCTGGTATATGAATAACATGATGTTTTTCAATGGCAAAAATCAATGAATATTGTAAATGCACAAACAGTAATTTCTCCGCATTGCAAGGTGCAAGTCTGAAATTTTTTGCTTTTTCCTGCTCCTCTTAGCATGATAAAGAAGATTCAAAGAGAGTGAGATGCCAGCTACTTTCATTCAGTCAGTAGCTTCAATCATTTCTGGACGTTTTTCAATGGTAAAAATCAATGAATATTGTAAATGCACAAACAGTAATTTCTCCACATTGCAAGGTGCAATTCTAAAATTTTTTGCTTTTTCCTGCTCCTCTTAGCATGATAAAGAAGATTCAAAGAGAGTGAGATGCCAGCTCCTTTCATTCAGTCAGTAGCTTCAATCATTTCTGGACGTTTTTCAATGGCAAAAATCAATGAATATTGTAAATGCACAAACAGTAATTTCTCCGCATTGCAAGGTGCAATTCTGAAATTTTTTGCTTTTTCCTGCTCCTCTTAGCATGATAAAGAAGATTCAAAGAGAGTGAGATGCCAGCTCCTTTCATTCAGTCAGTACCTTCAATCATTTCTGGACGTTTTTCAATGGCAAAAATCAATGAATATTGTAAATGCACAAACAGTAATTTCTCCGCATTGCAAGGTGCAATTCTGAAATTTTTTGCTTTTTCCCGCTCCTCTTAGCATGATAAAGAAGATTCAAAGAGATTGAGGTGCCAGCTCCTTTCATTCAGTCAGTAGCTTCAAACATTTCTGGTATATGAATAACATGTTTTTCAATGGCAAAAATCAATGAATATTGTAAATGCACAAACAGTAATTTCTCCGCATTGCAAGGTGCAATTCTGAAATTTTTTGCTTTTTCCTGCTCCTCTTAGCATGATAAAGAAGATTCAAAGAGAGTGAGATGCCAGCTCCTTTCATTCAGTCAGTAGCTTCAATCATTTCTGGACGTTTTTCAATGGCAAAAATCAATGAATATTGTAAATGCACAAACAGTAATTTCTCCGCATTGCAAGGTGCAATTCTGAAATTTTTTGCTTTTTCCTGCTCCTCTTAGCATGATAAAGAAGATTCAAAGAGAGTGAGATGCCAGCTCCTTTCATTCAGTCAGTAGCTTCAATCATTTCTGGACGTTTTTCAATGGCAAAAATCAATGAATATTGTAAATGCACAAACAGTAATTTCTCCGCATTGCAAGGTGCAATTCTGAAATTTTTTGCTTTTTCCTGCTCCTCTTAGCATGATAAAGAAGATTCAAAGAGAGTGAGATGCCAGCTCCTTTCATTCAGTCAGTAGCTTCAAACATTTCTGGTATATGAATAACATGATGTTTTTCAATGGCAAAAATCAATGAATATTGTAAATGTACAAACAGTAATTTCTCCGCATTGCAAGGTGCAAGTCTGAAATTTTTTGCTTTTTCCTGCTCCTCTTAGCATGATAAAGAAGATTCAAAGAGAGTGAGATGCCAGCTACTTTCATTCAGTCAGTAGCTTCAATCATTTCTGGACGTTTTTCAATGGTAAAAATCAATGAATATTGTAAATGCACAAACAGTAATTTCTCCACATTGCAAGGTGCAATTCTAAAATTTTTTGCTTTTTCCTGCTCCTCTTAGCATGATAAAGAAGATTCAAAGAGAGTGAGATGCCAGCTCCTTTCATTCAGTCAGTAGCTTCAAACATTTCTGGTATATGAATAACATGATGTTTTTCAATGGCAAAAATCAATGAATATTGTAAATGCACAAACAGTAATTTCTCCGCATTGCAAGGTGCAATTCTGAAATTTTTTGCTTTTTCCTGCTCCTCTTAGCATGATTCAAAGAGAGTGAGATGCCAGCTCCTTTCATTCAGTCAGTAGCTTCAATCATTTCTGGACGTTTTTCAATGGCAAAAATCAATGAATATTGTAAATGCACAAACAGTAATTTCTCCGCATTGCAAGGTGCAATTCTGAAATTTTTTGCTTTTTCCTGCTCCTCTTAGCATGATAAAGAAGATTCAAAGAGAGTGAGATGTCAGCTCCTTTCATTCAGTCAGTAGCTTCAAACATTTCTGGTATATGAATAACATGATGTTTTTCAATGGCAAAAATCAATGAATATTGTAAATGCACAAACAGTAATTTCTCCGCATTGCAAGGTGCAATTCTGAAATTTTTTGCTTTTTCCTGCTCCTCTTAGCATGATAAAGAAGATTCAAAGAGAGTGAGATGCCAGCTCCTTTCATTCAGTCAGTAGCTTCAAACATTTCTGGTATATGAATAACATGATGTTTTTCAATGGCAAAAATCAATGAATATTGTAAATGCACAAACAGTAATTTCTCCGCATTGCAAGGTGCAAGTCTGAAATTTTTTGCTTTTTCCTGCTCCTCTTAGCATGATAAAGAAGATTCAAAGAGAGTGAGATGCCAGCTACTTTCATTCAGTCAGTAGCTTCAATCATTTCTGGACGTTTTTCAATGGTAAAAATCAATGAATATTGTAAATGCACAAACAGTAATTTCTCCACATTGCAAGGTGCAATTCTGAAGTTTTTTGCTTTTTCCTGCTCCTCTTAGCATGATAAAGAAGATTCAAAGAGATTGAGATGCCAGCTCCTTTCATTCAGTCAGTAGCTTCAAACATTTCTGGTATATGAATAACATGATGTTTTTCAATGGAAAAAATCAATGAATATTGTAAATGCACAAACAGTAATTTCTCCGCATTGCAAGGTGCAATTCTGAAATTTTTTGCTTTTTCCTGCTCCTCTTAGCATGATAAAGAAGATTCAAAGAGAGTGAGATGCCAGCTCCTTTCATTCAGTCAGTAGCTTCAAACATTTCTGGTATATCAATAACATGATGTTTTTCAATGGCAAAAATCAATGAATATTGTAAATGCACAAACAGTAATTTCTCCGCATTGCAAGGTGCAAGTCTGAAATTTTTTGCTTTTTCCTGCTCCTCTTAGCATGATAAAGAAGATTCAAAGAGAGTGAGATGCCAGCTACTTTCATTCAGTCAGTAGCTTCAATCATTTCTGGACGTTTTTCAATGGTAAAAATCAATGAATATTGTAAATGCACAAACAGTAATTTCTCCACATTGCAAGGTGCAATTCTGAAATTTTTTGCTTTTTCCTGCTCCTCTTAGCATGATAAAGAAGATTCAAAGAGAGTGAGATGCCAGCTCCTTTCATTCAGTCAGTAGCTTCAAACATTTCTGGTATATGAATAACATGATGTTTTTCAATGGCAAAAATCAATGAATATTGTAAATGCACAAACAGTAATTTCTCCGCATTGCAAGGTGCAATTCTGAAATTTTTTGCTTTTTCCTGCTCCTCTTAGCATGATAAAGATTCAAAGAGAGTGAGATGCCAGCTCCTTTCATTCAGTCAGTAGCTTCAATCATTTCTGGACGTTTCTCAATGGCAAAAATCAATGAATATTGTAAATGCACAAACTGTAATTTCTCCGCATTGCAAGGTGCAATTCTGAAATTTTTTGCTTTTTCCTGCTCCTCTTAGCATGATAAAGAAGATTCAAAGAGAGTGAGATGCCAGCTCCTTTCATTCAGTCAGTAGCTTCAATCATTTCTGGACGTTTTTCAATGGCAAAAATCAATGAATTTTGTAAATGCACAAACAGTAATTTCTCCGCATTGCAAGGTGCAATTCTGAAATTTTTTGCTTTTTCCTGCTCCTCTTAGCATGATAAAGAAGATTCAAAGAGAGTGAGATGCCAGCTCCTTTCATTCAGTCAGTACCTTCAATCATTTCTGGACGTTTTTCAATGGCAAAAATCAATGAATATTGTAAATGCACAAACAGTAATTTCTCCGCATTGCAAGGTGCAATTCTGAAATTTTTTGCTTTTTCCCGCTCCTCTTAGCATGATAAAGAAGATTCAAAGAGAGTGAGGTGCCAGCTCCTTTCATTCAGTCAGTAGCTTCAAACATTTCTGGTATATGAATAACATGTTTTTCAATGGCAAAAATCAATGAATATTGTAAATGCACAAACAGTAATTTCTCCGCATTGCAAGGTGCAATTCTGAAATTTTTTGCTTTTTCCTGCTCCTCTTAGCATGATAAAGAAGATTCAAAGAGAGTGAGATGCCAGCTCCTTTCATTCAGTCAGTAGCTTCAATCATTTCTGGACGTTTTTCAATGGCAAAAATCAATGAATATTGTAAATGCACAAACAGTAATTTCTCCGCATTGCAAGGTGCAATTCTGAAATTTTTTGCTTTTTCCTGCTCCTCTTAGCATGATAAAGAAGATTCAAAGAGAGTGAGATGCCAGCTCCTTTCATTCAGTCAGTAGCTTCAATCATTTCTGGACGTTTTTCAATGGCAAAAATCAATGAATATTGTAAATGCACAAACAGTAATTTCTCCGCATTGCAAGGTGCAATTCTGAAATTTTTTGCTTTTTCCTGCTCCTCTTAGCATGATAAAGAAGATTCAAAGAGAGTGAGATGCCAGCTCCTTTCATTCAGTCAGTAGCTTCAAACATTTCTGGTATATGAATAACATGATGTTTTTCAATGGCAAAAATCAATGAATATTGTAAATGCACAAACAGTAATTTCTCCGCATTGCAAGGTGCAAGTCTGAAATTTTTTGCTTTTTCCTGCTCGTCTTAGCATGATAAAGAAGATTCAAAGAGAGTGAGATGCCAGCTACTTTCATTCAGTCAGTAGCTTCAATCATTTCTGGACATTTTTCAATGGTAAAAATCAATGAATATTGTAAATGCACAAACAGTAATTTCTCCACATTGCAAGGTGCAATTCTGAAATTTTTTGCTTTTTCCTGCTCCTCTTAGCATGATAAAGAAGATTCAAAGAGTGAGGTGCCAGCTCCTTTCATTCAGTCAGTAGCTTCAAACATTTCTGGTATATGAATAACATGTTTTTCAATGGCAAAAATCAATGAATATTGTAAATGCACAAACAGTAATTTCTCCGCATTGCAAGGTGCAATTCTGAAATTTTTTGCTTTTTCCTGCTCCTCTTAGCATGATAAAGAAGATTCAAAGAGAGTGAGATGCCAGCTCCTTTCATTCAGTCAGTAGCTTCAATAATTTCTGGACGTTTTTCAATGGCAAAAATCAATGAATATTGTAAATGCACAAACAGTAATTTCTCCGCATTGCAAGGTGCAATTCTGAAATTTTTTGCTTTTTCCTGCTCCTCTTAGCATGATAAAGAAGATTCAAAGAGAGTGAGATGCCAGCTCCTTTCATTCAGTCAGTAGCTTCAATCATTTCTGGACGTTTTTCAATGGCAAAAATCAATGAATATTGTAAATGCACAAACAGTAATTTCTCCGCATTGCAAGGTGCAATTCTGAAATTTTTTGCTTTTTCCTGCTCCTCTTAGCATGATAAAGAAGATTCAAAGAGAGTGAGATGCCAGCTCCTTTCATTCAGTCAGTAGCTTCAAACATTTCTGGTATATGAAAAACATGATGTTTTTCAATGGCAAAAATCAATGAATATTGTAAATGCACAAACAGTAATTTCTCCGCATTGCAAGGTGCAATTCTGAAATTTTTTGCTTTTTCCTGCTCCTCTTAGCATGATAAAGAAGATTCAAAGAGAGTGAGATGCCAGCTCCTTTCATTCAGTCAGTAGCTTCAATCAATTCTGGACGTTTTTCAATGGCAAAAATCAATGAATATTGTAAGTGCACAAACAGTAATTTCTCCGCATTGCAAGGTGCAATTCTGAAATTTTTTGCTTTTTCCTGCTCCTCTTAGCATGATAAAGAAGATTCAAAGAGCGTGAGATGTCAGCTCCTTTCATTCAGTCAGTAGCTTCAAACATTTCTGGTATATGTATAACATGATGTTTTTCAATGGCAAAAATCAATGAATATTGTAAATGCACAAACAGTAATTTCTCCGCATTGCAAGGTGCAATTCTGAAATTTTTTGCTTTTTCCTGCTCCTCTTAGCATGATAAAGAAGATTCAAAGAGAGTGAGATGCCAGCTCCTTTCATTCAGTCAGTAGCTTCAATCATTTCTGGACGTTTTTCAATGGCAAAAATCAATGAATATTGTAAATGCACAAACAGTAATTTCTCCGCATTGCAAGGTGCAATTCTGAAATTTTTTGCTTTTTCCTGCTCCTCTTAGCATGATAAAGAAGATTCAAAGAGAGTGAGATGCCAGCTCCTTTCGTTCAGTCAGTAGCTTCAATCATTTCTGGACGTTTTTCAATGGCAAAAATCATTGAATATTATAAATGCACAAACAGTAATTTCTCCGCATTGCAAGGTGCAATTCTGAAATTTTTTACTTTTTCCTGCTCCTCTTAGCATGATAAAGAAGATTCAAAGAGAGTGAGATGCCAGCTCCTTTCATTCAGTCAGTAGCTTCAATCATTTCTGGTATATGAATAACATGATGTTTTTCAATGGCAAAAATCAATGAATATTGTAAATGCACAAACAGTAATTTCTCCGCATTGCAAGGTGCAATTCTGAAATTTTTTGCTTTTTCCTGCTCCTCTTAGCATGATAAAGAAGATTCAAAGAGAGTGAGATGCCAGCTCCTTTCATTCAGTCAGTAGCTTCAATCATTTCTGGACGTTTTTCAATGGCAAAAATCAATGAATATTGTAAATGCACAAACAGTAATTTCTCCGCATTGCAAGGTGCAATTCTGAAATTTTTTGCTTTTTCCTGCTCCTCTTAGCATGATAAAGAAGATTCAAAGAGAGTGAGATGCCAGCTCCTTTCATTCAGTCAGTAGCTTCAAACATTTCTGGTATATGAATAACATGATGTTTTTCAATAGCAAAAACCAATGAATATTGTAAATGCACAAACAGTAATTTCTCCGCATTGCAAGGTGCAATTCTGAAATTTTTTGCTTTTTCCTGCTCCTCTTAGCATGATAAAGAAGATTCAAAGAGAGTGAGATGCCAGCTCCTTTCATTCAGTCAGTAGCTTCAATCATTTCTGGACGTTTTTCAATGGCAAAAATCAATGAATATTGTAAATGCACAAACAGTAATTTCTCCGCATTGCAAGGTGCAATTCTGAAATTTTTTGCTTTTTCCTGCTCCTCTTAGCATGATAAAGAAGATTCAAAGAGAGTGAGATGCCAGCTCCTTTCATTCAGTCAGTAGCTTCAATCATTTCTGGACGTTTTTCAATGGCAAAAATCAATGAATATTGTAAATGCACAAACAGTAATTTCTCCGCATTGCAAGGTGCAATTCTGAAATGTTTTGCTTTTTCCTGCTCCTCTTAGCATGATAAAGAAGATTCAAAGAGAGTGAGATGCCAGCTCCTTTCATTCAGTCAGTAGCTTCAATCATTTCTGGACGTTTTTCAATGGCAAAAATCAATGAATATTGTAAATGCACAAACAGTAATTTCTCCGCATTGCAAGGTGCAATTCTGAAATTTTTTGCTTTTTCCTGCTCCTCTTAGCATGATAAAGAAGATTCAAAGAGAGTGAGATGCCAGCTCCTTTCATTCAGTCAGTAGCTTCAATCATTTCTGGACGTTTTTCAATGGCAAAAATCAATGAATATTGTAAATGCACAAACAGTAATTTCTCCGCATTGCAAGGTGCAATTCTGAAATTTTTTGCTTTTTCCTGCTCCTCTTAGCATGATAAAGAAGATTCAAAGAGAGTGAGATGCCAGCTCCTTTCATTCAGTCAGTAGCTTCAAACATTTCTGGTATATGAATAACATGATGTTTTTCAATGGCAAAAATCAATGAATATTGTAAATGCACAAACAGTAATTTCTCCGCATTGCAAGGTGCAATTCTGAAATTTTTTGCTTTTTCCTGCTCCTCTTAGCATGATAAAGAAGATT
Source organism: Phyllobates terribilis (assembly GCF_046119375.1). NCBI lineage: Eukaryota > Metazoa > Chordata > Amphibia > Anura > Dendrobatidae > Phyllobates > Phyllobates terribilis. Next base: position 377,030 of record NW_027363783.1, on the reverse strand, counting down.
CAAAGAGAGTGAGATGCCAGCTCCTTTCATTCAGTCAGTAGCTTCAATCATTTCTGGACGTTTTTCAATGGCAAAAATCAATGAATATTGTAAATGCACAAACAGTAATTTCTCCGCATTGCAAGGTGCAATTCTGAAATGTTTTGCTTTTTCCTGCTCCTCTTAGCATGATAAAGAAGATTCAAAGAGCGTGAGATGTCAGCTCCTTTCATTCAGTCAGTAGCTTCAAACATTTCTGGTATATGAATAACATGATGTTTTTCAAAGGCAAAAATCAATGAATATTGTAAATGCACAAACAGTAATTTCTCCGCATTGCAAGGTGCAATTCTGAAATTATTTGCTTTTTCCTGCTCCTCTTAGCATGATAAAGAAGATTCAAAGAGAGTGAGATGCCAGCTCCTTTCATTCAGTCAGTAGCTTCAATCATTTCTGGACGTTTTTCAATGGCAAAAATCAATGAATATTGTAAATGCACAAACAGTAATTTCTCCGCATTGCAAGGTGCAATTCTGAAATTTTTTGCTTTTTCCTGCTCCTCTTAGCATGATAAAGAAGATTCAAAGAGAGTGAGATGCCAGCTCCTTTCGTTCAGTCAGTAGCTTCAATCATTTCTGGACGTTTTTCAATGGCAAAAATCATTGAATATTATAAATGCACAAACAGTAATTTCTCCGCATTGCAAGGTGCAATTCTGAAATTTTTTACTTTTTCCTGCTCCTCTTAGCATGATAAAGAAGATTCAAAGAGAGTGAGATGCCAGCTCCTTTCATTCAGTCAGTAGCTTCAATCATTTCTGGTATATGAATAACATGATGTTTTTCAATGGCAAAAATCAATGAATATTGTAAATGCACAAACAGTAATTTCTCCGCATTGCAAGGTGCAATTCTGAAATTTTTTGCTTTTTCCTGCTCCTCTTAGCATGATAAACAAGATTCAAAGAGAGTGACATGCCAGCTCCTTTCATTCAGTCAGTAGCTTCAATCATTTCTGGACGTTTTTCAATGGCAAAAATCAATGAATATTGTAAATGCACAAACAGTAATTTCTCCGCATTGCAAGGTGCAATTCTGAAATTTTTTGCTTTTTCCTGCTCCTCTTAGCATGATAAAGAAGATTCAAAGAGAGTGAGATGCCAGCTCCTTTCATTCAGTCAGTAGCTTCAAACATTTCTGGTATATGAATAACATGATGTTTTTCAATGGCAAAAATCAATGAATATTGTAAATGCACAAACAGTAATTTCTCCGCATTGCAAGGTGCAATTCTGAAATTTTTTGCTTTTTCCTGCTCCTCTTAGCATGATAAAGAAGATTCAAAGAGAGTGAGATGCCAGCTCCTTTCATTCAGTCAGTAGCTTCAATCATTTCTGGACGTTTTTCAATGGCAAAAATCAATGAATATTGTAAATGCACAAACAGTAATTTCTCCGCATTGCAAGGTGCAATTCTGAAATTTTTTGCTTTTTCCTGCTCCTCTTAGCATGATAAAGAAGATTCAAAGAGAGTGAGATGCCAGCTCCTTTCATTCAGTCAGTAGCTTCAATCATTTCTGGACGTTTTTCAATGGCAAAAATCAATGAATATTGTAAATGCACAAACAGTAATTTCTCCGCATTGCAAGGTGCAATTCTGAAATTTTTTGCTTTTTCCTGCTCCTCTTAGCATGATAAAGAAGATTCAAAGAGAGTGAGATGCCAGCTCCTTTCATTCAGTCAGTAGCTTCAAACATTTCTGGTATATGAATAACATGATGTTTTTCAATGGCAAAAATCAATGAATATTGTAAATGCACAAACAGTAATTTCTCCGCATTGCAAGGTGCAAGTCTGAAATTTTTTGCTTTTTCCTGCTCCTCTTAGTATGATAAAGAAGATTCAAAGAGAGTGAGATGCCAGCTACTTTCATTCAGTCAGTAGCTTCAATCATTTCTGGACGTTTTTCAATGGTAAAAATCAATGAATATTGTAAATGCACAAACAGTAATTTCTCCACATTGCAAGGTGCAATTCTGAAATTTTTTGCTTTTTCCTGCTCCTCTTAGCATGATAAAGAAGATTCAAAGAGAGTGAGATGCCAGCTCCTTTCATTCAGTCAGTAGCTTCAAACATTTCTGGTATATGAATAACATGATGTTTTTCAATGGCAAAAATCAATGAATATTGTAAATGCACAAACAGTAATTTCTCCGCATTGCAAGGTGCAATTCTGAAATTTTTTCTTTTTCCTGCTCCTCTTAGCATGATAAAGAAGATTCAAAGAGAGTGAGATGCCAGCTCCTTTCATTCAGTCAGTAGCTTCAAACATTTCTGGTATATGAATAACATGATGTTTTTCAATGGCAAAAATCAATGAATATTGTAAATGCACAAACAGTAATTTCTCCGCATTGCAAGGTGCAATTCTGAAATTTTTTGCTTTTTCCTGCTCCTCTTAGCATGATAAAGAAGATTCAAAGAGAGTGAGATGCCAGCTACTTTCATTCAGTCAGTAGATTCAATCATTTCTGGACGTTTTTCAATGGCAAAAATCAATGAATATTGTAAATGCACAAACAGTAATTTCTCCGCATTGCAAGGTGCAATTCTGAAATTTTTTGCTTTTTCCTGCTCCTCTTAGCATGATAAAGAAGATTCAAAGAGCGTGAGATGTCAGCTCCTTTCATTCAGTCAGTAGCTTCAAACATTTCTGGTATATGAATAACATGATGTTTTTCAATGGCAAAAATCAATGAATATTGTAAATGCACAAACAGTAATTTCTCCGCATTGCAAGGTGCAATTCTGAAATTTTTTGCTTTTTCCTGCTCCTCTTAGCATGATAAAGAAGATTCAAAGAGAGTGAGATGCCAGCTCCTTTCGTTCAGTCAGTAGCTTCAATCATTTCTGGACGTTTTTCAATGGCAAAAATCATTGAATATTATAAATGCACAAACAGTAATTTCTCCGCATTGCAAGGTGCAATTCTGAAATTTTTTACTTTTTCCTGATCCTCTTAGCATGATAAAGAAGATTCAAAGAGAGTGAGATGCCAGCTCCTTTCATTCAGTCAGTAGCTTCAATCATTTCTGGTATATGAATAACATGATGTTTTTCAATGGCAAAAATCAATGAATATTGTAAATGCACAAACAGTAATTTCTCCGCATTGCAAGGTGCAATTCTGAAATTTTTTGCTTTTTCCTGCTCCTCTTAGCATGATAAACAAGATTCAAAGAGAGTGAGATGCCAGCTCCTTTCATTCAGTCAGTAGCTTCAATCATTTCTGGACGTTTTTCAATGGCAAAAATCAATGAATATTGTAAATGCACAAACAGTAATTTCTCCGCATTGCAAGGTGCAATTCTGAAATTTTTTGCTTTTTCCTGCTCCTCTTAGCATGATAAAGAAGATTCAAAGAGAGTGAGATGCCAGCTCCTTTCATTCAGTCAGTAGCTTCAAACATTTCTGGTATATGAATAACATGATGTTTTTCAATAGCAAAAATCAATGAATATTGTAAATGCACAAACAGTAATTTCTCCGCATTGCAAGGTGCAATTCTGAAATTTTTTGCTTTTTCCTGCTCCTCTTAGCATGATAAAGAAGATTCAAAGAGAGTGAGATGCCAGCTCCTTTCGTTCAGTCAGTAGCTTCAATCATTTCTGGACGTTTTTCAATGGCAAAAATCAATGAATATTGTAAATGCACAAACAGTAATTTCTCCGCATTGCAAGGTGCAATTCTGAAATTTTTTGCTTTTTCCTGCTCCTCTTAGCATGATAAAGAAGATTCAAAGAGAGTGAGATGCCAGCTCCTTTCATTCAGTCAGTAGCTTCAATCATTTCTGGACGTTTTTCAATGGCAAAAATCAATGAATATTGTAAATGCACAAACAGTAATTTCTCCGCATTGCAAGGTGCAATTCTGAAATGTTTTGCTTTTTCCTGCTCCTCTTAGCATGATAAAGAAGATTCAAAGAGAATGAGATGCCAGCTCCTTTCATTCAGTCAGTAGCTTCAATCATTTCTGGACGTTTTTCAATGGCAAAAATCAATGAATATTGTAAATGCACAAACAGTAATTTCTCCGCATTGCAAGGTGCAATTCTGAAATTTTTTGCTTTTTCCTGCTCCTCTTAGCATGATAAAGAAGATTCAAAGAGAGTGAGATGCCAGCTCCTTTCATTCAGTCAGTAGCTTGAATCATTTCTGGACGTTTTTCAATGGCAAAAATCAATGAATATTGTAAATGCACAAACAGTAATTTCTCCGCATTGCAAGGTGCAATTCTGAAATTTTTTGCTTTTTCCTGCTCCTCTTAGCATGATAAAGAAGATTCAAAGAGAGTGAGATGCCAGCTCCTTTCATTCAGTCAGTAGCTTCAAACATTTCTGGTATATGAATAACATGATGTTTTTCAATGGCAAAAATCAATGAATATTGTAAATGCACAAACAGTAATTTCTCCGCATTGCAAGGTGCAATTCTGAAATTTTTTGCTTTTTCCTGCTCCTCTTAGCATGATAAAGAAGATTCAAAGAGAGTGAGATGCCAGCTCCTTTCATTCAGTCAGTAGCTTCAATCATTTCTGGACGTTTTTCAATGGCAAAAATCAATGAATATTGTAAATGCACAAACAGTAATTTCTCCGCATTGCAAGGTGCAATTCTGAAATGTTTTGCTTTTTCCTGCTCCTCTTAGCATGATAAAGAAGATTCAAAGAGCGTGAGATGTCAGCTCCTTTCATTCAGTCAGTAGCTTCAAACATTTCTGGTATATGAATAACATGATGTTTTTCAAAGGCAAAAATCAATGAATATTGTAAATGCACAAACAGTAATTTCTCCGCATTGCAAGGTGCAATTCTGAAATTATTTGCTTTTTCCTGCTCCTCTTAGCATGATAAAGAAGATTCAAAGAGAGTGAGATGCCAGCTCCTTTCATTCAGTCAGTAGCTTCAATCATTTCTGGACGTTTTTCAATGGCAAAAATCAATGAATATTGTAAATGCACAAACAGTAATTTCTCCGCATTGCAAGGTGCAATTCTGAAATTTTTTGCTTTTTCCTGCTCCTCTTAGCATGATAAAGAAGATTCAAAGAGAGTGAGATGCCAGCTCCTTTCGTTCAGTCAGTAGCTTCAATCATTTCTGGACGTTTTTCAATGGCAAAAATCATTGAATATTATAAATGCACAAACAGTAATTTCTCCGCATTGCAAGGTGCAATTCTGAAATTTTTTACTTTTTCCTGCTCCTCTTAGCATGATAAAGAAGATTCAAAGAGAGTGAGATGCCAGCTCCTTTCATTCAGTCAGTAGCTTCAATCATTTCTGGTATATGAATAACATGATGTTTTTCAATGGCAAAAATCAATGAATATTGTAAATGCACAAACAGTAATTTCTCCGCATTGCAAGGTGCAATTCTGAAATTTTTTGCTTTTTCCTGCTCCTCTTAGCATGATAAACAAGATTCAAAGAGAGTGACATGCCAGCTCCTTTCATTCAGTCAGTAGCTTCAATCATTTCTGGACGTTTTTCAATGGCAAAAATCAATGAATATTGTAAATGCACAAACAGTAATTTCTCCGCATTGCAAGGTGCAATTCTGAAATTTTTTGCTTTTTCCTGCTCCTCTTAGCATGATAAAGAAGATTCAAAGAGAGTGAGATGCCAGCTCCTTTCATTCAGTCAGTAGCTTCAAACATTTCTGGTATATGAATAACATGATGTTATTCAATGGCAAAAATCAATGAATATTGTAAATGCACAAACAGTAATTTCTCCGCATTGCAAGGTGCAATTCTGAAATTTTTTGCTTTTTCCTGCTCCTCTTAGCATGATAAAGAAGATTCAAAGAGAGTGAGATGCCAGCTCCTTTCATTCAGTCAGTAGCTTCAATCCTTTCTGGACGTTTTTCAATGGCAAAAATCAATGAATATTGTAAATGCACAAACAGTAATTTCTCCGCATTGCAAGGTGCAATTCTGAAATTTTTTGCTTTTTCCTGCTCCTCTTAGCATGATAAAGAAGATTCAAAGAGAGTGAGATGCCAGCTCCTTTCATTCAGTCAGTAGCTTCAATCATTTCTGGACGTTTTTCAATGGCAAAAATCAATGAATATTGTAAATGCACAAACAGTAATTTCTCCGCATTGCAAGGTGCAATTCTGAAATTTTTTGCTTTTTCCTGCTCCTCTTAGCATGATAAAGAAGATTCAAAGAGAGTGAGATGCCAGCTCCTTTCATTCAGTCAGTAGCTTCAAACATTTCTGGTATATGAATAACATGATGTTTTTCAATGGCAAAAATCAATGAATATTGTAAATGCACAAACAGTAATTTCTCCGCATTGCAAGGTGCAAGTCTGAAATTTTTTGCTTTTTCCTGCTCCTCTTAGTATGATAAAGAAGATTCAAAGAGAGTGAGATGCCAGCTACTTTCATTCAGTCAGTAGCTTCAATCATTTCTGGACGTTTTTCAATGGCAAAAATCAATGAATATTGTAAATGCACAAACAGTAATTTCTCCGCATTGCAAGGTGCAATTCTGAAATTTTTTGCTTTTTCCTGCTCCTCTTAGCATGATAAAGAAGATTCAAAGAGAGTGAGATGCCAGCTCCTTTCATTCAGTCAGTAGCTTCAAACATTTCTGGTATATGAATAACATGATGTTTTTCAATGGCAAAAATCAATGAATATTGTAAATGCACAAACAGTAATTTCTCCGCATTGCAAGGTGCAAGTCTGAAATTTTTTGCTTTTTCCTGCTCCTCTTAGTATGATAAAGAAGATTCAAAGAGAGTGAGATGCCAGCTACTTTCATTCAGTCAGTAGCTTCAATCATTTCTGGACGTTTTTCAATGGTAAAAATCAATGAATATTGTAAATGCACAAACAGTAATTTCTCCACATTGCAAGGTGCAATTCTGAAATTTTTTGCTTTTTCCTGCTCCTCTTAGCATGATAAAGAAGATTCAAAGAGAGTGAGATGCCAGCTCCTTTCATTCAGTCAGTAGCTTCAAACATTTCTGGTATATGAATAACATGATGTTTTTCAATGGCAAAAATCAATGAATATTGTAAATGCACAAACAGTAATTTCTCCGCATTGCAAGGTGCAATTCTGAAATTTTTTGCTTTTTCCTGCTCCTCTTAGCATGATAAAGAAGATTCAAAGAGAGTGAGATGCCAGCTCCTTTCATTCTTTCAGTAGCTTCAATCATTTCTGGACGTTTTTCAATGGCAAAAATCAATGAATATTGTAAATGCACAAACAGTAATTTCTCCGCATTGCAAGGTGCAATTCTGAAATGTTTTGCTTTTTCCTGCTCCTCTTAGCATGATAAAGAAGATTCAAAGAGCGTGAGATGTCAGCTCCTTTCATTCAGTCAGTAGCTTCAAACATTTCTGGTATATGAATAACATGATGTTTTTCAAAGGCAAAAATCAATGAATATTGTAAATGCACAAACAGTAATTTCTCCGCATTGCAAGGTGCAATTCTGAAATTATTTGCTTTTTCCTGCTCCTCTTAGCATGATAAAGAAGATTCAAAGAGAGTGAGATGCCAGCTCCTTTCATTCAGTCAGTAGCTTCAATCATTTCTGGACGTTTTTCAATGGCAAAAATCAATGAATATTGTAAATGCACAAACAGTAATTTCTCCGCATTGCAAGGTGCAATTCTGAAATTTTTTGCTTTTTCCTGCTCCTCTTAGCATGATAAAGAAGATTCAAAGAGAGTGAGATGCCAGCTCCTTTCGTTCAGTCAGTAGCTTCAATCATTTCTGGACGTTTTTCAATGGCAAAAATCATTGAATATTATAAATGCACAAACAGTAATTTCTCCGCATTGCAAGGTGCAATTCTGAAATTTTTTACTTTTTCCTGCTCCTCTTAGCATGATAAAGAAGATTCAAAGAGAGTGAGATGCCAGCTCCTTTCATTCAGTCAGTAGCTTCAATCATTTCTGGTATATGAATAACATGATGTTTTTCAATGGCAAAAATCAATGAATATTGTAAATGCACAAACAGTAATTTCTCCGCATTGCAAGGTGCAATTCTGAAATTTTTTGCTTTTTCCTGCTCCTCTTAGCATGATAAACAAGATTCAAAGAGAGTGACATGCCAGCTCCTTTCATTCAGTCAGTAGCTTCAATCATTTCTGGACGTTTTTCAATGGCAAAAATCAATGAATATTGTAAATGCACAAACAGTAATTTCTCCGCATTGCAAGGTGCAATTCTGAAATTTTTTGCTTTTTCCTGCTCCTCTTAGCATGATAAAGAAGATTCAAAGAGAGTGAGATGCCAGCTCCTTTCATTCAGTCAGTAGCTTCAAACATTTCTGGTATATGAATAACATGATGTTTTTCAATGGCAAAAATCAATGAATATTGTAAATGCACAAACAGTAATTTCTCCGCATTGCAAGGTGCAATTCTGAAATTTTTTGCTTTTTCCTGCTCCTCTTAGCATGATAAAGAAGATTCAAAGAGAGTGAGATGCCAGCTCCTTTCATTCAGTCAGTAGCTTCAATCATTTCTGGACGTTTTTCAATGGCAAAAATCAATGAATATTGTAAATGCACAAACAGTAATTTCTCCGCATTGCAAGGTGCAATTCTGAAATTTTTTGCTTTTTCCTGCTCCTCTTAGCATGATAAAGAAGATTCAAAGAGAGTGAGATGCCAGCTCCTTTCATTCAGTCAGTAGCTTCAATCATTTCTGGACGTTTTTCAATGGCAAAAATCAATGAATATTGTAAATGCACAAACAGTAATTTCTCCGCATTGCAAGGTGCAATTCTGAAATTTTTTGCTTTTCCTGCTCCTCTTAGCATGATAAAGAAGATTCAAAGAGAGTGAGATGCCAGCTCCTTTCATTCAGTCAGTAGCTTCAAACATTTCTGGTATATGAATAACATGATGTTTTTCAATGGCAAAAATCAATGAATATTGTAAATGCACAAACAGTAATTTCTCCGCATTGCAAGGTGCAAGTCTGAAATTTTTTGCTTTTTCCTGCTCCTCTTAGTATGATAAAGAAGATTCAAAGAGAGTGAGATGCCAGCTACTTTCATTCAGTCAGTAGCTTCAATCATTTCTGGACGTTTTTCAATGGTAAAAATCAATGAATATTGTAAATGCACAAACAGTAATTTCTCCACATTGCAAAGTGCAATTCTGAAATTTTTTGCTTTTTCCTGCTCCTCTTAGCATGATAAAGAAGATTCAAAGAGAGTGAGATGCCAGCTCCTTTCATTCAGTCAGTAGCTTCAAACATTTCTGGTATATGAATAACATGATGTTTTTCAATGGCAAAAATCAATGAATATTGTAAATGCACAAACAGTAATTTCTCCGCATTGCAAGGTGCAATTCTGAAATTTTTTCTTTTTCCTGCTCCTCTTAGCATGATAAAGAAGATTCAAAGAGAGTGAGATGCCAGCTCCTTTCATTCAGTCAGTAGCTTCAAACATTTCTGGTATATGAATAACATGATGTTTTTCAATGGCAAAAATCAATGAATATTGTAAATGCACAAACAGTAATTTCTCCGCATTGCAAGGTGCAATTCTGAAATTTTTTGATTTTTCCTGCTCCTCTTAGCATGATAAAGAAGATTCAAAGAGAGTGAGATGCCAGCTACTTTCATTCAGTCAGTAGATTCAATCATTTCTGGACGTTTTTCAATGGCAAAAATCAATGAATATTGTAAATGCACAAACAGTAATTTCTCCGCATTGCAAGGTGCAATTCTGAAATTTTTTGCTTTTTCCTGCTCCTCTTAGCATGATAAAGAAGATTCAAAGAGCGTGAGATGTCAGCTCCTTTCATTCAGTCAGTAGCTTCAAACATTTCTGGTATATGAATAACATGATGTTTTTCAATGGCAAAAATCAATGAATATTGTAAATGCACAAACAGTAATTTCTCCGCATTGCAAGGTGCAATTCTGAAATTTTTTGCTTTTTCCTGCTCCTCTTAGCATGATAAAGAAGATTCAAAGAGAGTGAGATGCCAGCTCCTTTCATTCAGTCAGTAGCTTCAATCATTTCTGGACGTTTTTCAATGGCAAAAATCAATGAATATTGTAAATGCACAAACAGTAATTTCTCCGCATTGCAAGGTGCAATTCTGAAATTTTTTGCTTTTTCCTGCTCCTCTTAGCATGATAAAGAAGATTCAAAGAGAGTGAGATGCCAGCTCCTTTCGTTCAGTCAGTAGCTTCAATCATTTCTGGACGTTTTTCAATGGCAAAAATCATTGAATATTATAAATGCACAAACAGTAATTTCTCCGCATTGCAAGGTGCAATTCTGAAATTTTTTACTTTTTCCTGCTCCTCTTAGCATGATAAAGAAGATTCAAAGAGAGTGAGATGCCAGCTCCTTTCATTCAGTCAGTAGCTTCAATCATTTCTGGTATATGAATAACATGATGTTTTTCAATGGCAAAAATCAATGAATATTGTAAATGCACAAACAGTAATTTCTCCGCATTGCAAGGTGCAATTCTGAAATTTTTTGCTTTTTCCTGCTCCTCTTAGCATGATAAACAAGATTCAAAGAGAGTGAGATGCCAGCTCCTTTCATTCAGTCAGTAGCTTCAATCATTTCTGGACGTTTTTCAATGGCAAAAATCAATGAATATTGTAAATGCACAAACAGTAATTTCTCCGCATTGCAAGGTGCAATTCTGAAATTTTTTGCTTTTTCCTGCTCCTCTTAGCATGATAAAGAAGATTCAAAGAGAGTGAGATGCCAGCTCCTTTCATTCAGTCAGTAGCTTCAAACATTTCTGGTATATGAATAACATGATGTTTTTCAATAGCAAAAATCAATGAATATTGTAAATGCACAAACAGTAATTTCTCCGCATTGCAAGGTGCAATTCTGAAATTTTTTGCTTTTTCCTGCTCCTCTTAGCATGATAAAGAAGATTCAAAGAGAGTGAGATGCCAGCTCCTTTCATTCAGTAAGTAGCTTCAATCATTTCTGGACGTTTTTCAATGGCAAAAATCAATGAATATTGTAAATGCACAAACAGTAATTTCTTCGCATTGCAAGGTGCAATTCTGAAATTTTTTGCTTTTTCCTGCTCCTCTTAGCATGATAAAGAAGATTCAAAGAGAGTGAGATGCCAGCTCCTTTCATTCAGTCAGTAGCTTCAATCATTTCTGGACGTTTTTCAATGGCAAAAATCAATGAATATTGTAAATGCACAAACAGTAATTTCTCCGCATTGCAAGGTGCAATTCTGAAATGTTTTGCTTTTTCCTGCTCCTCTTAGCATGATAAAGAAGATTCAAAGAGCGTGAGATGTCAGCTCCTTTCATTCAGTCAGTAGCTTCAAACATTTCTGGTATATGAATAACATGATGTTTTTCAAAGGCAAAAATCAATGAATATTGTAAATGCACAAACAGTAATTTCTCCGCATTGCAAGGTGCAATTCTGAAATTATTTGCTTTTTCCTGCTCCTCTTAGCATGATAAAGAAGATTCAAAGAGAGTGAGATGCCAGCTCCTTTCATTCAGTCAGTAGCTTCAATCATTTCTGGACGTTTTTCAATGGCAAAAATCAATGAATATTGTAAATGCACAAACAGTAATTTCTCCGCATTGCAAGGTGCAATTCTGAAATTTTTTGCTTTTTCCTGCTCCTCTTAGCATGATAAAGAAGATTCAAAGAGAGTGAGATGCCAGCTCCTTTCGTTCAGTCAGTAGCTTCAATCATTTCTGGACGTTTTTCAATGGCAAAAATCATTGAATATTATAAATGCACAAACAGTAATTTCTCCGCATTGCAAGGTGCAATTCTGAAATTTTTTACTTTTTCCTGCTCCTCTTAGCATGATAAAGAAGATTCAAAGAGAGTGAGATGCCAGCTCCTTTCATTCAGTCAGTAGCTTCAATCATTTCTGGTATATGAATAACATGATGTTTTTCAATGGCAAAAATCAATGAATATTGTAAATGCACAAACAGTAATTTCTCCGCATTGCAAGGTGCAATTCTGAAATTTTTTGCTTTTTCCTGCTCCTCTTAGCATGATAAACAAGATTCAAAGAGAGTGACATGCCAGCTCCTTTCATTCAGTCAGTAGCTTCAATCATTTCTGGACGTTTTTCAATGGCAAAAATCAATGAATATTGTAAATGCACAAACAGTAATTTCTCCGCATTGCAAGGTGCAATTCTGAAATTTTTTGCTTTTTCCTGCTCCTCTTAGCATGATAAAGAAGATTCAAAGAGAGTGAGATGCCAGCTCCTTTCATTCAGTCAGTAGCTTCAAACATTTCTGGTATATGAATAACATGATGTTTTTCAATGGCAAAAATCAATGAATATTGTAAATGCACAAACAGTAATTTCTCCGCATTGCAAGGTGCAATTCTGAAATTTTTTGCTTTTTCCTGCTCCTCTTAGCATGATAAAGAAGATTCAAAGAGAGTGAGATGCCAGCTCCTTTCATTCAGTCAGTAGCTTCAATCATTTCTGGACGTTTTTCAATGGCAAAAATCAATGAATATTGTAAATGCACAAACAGTAATTTCTCCGCATTGCAAGGTGCAATTCTGAAATTTTTTGCTTTTTCCTGCTCCTCTTAGCATGATAAAGAAGATTCAAAGAGAGTGAGATGCCAGCTCCTTTCATTCAGTCAGTAGCTTCAATCATTTCTGGACGTTTTTCAATGGCAAAAATCAATGAATATTGTAAATGCACAAACAGTAATTTCTCCGCATTGCAAGGTGCAATTCTGAAATTTTTTGCTTTTTCCTGCTCCTCTTAGCATGATAAAGAAGATTCAAAGAGAGTGAGATGCCAGCTCCTTTCATTCAGTCAGTAGCTTCAAACATTTCTGGTATATGAATAACATGATGTTTTTCAATGGCAAAAATCAATGAATATTGTAAATGCACAAACAGTAATTTCTCCGCATTGCAAGGTGCAAGTCTGAAATTTTTTGCTTTTTCCTGCTCCTCTTAGAATGATAAAGAAGATTCAAAGAGAGTGAGATGCCAGCTACTTTCATTCAGTCAGTAGCTTCAATCATTTCTGGACGTTTTTCAATGGTAAAAATCAATGAATATTGTAAATGCACAAACAGTAATTTCTCCACATTGCAAGGTGCAATTCTGAAATTTTTTGCTTTTTCCTGCTCCTCTTAGCATGATAAAGAAGATTCAAAGAGAGTGAGATGCCAGCTCCTTTCATTCAGTCAGTAGCTTCAAACATTTCTGGTATATGAATAACATGATGTTTTTCAATGGCAAAAATCAATAAATATTGTAAATGCACAAACAGTAATTTCTCCGCATTGCAAGGTGCAATTCTGAAATTTTTTCTTTTTCCTGCTCCTCTTAGCATGATAAAGAAGATTCAAAGAGAGTGAGATGCCAGCTCCTTTCATTCAGTCAGTAGCTTCAAACATTTCTGGTATATGAATAACATGATGTTTTTCAATGGCAAAAATCAATGAATATTGTAAATGCACAAACAGTAATTTCTCCGCATTGCAAGGTGCAATTCTGAAATTTTTTGCTTTTTCCTGCTCCTCTTAGCATGATAAAGAAGATTCAAAGAGAGTGAGATGCCAGCTACTTTCATTCAGTCAGTAGATTCAATCATTTCTGGACGTTTTTCATTGTTAAAAATCAATGAATATTGTAAATGCACAAACAGTAATTTCTCCACATTGCAAGGTGCAATTCTGAAATTTTTTGCTTTTTCCTGCTCCTCTTAGCATGATAATGAAGATTCAAAGAGAGTGAGATGCCAGCTCCTTTCATTCAGTCAGTAGCTTCAAACATTTCTGGTATATGAATAACATGATGTTTTTCAATGGCAAAAATCAATGAATATTGTAAATGCACAAACAGTAATTTCTCCGCATTGCAAGGTGAAATTCTGAAATTTTTTGCTTTTTCCTGCTCCTCTTAGCATGATAAAGAAGATTCAAAGAGAGTGAGATGCCCGCTCCTTTCATTCAGTCAGTAGCTTCAATCATTTCTGGATGTTTTTCAATGGCAAAAATCAATGAATATTGTAAATGCACAAACTGTAATTTCTCCGCATTGCAAGGTGCAATTCTGAAATTTTTTACTTTTTCCTGCTCCTCTTAGCATGATAAAGAAGATTCAAAGAGAGTGAGATGCCAGCTCCTTTCATTCAGTCAGTAGCTTCAATCATTTCTGGACGTTTTTCAATGGCAAAAATCAATGAATATTGTAAATGCACAAACAGTAATTTCTCCGCATTGCAAGGTGCAATTCTGAAATTTTTTGCTTTTTCCTGCTCCTCTTAGCATGATAAAGAAGATTCAAAGAGAGTGAGATGCCAGCTCCTTTCATTCAGTCAGTACTTTCAATCATTTCTGGACGTTTTTCAATGGCAAAAATCAATGAATATTGTAAATGCACAAACAGTAATTTCTCCGCATTGCAAGGTGCAATTCTGAATTTTTTTGCTTTTTCCCGCTCCTCTTAGCATGATAAAGAAGATTCAAAGAGAGTGAGGTGCCAGCTCCTTTCATTCAGTCAGTAGCTTCAAACATTTCTGGTATATGAATAACATGTTTTTCAATGGCAAAAATCAATGAATATTGTAAATGCACAAACAGTAATTTCTCCGCATTGCAAGGTGCAATTCTGAAATTTTTTGCTTTTTCCTGCTCCTCTTAGCATGATAATGAAGATTCAAAGAGAGTGAGATGCCAGCTCCTTTCATTCAGTCAGTAGCTTCAAACATTTCTGGTATATGAATAACATGATGTTTTTCAATGGCAAAAATCAATGAATATTGTAAATGCACAAACAGTAATTTCTCCGCATTGCAAGGTGCAATTCTGAAATTTTTTGCTTTTTCCTGCTCCTCTTAGCATGATAAAGAAGATTCAAAGAGAGTGAGATGCCAGCTCCTTTCATTCAGTCAGTAGCTTCAATCATTTCTGGATGTTTTTCAATGGCAAAAATCAATGAATATTGTAAATGCACAAACTGTAATTTCTCCGCATTGCAAGGTGCAATTCTGAAATTTTTTACTTTTTCCTGCTCCTCTTAGCATGATAAAGAAGATTCAAAGAGAGTGAGATGCCAGCTCCTTTCATTCAGTCAGTAGCTTCAATCATTTCTGGACGTTTTTCAATGGCAAAAATCAATGAATATTGTAAATGCACAAACAGTAATTTCTCCGCATTGCAAGGTGCAATTCTGAAATTTTTTGCTTTTTCCTGCTCCTCTTAGCATGATAAAGAAGATTCAAAGAGAGTGAGATGCCAGCTCCTTTCATTCAATCAGTACTTTCAATCATTTCTGGACGTTTTTCAATGGCAAAAATCAATGAATATTGTAAATGCACAAACAGTAATTTCTCCGCATTGCAAGGTGCAATTCTGAATTTTTTTGCTTTTTCCCGCTCCTCTTAGCATGATAAAGAAGATTCAAAGAGAGTGAGGTGCCAGCTCCTTTCATTCAGTCAGTAGCTTCAATCATTTCTGGACGTTTTTCAATGGTAAAAATCAATGAATATTGTAAATGCACAAACAGTAATTTCTCCACATTGCAAGGTGCAATTCTGAAATTTTTTGCTTTTCCCTGCTCCTCTTAGCATGATAAAGAAGATTCAAAGAGAGTGAGATGCCAGCTCCTTTCATTCAGTCAGTAGCTTCAAACATTTCTGGTATATGAATAACATGATGTTTTTCAATGGCAAAAATCAATGAATATTGTAAATGCACAAACAGTAATTTCTCCGCATTGCAAGGTGCAATTCTGAAATTTTTTGCTTTTTCCTGCTCCTCTTAGCATGATAAAGAAGATTCAAAGAGCGTGAGATGTCAGCTCCTTTCATTCAGTCAGTAGCTTCAAACATTTCTGGTATATGAATAATATGATGTTTTTCAATGGCAAAAATCAATGAATATTGTAAATGCACAAACAGTAATTTCTCCGCATTGCAAGGTGCAATTCTGAAATTTTTTGCTTTTTCCTGCTCCTCTTAACATGATAAAGAAGATTCAAAGAGAGTGAGATGCCAGCTCCTTTCATTCAGTCAGTAGCTTCAATAATTTCTGGACGTTTTTCAATGGCAAAAATCAATGAATATTGTAAATGCACAAACAGTAATTTCTCCGCATTGCAAGGTGCAATTCTGAAATTTTTTGCTTTTTCCTGCTCCTCTTAGCATGATAAAGAAGATTCAAAGAGAGTGAGATGCCAGCTCCTTTCGTTCAGTCAGTAGCTTCAATCATTTCTGGACGTTTTTCAATGGCAAAAATCATTGAATATTATAAATGCACAAACAGTAATTTCTCCGCATTGCAAGGTGCAATTCTGAAATTTTTTACTTTTTCCTGCTCCTCTTAGCATGATAAAGAAGATTCAAAGAGAGTGAGATGCCAGCTCCTTTCATTCAGTCAGTAGCTTCAATCATTTCTGGTATATGAATAACATGATGTTTTTCAATGGCAAAAATCAATGAATATTGTAAATGCACAAACAGTAATTTCTCCGCATTGCAAGGTGCAATTCTGAAATTTTTTGCTTTTTCCTGCTCCTCTTAGCATGATAAAGAAGATTCAAAGAGCGTGAGATGTCAGCTCCTTTCATTCAGTCAGTAGCTTCAAACATTTCTGGTATATGAATAACATGATGTTTTTCAATGGCAAAAATCAATGAATATTGTAAATGCACAAACAGTAATTTCTCCGCATTGCAAGGTGCAATTCTGAAATTTTTTGCTTTTTCCTGCTCCTCTTAGCATGATAAAGAAGATTCAAAGAGAGTGAGATGCCAGCTCCTTTCATTCAGTCAGTAGCTTCAATAATTTCTGGACGTTTTTCAATGGCAAAAATCAATGAATATTGTAAATGCACAAACAGTAATTTCTCCGCATTGCAAGGTGCAATTCTGAAATTTTTTGCTTTTTCCTGCTCCTCTTAGCATGATAAAGAAGATTCAAAGAGAGTGAGATGCCAGCTCCTTTCATTCAGTCAGTAGCTTCAATCAATTCTGGACGTTTTTCAATGGCAAAAATCAATGAATATTGTAAATGCACAAACAGTAATTTCTCCGCATTGCAAGGTGCAATTCTGAAATTTTTTGCTTTTTCCTGCTCCTCTTAGCATGATAAAGAAGATTCAAAGAGCGTGAGATGTCAGCTCCTTTCATTCAGTCAGTAGCTTCAAACATTTCTGGTATATGAATAACATGATGTTTTTCAATGGCAAAAATCAATGAATATTGTAAATGCACAAACAGTAATTTCTCCGCATTGCAAGGTGCAATTCTGAAATTTTTTGCTTTTTCCTGCTCCTCTTTGCATGATAAAGAAGATTCAAAGAGAGTGAGATGCCAGCTCCTTTCATTCAGTCAGTAGCTTCAATAATTTCTGGACGTTTTTCAATGGCAAAAATCAATGAATATTGTAAATGCACAAACAGTAATTTCTCCGCATTGCAAGGTGCAATTCTGAAATTTTTTGCTTTTTCCTGCTCCTCTTAGCATGATAAAGAAGATTCAAAGAGAGTGAGATGCCAGCTCCTTTCGTTCAGTCAGTAGCTTCAATCATTTCTGGACGTTTTTCAATGGCAAAAATCATTGAATATTATAAATGCACAAACAGTAATTTCTCCGCATTGCAAGGTGCAATTCTGAAATTTTTTACTTTTTCCTGCTCCTCTTAGCATGATAAAGAAGATTCAAAGAGAGTGAGATGCCAGCTCCTTTCATTCAGTCAGTAGCTTCAATCATTTCTGGTATATGAATAACATGATGTTTTTCAATGGCAAAAATCAATGAATATTGTAAATGCACAAACAGTAATTTCTCCGCATTGCAAGGTGCAATTCTGAAATTTTTTGCTTTTTCCTGCTCCTCTTAGCATGATAAACAAGATTCAAAGAGAGTGAGATGCCAGCTCCTTTCATTCAGTCAGTAGATTCAATCATTTCTGGACGTTTTTCAATGGCAAAAATCAATGAATATTGTAAATGCACAAACAGTAATTTCTCCGCATTGCAAGGTGCAATTCTGAAATTTTTTGCTTTTTCCTGCTCCACTTAGCATGATAAAGAAGATTCAAAGAGAGTGAGATGCCAGCTCCTTTCATTCAGTCAGTAGCTTCAAACATTTCTGGTATATGAATAACATGATGTTTTTCAATGGCAAAAATCAATGAATATTGTAAATGCACAAACAGTAATTTCTCCGCATTGCAAGGTGCAATTCTGAAATTTTTTGCTTTTCCCTGCTCCTCTTAGCATGATAAAGAAGATTCAAAGAGAGTGAGATGCCAGCTCCTTTCATTCAGTCAGTAGCTTCAAACATTTCTGGTATATGAATAACATGATGTTTTTCAATGGCAAAAATCAATGAATATTGTAAATGCACAAACAGTAATTTCTCCGCATTGCAAGGTGCAATTCTGAAATTTTTTGCTTTTTCCTGCTCCTCTTAGCATGATAAAGAAGATTCAAAGAGCGTGAGATGTCAGCTCCTTTCATTCAGTCAGTAGCTTCAAACATTTCTGGTATATGAATAACATGATGTTTTTCAATGGCAAAAATCAATGAATATTGTAAATGCACAAACAGTAATTTCTCCGCATTGCAAGGTGCAATTCTGAAATTTTTTGCTTTTTCCTGCTCCTCTTAGCATGATAAAGAAGATTCAAAGAGAGTGAGATGCCAGCTCCTTTCATTCAGTCAGTAGCTTCAATAATTTCTGGACGTTTTTCAATGGCAAAAATCAATGAATATTGTAAATGCACAAACAGTAATTTCTCCGCATTGCAAGGTGCAATTCTGAAATTTTTTGCTTTTTCCTGCTCCTCTTAGCATGATAAAGAAGATTCAAAGAGAGTGAGATGCCAGCTCCTTTCGTTCAGTCAGTAGCTTCAATCATTTCTGGACGTTTTTCAATGGCAAAAATCATTGAATATTATAAATGCACAAACAGTAATTTCTCCGCATTGCAAGGTGCAATTCTGAAATTTTTTACTTTTTCCTGCTCCTCTTAGCATGATAAAGAAGATTCAAAGAGAGTGAGATGCCAGCTCCTTTCATTCAGTCAGTAGCTTCAATCATTTCTGGTATATGAATAACATGATGTTTTTCAATGGCAAAAATCAATGAATATTGTAAATGCACAAACAGTAATTTCTCCGCATTGCAAGGTGCAATTCTGAAATTTTTTGCTTTTTCCTGCTCCTCTTAGCATGATAAAGAAGATTCAAAGAGCGTGAGATGTCAGCTCCTTTCATTCAGTCAGTAGCTTCAAACATTTCTGGTATATGAATAACATGATGTTTTTCAATGGCAAAAATCAATGAATATTGTAAATGCACAAACAGTAATTTCTCCGCATTGCAAGGTGCAATTCTGAAATTTTTTGCTTTTTCCTGCTCCTCTTAGCATGATAAAGAAGATTCAAAGAGAGTGAGATGCCAGCTCCTTTCATTCAGTCAGTAGCTTCAATAATTTCTGGACGTTTTTCAATGGCAAAAATCAATGAATATTGTAAATGCACAAACAGTAATTTCTCCGCATTGCAAGGTGCAATTCTGAAATTTTTTGCTTTTTCCTGCTCCTCTTAGCATGATAAAGAAGATTCAAAGAGAGTGAGATGCCAGCTCCTTTCATTCAGTCAGTAGCTTCAATCAATTCTGGACGTTTTTCAATGGCAAAAATCAATGAATATTGTAAATGCACAAACAGTAATTTCTCCGCATTGCAAGGTGCAATTCTGAAATTTTTTGATTTTTCCTGCTCCTCTTAGCATGATAAAGAAGATTCAAAGAGCGTGAGATGTCAGCTCCTTTCATTCAGTCAGTAGCTTCAAACATTTCTGGTATATGAATAACATGATGTTTTTCAATGGCAAAAATCAATGAATATTGTAAATGCACAAACAGTAATTTCTCCGCATTGCAAGGTGCAATTCTGAAATTTTTTGCTTTTTCCTGCTCCTCTTAGCATGATAAAGAAGATTCAAAGAGAGTGAGATGCCAGCTCCTTTCATTCAGTCAGTAGCTTCAATCATTTCTGGACGTTTTTCAATGGCAAAAATCAATGAATATTGTAAATGCACAAACAGTAATTTCTCCGCATTGCAAGGTGCAATTCTGAAATTTTTTGCTTTTTCCTGCTCCTCTTAGCATGATAAAGAAGATTCAAAGAGAGTGAGATGCCAGCTCCTTTCGTTCAGTCAGTAGCTTCAATCATTTCTGGACGTTTTTCAATGGCAAAAATCATTGAATATTATAAATGCACAAACAGTAATTTCTCCGCATTGCAAGGTGCAATTCTGAAATTTTTTACTTTTTCCTGCTCCTCTTAGCATGATAAAGAAGATTCAAAGAGAGTGAGATGCCAGCTCCTTTCATTCAGTCAGTAGCTTCAATCATTTCTGGTATATGAATAACATGATGTTTTTCAATGGCAAAAATCAATGAATATTGTAAATGCACAAACAGTAATTTCTCCGCATTGCAAGGTGCAATTCTGAAATTTTTTGCTTTTTCCTGCTCCTCTTAGCATGATAAACAAGATTCAAAGAGAGTGAGATGCCAGCTCCTTTCATTCAGTCAGTAGCTTCAATCATTTCTGGACGTTTTTCAATGGCAAAAATCAATGAATATTGTAAATGCACAAACAGTAATTTCTCCGCATTGCAAGGTGCAATTCTGAAATTTTTTGCTTTTTCCTGCTCCTCTTAGCATGATAAAGAAGATTCAAAGAGAGTGAGATGCCAGCTCCTTTCATTCAGTCAGTAGCTTCAAACATTTCTGGTATATGAATAACATGATGTTTTTCAATGGCAAAAATCAATGAATATTGTAAATGCACAAACAGTAATTTCTCCGCATTGCAAGGTGCAATTCTGAAATTTTTTGCTTTTTCCTGCTCCTCTTAGCATGATAAAGAAGATTCAAAGAGAGTGAGATGCCAGCTCCTTTCATTCAGTCAGTAGCTTCAATCATTTCTGGACGTTTTTCAATGGCAAAAATCAATGAATATTGTAAATGCACAAACAGTAATTTCTCCGCATTGCAAGGTGCAATTCTGAAATTTTTTGCTTTTTCCTGCTCCTCTTAGCATGATAAAGAAGATTCAAAGAGAGTGAGATGCCAGCTCCTTTCATTCAGTCAGTAGCTTCAATCATTTCTGGACGTTTTTCAATGGCAAAAATCAATGAATATTGTAAATGCACAAACAGTAATTTCTCCGCATTGCAAGGTGCAATTCTGAAATGTTTTGCTTTTTCCTGCTCCTCTTAGCATGATAAAGAAGATTCAAAGAGAGTGAGATGCCAGCTCCTTTCATTCAGTCAGTAGCTTCAATCATTTCTGGACGTTTTTCAATGGCAAAAATCAATGAATATTGTAAATGCACAAACAGTAATTTCTCCGCATTGCAAGGTGCAATTCTGAAATTTTTTGCTTTTTCCTGCTCCTCTTAGCATGATAAAGAAGATTCAAAGAGAGTGAGATGCCAGCTCCTTTCATTCAGTCAGTAGCTTCAAACATTTCTGGTATATGAATAACATGATGTTTTTCAATGGCAAAAATCAATGAATATTGTAAATGCACAAACAGTAATTTCTCCGCATTGCAAGGTGCAATTCTGAAATTTTTTGCTTTTTCCTGCTCCTCTTAGCATGATAAAGAAGATTCAAAGAGAGTGAGATGCCAGCTCCTTTCATTCAGTCAGTAGCTTCAAACATTTCTGGTATATGAATAACATGATGTTTTTCAATGGCAAAAATCAATGAATATTGTAAATGCACAAACAGTAATTTCTCCGCATTGCAAGGTGCAATTCTGAAATTTTTTGCTTTTTCCTGCTCCTCTTAGCATGATAAAGAAGATTCAAAGAGAGTGAGATGCCAGCTCCTTTCATTCAGTCAGTAGCTTCAATCATTTCTGGACGTTTTTCAATGGCAAAAATCAATGAATATTGTAAATGCACAAACAGTAATTTCTCCGCATTGCAAGGTGCAATTCTGAAATTTTTTGCTTTTTCCTGCTCCTCTTAGCATGATAAAGAAGATTCAAAGAGCGTGAGATGTCAGCTCCTTTCATTCAGTCAGTAGCTTCAAACATTTCTGGTATATGAATAACATGATGTTTTTCAATGGCAAAAATCAATGAATATTGTAAATGCACAAACAGTAATTTCTCCGCATTGCAAGGTGCAATTCTGAAATTTTTTGCTTTTTCCTGCTCCTCTTAGCATGATAAAGAAGATTCAAAGAGAGTGAGATGCCAGCTCCTTTCATTCAGTCAGTAGCTTCAATCATTTCTGGACGTTTTTCAATGGCAAAAATCAATGAATATTGTAAATGCACAAACAGTAATTTCTCCGCATTGCAAGGTGCAATTCTGAAATTTTTTGCTTTTTCCTGCTCCTCTTAGCATGATAAAGAAGATTCAAAGAGAGTGAGATGCCAGCTCCTTTCATTCAGTCAGTAGCTTCAAACATTTCTGGTATATGAATAACATGATGTTTTTCAATGGCAAAAATCAATGAATATTGTAAATGCACAAACAGTAATTTCTCCGCATTGCAAGGTGCAATTCTGAAATTTTTTGCTTTTTCCTGCTCCTCTTAGCATGATAAAGAAGATTCAAAGAGAGTGAGATGCCAGCTCCTTTCATTCAGTCAGTAGCTTCAATCATTTCTGGACGTTTTTCAATGGCAAAAATCAATGAATATTGTAAATGCACAAACAGTAATTTCTCCGCATTGCAAGGTGCAATTCTGAAATTTTTTGCTTTTTCCTGCTCCTCTTAGCATGATAAAGAAGATTCAAAGAGAGTGAGATGCCAGCTCCTTTCATTCAGTCAGTAGCTTCAATCATTTCTGGACGTTTTTCAATGGCAAAAATCAATGAATATTGTAAATGCACAAACAGTAATTTCTCCGCATTGCAAGGTGCAATTCTGAAATGTTTTGCTTTTTCCTGCTCCTCTTAGCATGATAAAGAAGATTCAAAGAGAGTGAGATGCCAGCTCCTTTCATTCAGTCAGTAGCTTCAATCATTTCTGGACGTTTTTCAATGGCAAAAATCAATGAATATTGTAAATGCACAAACAGTAATTTCTCCGCATTGCAAGGTGCAATTCTGAAATTTTTTGCTTTTTCCTGCTCCTCTTAGCATGATAAAGAAGATTCAAAGAGAGTGAGATGCCAGCTCCTTTCATTCAGTCAGTAGCTTCAAACATTTCTGGTATATGAATAACATGATGTTTTTCAATGGCAAAAATCAATGAATATTGTAAATGCACAAACAGTAATTTCTCCGCATTGCAAGGTGCAATTCTGAAATTTTTTGCTTTTTCCTGCTCCTCTTAGCATGATAAAGAAGATTCAAAGAGAGTGAGATGCCAGCTCCTTTCATTCAGTCAGTAGCTTCAAACATTTCTGGTATATGAATAACATGATGTTTTTCAATGGCAAAAATCAATGAATATTGTAAATGCACAAACAGTAATTTCTCCGCATTGCAAGGTGCAATTCTGAAATTTTTTGCTTTTTCCTGCTCCTCTTAGCATGATAAAGAAGATTCAAAGAGAGTGAGATGCCAGCTCCTTTCATTCAGTCAGTAGCTTCAATCATTTCTGGACGTTTTTCAATGGCAAAAATCAATGAATATTGTAAATGCACAAACAGTAATTTCTCCGCATTGCAAGGTGCAATTCTGAAATTTTTTGCTTTTTCCTGCTCCTCTTAGCATGATAAAGAAGATTCAAAGAGCGTGAGATGTCAGCTCCTTTCATTCAGTCGGTAGCTTCAAACATTTCTGGTATATGAATAACATGATGTTTTTCAATGGCAAAAATCAATGAATATTGTAAATGCACAAACAGTAATTACTCCGCATTGCAAGGTGCAATTCTGAAATTTTTTGCTTTTTCCTGCTCCTCTTAGCATGATAAAGAAGATTCAAAGAGAGTGAGATGCCAGCTCCTTTCATTCAGTCAGTAGCTTCAATCATTTCTGGACGTTTTTCAATGGCAAAAATCAATGAATATTGTAAATGCACAAACAGTAATTTCTCCGCATTGCAAGGTGCAATTCTGAAATTTTTTGCTTTTTCCTGCTCCTCTTAGCATGATAAAGAAGATTCAAAGAGAGTGAGATGCCAGCTCCTTTCATTCAGTCAGTAGCTTCAAACATTTCTGGTATATGAATAACATGATGTTTTTCATTGGCAAAAATCAATGAATATTGTAAATGCACAAACAGTAATTTCTCCGCATTGCAAGGTGCAATTCTGAAATTTTTTGCTTTTTCCTGCTCCTCTTAGCATGATAAAGAAGATTCAAAGAGAGTGAGATGCCAGCTCCTTTCATTCAGTCAGTAGCTTCAATCATTTCTGGACGTTTTTCAATGGCAAAAATCAATGAATATTGTAAATGCACAAACAGTAATTTCTCCGCATTGCAAGGTGCAATTCTGAAATGTTTTGCTTTTTCCTGCTCCTCTTAGCATGATAAAGAAGATTCAAAGAGCGTGAGATGTCAGCTCCTTTCATTCAGTCAGTAGCTTCAAACATTTCTGGTATATGAATAACATGATGTTTTTCAAAGGCAAAAATCAATGAATATTGTAAATGCACAAACAGTAATTTCTCCGCATTGCAAGGTGCAATTCTGAAATTTTTTGCTTTTTCCTGCTCCTCTTAGCATGATAAAGAAGATTCAAAGAGAGTGAGATGCCAGCTCCTTTCGTTCAGTCAGTAGCTTCAATCATTTCTGGACGTTTTTCAATGGCAAAAATCATTGAATATTATAAATGCACAAACAGTAATTTCTCCGCATTGCAAGGTGCAATTCTGAAATTTTTTACTTTTTCCTGCTCCTCTTAGCATGATAAAGAAGATTCAAAGAGAGTGAGATGCCAGCTCCTTTCATTCAGTCAGTAGCTTCAATCATTTCTGGTATATGAATAACATGATGTTTTTCAATGGCAAAAATCAATGAATATTGTAAATGCACAAACAGTAATTTCTCCGCATTGCAAGGTGCAATTCTGAAATTTTTTGCTTTTTCCTGCTCCTCTTAGCATGATAAACAAGATTCAAAGAGAGTGAGATGCCAGCTCCTTTCATTCAGTCAGTAGCTTCAATCATTTCTGGACGTTTTTCAATGGCAAAAATCAATGAATATTGTAAATGCACAAACAGTAATTTCTCCGCATTGCAAGGTGCAATTCTGAAATTTTTTGCTTTTTCCTGCTCCTCTTAGCATGATAAAGAAGATTCAAAGAGAGTGAGATGCCAGCTCCTTTCATTCAGTCAGTAGCTTCAAACATTTCTGGTATATGAATAACATGTTTTTCAATGGCAAAAATCAATGAATATTGTAAATGCACAAACAGTAATTTCTCCGCATTGCAAGGTGCAATTCTGAAATTTTTTGCTTTTTCCTGCTCCTCTTAGCATGATAAAGAAGATTCAAAGAGAGTGAGATGCCAGCTCCTTTCATTCAGTCAGTAGCTTCAATCATTTCTGGACGTTTTTCAATGGCAAAAATCAATGAATATTGTAAATGCACAAACAGTAATTTCTCCGCATTGCAAGGTGCAATTCTGAAATTTTTTGCTTTTTCCTGCTCCTCTTAGCATGATAAAGAAGATTCAAAGAGAGTGAGATGCCAGCTCCTTTCATTCAGTCAGTAGCTTCAATCATTTCTGGACGTTTTTCAATGGCAAAAATCAATGAATATTGTAAATGCACAAACAGTAATTTCTCCGCATTGCAAGGTGCAATTCTGAAATTTTTTGCTTTTTCCTGCTCCTCTTAGCATGATAAAGAAGATTCAAAGAGAGTGAGATGCCAGCTCCTTTCATTCAGTCAGTAGCTTCAAACATTTCTGGTATATGAATAACATGATGTTTTTCAATGGCAAAAATCAATGAATATTGTAAATGCACAAACAGTAATTTCTCCGCATTGCAAGGTGCAAGTCTGAAATTTTTTGCTTTTTCCTGCTCCTCTTAGTATGATAAAGAAGATTCAAAGAGAGTGAGATGCCAGCTACTTTCATTCAGTCAGTAGCTTCAATCATTTCTGGACGTTTTTCAATGGTAAAAATCAATGAATATTGTAAATGCACAAACAGTAATTTCTCCACATTGCAAGGTGCAATTCTGAAATTTTTTGCTTTTTCCTGCTCCTCTTAGCATGATAAAGAAGATTCAAAGAGAGTGAGATGCCAGCTCCTTTCATTCAGTCAGTAGCTTCAAACATTTCTGGTATATGAATAACATGATGTTTTTCAATGGCAAAAATCAATGAATATTGTAAATGCACAAACAGTAATTTCTCCGCATTGCAAGGTGCAATTCTGAAATTTTTTGCTTTTTCCTGCTCCTCTTAGCATGATAAAGAAGATTCAAAGAGAGTGAGATGCCAGCTCCTTTCATTCAGTCAGTAGCTTCAAACATTTCTGGTATATGAATAACATGATGTTTTTCAATGGCAAAAATCAATGAATATTGTAAATGCACAAACAGTAATTTCTCCGCATTGCAAGGTGCAATTCTGAAATTTTTTGCTTTTTCCTGCTCCTCTTAGCATGATAAAGAAGATTCAAAGAGAGTGAGATGCCAGCTACTTTCATTCAGTCAGTAGATTCAATCATTTCTGGACGTTTTTCATTGTTAAAAATCAATGAATATTGTAAATGCACAAACAGTAATTTCTCCACATTGCAAGGTGCAATTCTGAAATTTTTTGCTTTTTCCTGCTCCTCTTAGCATGATAATGAAGATTCAAAGAGAGTGAGATGCCAGCTCCTTTCATTCAGTCAGTAGCTTCAAACATTTCTGGTATATGAATAACATGATGTTTTTCAATGGCAAAAATCAATGAATATTGTAAATGCACAAACAGTAATTTCTCCGCATTGCAAGGTGCAATTCTGAAATTTTTTGCTTTTTCCTGCTCCTCTTAGCATGATAAAGAAGATTCAAAGAGAGTGAGATGCCAGCTACTTTCATTCAGTCAGTAGATTCAATCATTTCTGGACGTTTTTCATTGTTAAAAATCAATGAATATTGTAAATGCACAAACAGTAATTTCTCCACATTGCAAGGTGCAATTCTGAAATTTTTTGCTTTTTCCTGCTCCTCTTAGCATGATAATGAAGATTCAAAGAGAGTGAGATGCCAGCTCCTTTCATTCAGTCAGTAGCTTCAAACATTTCTGGTATATGAATAACATGATGTTTTTCAATGGCAAAAATCAATGAATATTGTAAATGCACAAACAGTAATTTCTCCGCATTGCAAGGTGCAATTCTGAAATTTTTTGCTTTTTCCTGCTCCTCTTAGCCTGATAAAGAAGATTCAAAGAGAGTGAGATGCCAGCTCCTTTCATTCAGTCAGTAGCTTCAATCATTTCTGGATGTTTTTCAATGGCAAAAATCAATGAATATTGTAAATGCACAAACTGTAATTTCTCCGCATTGCAAGGTGCAATTCTGAAATTTTTTGCTTTTTCCTGCTCCTCTTAGCCTGATAAAGAAGATTCAAAGAGAGTGAGATGCCAGCTCCTTTCATTCAGTCAGTACTTTCAATCATTTCTGGACGTTTTTCAATGGCAAAAATCAATGAATATTGTAAATGCACAAACAGTAATTTCTCCGCATTGCAAGGTGCAATTCTGAATTTTTTTGCTTTTTCCCGCTCCTCTTAGCATGATAAAGAAGATTCAAAGAGAGTGAGGTGCCAGCTCCTTTCATTCAGTCAGTAGCTTCAAACATTTCTGGTATATGAATAACATGTTTTTCAATGGCAAAAATCAATGAATATTGTAAATGCACAAACAGTAATTTCTCCGCATTGCAAGGTGCAATTCTGAAATTTTTTGCTTTTTCCTGCTCCTCTTAGCATGATAATGAAGATTCAAAGAGAGTGAGATGCCAGCTCCTTTCATTCAGTCAGTAGCTTCAAACATTTCTGGTATATGAATAACATGATGTTTTTCAATGGCAAAAATCAATGAATATTGTAAATGCACAAACAGTAATTTCTCGGCATTGCAAGGTGCAATTCTGAAATTTTTTGCTTTTTCCTGCTCCTCTTAGCATGATAAAGAAGATTCAAAGAGAGTGAGATGCCAGCTCCTTTCATTCAGTCAGTAGCTACAATCATTTCTGGACGTTTTTCAATGGCAAAAATCAATGAATATTGTAAATGCACAAACAGTAATTTCTCCGCATTGCAAGGTGCAATTCTGAAATGTTTTGCTTTTTCCTGCTCCTCTTAGCATGATAAAGAAGATTCAAAGAGCGTGAGATGTCAGCTCCTTTCATTCAGTCAGTAGCTTCAAACATTTCTGGTATATGAATAACATGATGTTTTTCAAAGGCAAAAATCAATGAATATTGTAAATGCACAAACAGTAATTTCTCCGCATTGCAAGGTGCAATTCTGAAATTATTTGCTTTTTCCTGCTCCTCTTAGCATGATAAAGAAGATTCAAAGAGAGTGAGATGCCAGCTCCTTTCATTCAGTCAGTAGCTTCAATCATTTCTGGACGTTTTTCAATGGCAAAAATCAATGAATATTGTAAATGCACAAACAGTAATTTCTCCGCATTGCAAGGTGCAATTCTGAAATTTTTTGCTTTTTCCTGCTCCTCTTAGCATGATAAAGAAGATTCAAAGAGAGTGAGATGCCAGCTCCTTTCGTTCAGTCAGTAGCTTCAATCATTTCTGGACGTTTTTCAATGGCAAAAATCATTGAATATTATAAATGCACAAACAGTAATTTCTCCGCATTGCAAGGTGCAATTCTGAAATTTTTTACTTTTTCCTGCTCCTCTTAGCATGATAAAGAAGATTCAAAGAGAGTGAGATGCCAGCTCCTTTCATTCAGTCAGTAGCTTCAATCATTTCTGGTATATGAATAACATGATGTTTTTCAATGGCAAAAATCAATGAATATTGTAAATGCACAAACAGTAATTTCTACGCATTGCAAGGTGCAATTCTGAAATTTTTTGCTTTTTCCTGCTCCTCTTAGCATGATAAACAAGATTCAAAGAGAGTGAGATGCCAGCTCCTTTCATTCAGTCAGTAGCTTCAATCATTTCTGGACGTTTTTCAATGGCAAAAATCAATGAATATTGTAAATGCACAAACAGTAATTTCTCCGCATTGCAAGGTGCAATTCTGAAATTTTTTGCTTTTTCCTGCTCCTCTTAGCATGATAAAGAAGATTCAAAGAGAGTGAGATGCCAGCTCCTTTCATTCAGTCAGTAGCTTCAAACATTTCTGGTATATGAATAACATGATGTTTTTCAATGGCAAAAATCAATGAATATTGTAAATGCACAAACAGTAATTTCTCCGCATTGCAAGGTGCAATTCTGAAATTTTTTGCTTTTTCCTGCTCCTCTTAGCATGATAAAGAAGATTCAAAGAGAGTGAGATGCCAGCTCCTTTCATTCAGTCAGTAGCTTCAATCATTTCTGGACGTTTTTCAATGGCAAAAATCAATGAATATTGTAAATGCACAAACAGTAATTTCTCCGCATTGCAAGGTGCAATTCTGAAATTTTTTGCTTTTTCCTGCTCCTCTTAGCATGATAAAGAAGATTCAAAGAGAGTGAGAAGCCAGCTCCTTTCATTCAGTCAGTAGCTTCAATCATTTCTGGACGTTTTTCAATGGCAAAAATCAATGAATATTGTAAATGCACAAACAGTAATTTCTCCGCATTGCAAGGTGCAATTCTGAAATTTTTTGCTTTTTCCTGCTCCTCTTAGCATGATAAAGAAGATTCAAAGAGAGTGAGATGCCAGCTCCTTTCATTCAGTCAGTAGCTTCAAACATTTCTGGTATATGAATAACATGATGTTTTTCAATGGCAAAAATCAATGAATATTGTAAATGCACAAACAGTAATTTCTCCGCATTGCAAGGTGCAAGTCTGAAATTTTTTTCTTTTTCCTGCTCCTCTTAGTATGATAAAGAAGATTCAAAGAGAGTGAGATGCCAGCTACTTTCATTCAGTCAGTAGCTTCAATCATTTCTGGACGTTTTTCAATGGTAAAAATCAATGAATATTGTAAATGCACAAACAGTAATTTCTCCACATTGCAAGGTGCAATTCTGAAATTTTTTGCTTTTTCCTGCTCCTCTTAGCATGATAAAGAAGATTCAAAGAGAGTGAGATGCCAGCTCCTTTCATTCAGTCAGTAGCTTCAAACATTTCTGGTATATGAATAACATGATGTTTTTCAATGGCAAAAATCAATGAATATTGTAAATGCACAAACAGTAATTTCTCCGCATTGCAAGGTGCAATTCTGAAATTTTTTGCTTTTTCCTGCTCCTCTTAGCATGATAAAGAAGATTCAAAGAGAGTGAGATGCCAGCTCCTTTCATTCAGTCAGTAGCTTCAAACATTTCTGGTATATGAATAACATGATGTTTTTCAATGGCAAAAATCAATGAATATTGTAAATGCACAAACAGTAATTTCTCCGCATTGCAAGGTGCAATTCTGAAATTTTTTGCTTTTTCCTGCTCCTCTTAGCATGATAAAGAAGATTCAAAGAGAGTGAGATGCCAGCTACTTTCATTCAGTCAGTAGATTCAATCATTTCTGGACGTTTTTCATTGTTAAAAATCAATGAATATTGTAAATGCACAAACAGTAATTTCTCCACATTGCAAGGTGCAATTCTGAAATATTTTGCTTTTTCCTGCTCCTCTTAGCATGATAATGAAGATTCAAAGAGAGTGAGATGCCAGCTCCTTTCATTCAGTCAGTAGCTTCAAACATTTCTGGTATATGAATAACATGATGTTTTTCAATGGCAAAAATCAATGAATATTGTAAATGCACAAACAGTAATTTCTCCGCATTGCAAGGTGCAATTCTGAAATTTTTTGCTTTTTCCTGCTCCTCTTAGCATGATAAAGAAGATTCAAAGAGAGTGAGATGCCAGCTCCTTTCATTCAGTCAGTAGCTTCAATCATTTCTGGATGTTTTTCAATGGCAAAAATCAATGAATATTGTAAATGCACAAACTGTAATTTCTCCGCATTGCAAGGTGCAATTCTGAAATTTTTTACTTTTTCCTGCTCCTCTTAGCATGATAAAGAAGATTCAAAGAGAGTGAGATGCCAGCTCCTTTCATTCAGTCAGTAGCTTCAATCATTTCTGGACGTTTTTCAATGGCAAAAATCAATGAATATTGTAAATGCACAAACAGTAATTTCTCCGCATTGCAAGGTGCAATTCTGAAATTTTTTGCTTTTTCCTGCTCCTCTTAGCATGATAAAGAAGATTCAAAGAGAGTGAGATGCCAGCTCCTTTCATTCAGTCAGTACTTTCAATCATTTCTGGACGTTTTTCAATGGCAAAAATCAATGAATATTGTAAATGCACAAACAGTAATTTCTCCGCATTGCAAGGTGCAATTCTGAATTTTTTTGCTTTTTCCCGCTCCTCTTAGCATGATAAAGAAGATTCAAAGAGAGTGAGGTGCCAGCTCCTTTCATTCAGTCAGTAGCTTCAAACATTTCTGGTATATGAATAACATGTTTTTCAATGGCAAAAATCAATGAATATTGTAAATGCACAAACAGTAATTTCTCCGCATTGCAAGGTGCAATTCTGAAATTTTTTGCTTTTTCCTGCTCCTCTTAGCATGATAATGAAGATTCAAAGAGAGTGAGATGCCAGCTCCTTTCATTCAGTCAGTAGCTTCAAACATTTCTGGTATATGAATAACATGATGTTTTTCAATGGCAAAAATCAATGAATATTGTAAATGCACAAACAGTAATTTCTCCGCATTGCAAGGTGCAATTCTGAAATTTTTTGCTTTTTCCTGCTCCTCTTAGCATGATAAAGAAGATTCAAAGAGAGTGAGATGCCAGCTCCTTTCATTCAGTCAGTAGCTTCAATCATTTCTGGATGTTTTTCAATGGCAAAAATCAATGAATATTGTAAATGCACAAACTGTAATTTCTCCGCATTGCAAGGTGCAATTCTGAAATTTTTTACTTTTTCCTGCTCCTCTTAGCATGATAAAGAAGATTCAAAGAGAGTGAGATGCCAGCTCCTTTCATTCAGTCAGTAGCTTCAATCATTTCTGGACGTTTTTCAATGGCAAAAATCAATGAATATTGTAAATGCACAAACAGTAATTTCTCCGCATTGCAAGGTGCAATTCTGAAATTTTTTGCTTTTTCCTGCTCCTCTTAGCATGATAAAGAAGATTCAAAGAGAGTGAGATGCCAGCTCCTTTCATTCAGTCAGTACTTTCAATCATTTCTGGACGTTTTTCAATGGCAAAAATCAATGAATATTGTAAATGCACAAACAGTAATTTCTCCGCATTGCAAGGTGTAATTCTGAATTTTTTTGCTTTTTCCCGCTCCTCTTAGCATGATAAAGAAGATTCAAAGAGAGTGAGGTGCCAGCTCCTTTCATTCAGTCAGTAGCTTCAATCATTTCTGGACGTTTTTCAATGGTAAAAATCAATGAATATTGTAAATGCACAAACAGTAATTTCTCCACATTGCAAGGTGCAATTCTGAAATTTTTTGCTTTTCCCTGCTCCTCTTAGCATGATAAAGAAGATTCAAAGAGAGTGAGATGCCAGCTCCTTTCATTCAGTCAGTAGCTTCAAACATTTCTGGTATATGAATAACATGATGTTTTTCAATGGCAAAAATCAATGAATATTGTAAATGCACAAACAGTAATTTCTCCGCATTGCAAGGTGCAATTCTGAAATTTTTTGCTTTTTCCTGCTCCTCTTAGCATGATAAAGAAGATTCAAAGAGAGTGAGATGCCAGCTCCTTTCATTCAGTCAGTAGCTTCAAACATTTCTGGTATATGAATAACATGATGTTTTTCAATGGCAAAAATCAATGAATATTGTAAATGCACAAACAGTAATTTCTCCGCATTGCAAGGTGCAATTCTGAAATTTTTTGCTTTTTCCTGCTCCTCTTAGCATGATAAAGAAGATTCAAAGAGAGTGAGATGCCAGCTCCTTTCATTCAGTCAGTAGCTTCAATCAATTCTGGACGTTTTTCAATGGCAAAAATCAATGAATATTGTAAATGCACAAACAGTAATTTCTCCGCATTGCAAGGTGCAATTCTGAAATTTTTTGCTTTTTCCTGCTCCTCTTAGCATGATAAAGAAGATTCAAAGAGCGTGAGATGTCAGCTCCTTTCATTCAGTCAGTAGCTTCAAATATTTCTGGTATATGAATAACATGATGTTTTTCAATGGCAAAAATCAATGAATATTGTAAATGCACAAACAGTAATTTCTCCGCATTGCAAGGTGCAATTCTGAAATTTTTTGCTTTTTCCTGCTCCTCTTAGCATGGTAAAGAAGATTCAAAGAGAGTGAGATGCCAGCTCCTTTCATTCAGTCAGTAGCTTCAATCATTTCTGGACGTTTTTCAATGGCAAAAATCAATGAATATTGTAAATGCACAAACAGTAATTTCTCCGCATTGCAAGGTGCAATTCTGAAATTTTTTGCTTTTTCCTGCTCCTCTTAGCATGATAAAGAAGATTCAAAGAGAGTGAGATGCCAGCTCCTTTCGTTCAGTCAGTAGCTTCAATCATTTCTGGACGTTTTTCAATGGCAAAAATCATTGAATATTATAAATGCACAAACAGTAATTTCTCCGCATTGCAAGGTGCAATTCTGAAATTTTTTACTTTTTCCTGCTCCTCTTAGCATGATAAAGAAGATTCAAAGAGAGTGAGATGCCAGCTCCTTTCATTCAGTCAGTAGCTTCAATCATTTCTGGTATATGAATAACATGATGTTTTTCAATGGCAAAAATCAATGAATATTGTAAATGCACAAACAGTAATTTCTCCGCATTGCAAGGTGCAATTCTGAAATTTTTTG
Organism: Phyllobates terribilis; assembly: GCF_046119375.1. Lineage (NCBI taxonomy): Eukaryota > Metazoa > Chordata > Amphibia > Anura > Dendrobatidae > Phyllobates > Phyllobates terribilis. The sequence continues at coordinate 343,137 of NW_027363783.1, read as the reverse complement.
CTTTTTCCTGCTCCTCTTAGCATGATAAACAAGATTCAAAGAGAGTGAGATGTCAGCTCCTTTCATTCAGTCAGTAGCTTCAATCATTTCTGGACGTTTTTCAATGGCAAAAATCAATGAATATTGTAAATGCACAAACAGTAATTTCTCCGCATTGCAAGGTGCAATTCTGAAATTTTTTGCTTTTTCCTGCTCCTCTTAGCATGATAAAGAAGATTCAAAGAGAGTGAGATGCCAGCTCCTTTCATTCAGTCAGTAGCTTCAAACATTTCTGGTATATGAATAACATGATGTTTTTCAATGGCAAAAATCAATGAATATTGTAAATGCACAAACAGTAATTTCTCCGCATTGCAAGGTGCAATTCTGAAATTTTTTGCTTTTTCCTGCTCCTCTTAGCATGATAAAGAAGATTCAAAGAGAGTGAGATGCCAGCTCCTTTCATTCAGTCAGTAGCTTCAATCATTTCTGGACGTTTTTCAATGGCAAAAATCAATGAATATTGTAAATGCACAAACAGTAATTTCTCCGCATTGCAAGGTGCAATTCTGAAATGTTTTGCTTTTTCCTGCTCCTCTTAGCATGATAAAGAAGATTCAAAGAGAGTGAGATGCCAGCTCCTTTCATTCAGTCAGTAGCTTCAATCATTTCTGGACGTTTTTCAATGGCAAAAATCAATGAATATTGTAAATGCACAAACAGTAATTTCTCCGCATTGCAAGGTGCAATTCTGAAATTTTTTGCTTTTTCCTGCTCCTCTTAGCATGATAAAGAAGATTCAAAGAGAGTGAGATGCCAGCTCCTTTCATTCAGTCAGTAGCTTCAATCATTTCTGGACGTTTTTCAATGGCAAAAATCAATGAATATTGTAAATGCACAAACAGTAATTTCTCCGCATTGCAAGGTGCAATTCTGAAATGTTTTGCTTTTTCCTGCTCCTCTTAGCATGATAAAGAAGATTCAAAGAGAGTGAGATGCCAGCTCCTTTCATTCAGTCAGTAGCTTCAATCATTTCTGGACGTTTTTCAATGGCAAAAATCAATGAATATTGTAAATGCACAAACAGTAATTTCTCCGCATTGCAAGGTGCAATTCTGAAATTTTTTGCTTTTTCCTGCTCCTCTTAGCATGATAAAGAAGATTCAAAGAGAGTGAGATGCCAGCTCCTTTCATTCAGTCAGTAGCTTCAAACATTTCTGGTATATGAATAACATGATGTTTTTCAATGGCAAAAATCAATGAATATTGTAAATGCACAAACAGTAATTTCTCCGCATTGCAAGGTGCAATTCTGAAATTTTTTGCTTTTTCCTGCTCCTCTTAGCATGATAAAGAAGATTCAAAGAGAGTGAGATGCCAGCTCCTTTCATTCAGTCAGTAGCTTCAAACATTTCTGGTATATGAATAACATGATGTTTTTCAATGGCAAAAATCAATGAATATTGTAAATGCACAAACAGTAATTTCTCCGCATTGCAAGGTGCAATTCTGAAATTTTTTGCTTTTTCCTGCTCCTCTTAGCATGATAAAGAAGATTCAAAGAGAGTGAGATGCCAGCTCCTTTCATTCAGTCAGTAGCTTCAATCATTTCTGGACGTTTTTCAATGGCAAAAATCAATGAATATTGTAAATGCACAAACAGTAATTTCTCCGCATTGCAAGGTGCAATTCTGAAATTTTTTGCTTTTTCCTGCTCCTCTTAGCATGATAAAGAAGATTCAAAGAGCGTGAGATGTCAGCTCCTTTCATTCAGTCAGTAGCTTCAAACATTTCTGGTATATGAATAACATGATGTTTTTCAATGGCAAAAATCAATGAATATTGTAAATGCACAAACAGTAATTTCTCCGCATTGCAAGGTGCAATTCTGAAATTTTTTGCTTTTTCCTGCTCCTCTTAGCATGATAAAGAAGATTCAAAGAGAGTGAGATGCCAGCTCCTTTCATTCAGTCAGTAGCTTCAATCATTTCTGGACGTTTTTCAATGGCAAAAATCAATGAATATTGTAAATGCACAAACAGTAATTTCTCCGCATTGCAAGGTGCAATTCTGAAATTTTTTGCTTTTTCCTGCTCCTCTTAGCATGATAAAGAAGATTCAAAGAGAGTGAGATGCCAGCTCCTTTCATTCAGTCAGTAGCTTCAAACATTTCTGGTATATGAATAACATGATGTTTTTCAATGGCAAAAATCAATGAATATTGTAAATGCACAAACAGTAATTTCTCCGCATTGCAAGGTGCAATTCTGAAATTTTTTGCTTTTTCCTGCTCCTCTTAGCATGATAAAGAAGATTCAAAGAGAGTGAGATGCCAGCTCCTTTCATTCAGTCAGTAGCTTCAATCATTTCTGGACGTTTTTCAATGGCAAAAATCAATGAATATTGTAAATGCACAAACAGTAATTTCTCCGCATTGCAAGGTGCAATTCTGAAATTTTTTGCTTTTTCCTGCTCCTCTTAGCATGATAAAGAAGATTCAAAGAGAGTGAGATGCCAGCTCCTTTCATTCAGTCAGTAGCTTCAATCATTTCTGGACGTTTTTCAATGGCAAAAATCAATGAATATTGTAAATGCACAAACAGTAATTTCTCCGCATTGCAAGGTGCAATTCTGAAATGTTTTGCTTTTTCCTGCTCCTCTTAGCATGATAAAGAAGATTCAAAGAGAGTGAGATGCCAGCTCCTTTCATTCAGTCAGTAGCTTCAATCATTTCTGGACGTTTTTCAATTTCAAAAATCAATGAATATTGTAAATGCACAAACAGTAATTTCTCCGCATTGCAAGGTGCAATTCTGAAATTTTTTGCTTTTTCCTGCTCCTCTTAGCATGATAAAGCAGATTCAAAGAGAGTGAGATGCCAGCTCCTTTCATTCAGTCAGTAGCTTCAAACATTTCTGGTATATGAATAACATGATGTTTTTCAATGGCAAAAATCAATGAATATTGTAAATGCACAAACAGTAATTTCTCCGCATTGCAAGGTGCAATTCTGAAATTTTTTGCTTTTTCCTGCTCCTCTTAGCATGATAAAGAAGATTCAAAGAGAGTGAGATGCCAGCTCCTTTCATTCAGTCAGTAGCTTCAAACATTTCTGGTATATGAATAACATGATGTTTTTCAATGGCAAAAATCAATGAATATTGTAAATGCACAAACAGTAATTTCTCCGCATTGCAAGGTGCAATTCTGAAATTTTTTGCTTTTTCCTGCTCCTCTTAGCATGATAAAGAAGATTCAAAGAGAGTGAGATGCCAGCTCCTTTCATTCAGTCAGTAGCTTCAATCATTTCTGGACGTTTTTCAATGGCAAAAATCAATGAATATTGTAAATGCACAAACAGTAATTTCTCCGCATTGCAAGGTGCAATTCTGAAATTTTTTGCTTTTTCCTGCTCCTCTTAGCATGATAAAGAAGATTCAAAGAGCGTGAGATGTCAGCTCCTTTCATTCAGTCAGTAGCTTCAAACATTTCTGGTATATGAATAACATGATGTTTTTCAATGGCAAAAATCAATGAATATTGTAAATGCACAAACAGTAATTTCTCCGCATTGCAAGGTGCAATTCTGAAATTTTTTGCTTTTTCCTGCTCCTCTTAGCATGATAAAGAAGATTCAAAGAGAGTGAGATGCCAGCTCCTTTCATTCAGTCAGTAGCTTCAATCATTTCTGGACGTTTTTCAATGGCAAAAATCAATGAATATTGTAAATGCACAAACAGTAATTTCTCCGCATTGCAAGGTGCAATTCTGAAATTTTTTGCTTTTTCCTGCTCCTCTTAGCATGATAAAGAAGATTCAAAGAGAGTGAGATGCCAGCTCCTTTCATTCAGTCAGTAGCTTCAAACATTTCTGGTATATGAATAACATGATGTTTTTCAATGGCAAAAATCAATGAATATTGTAAATGCACAAACAGTAATTTCTCCGCATTGCAAGGTGCAATTCTGAAATTTTTTGCTTTTTCCTGCTCCTCTTAGCATGATAAAGAAGATTCAAAGAGAGTGAGATGCCAGCTCCTTTCATTCAGTCAGTAGCTTCAATCATTTCTGGACGTTTTTCAATGGCAAAAATCAATGAATATTGTAAATGCACAAACAGTAATTTCTCCGCATTGCAAGGTGCAATTCTGAAATGTTTTGCTTTTTCCTGCTCCTCTTAGCATGATAAAGAAGATTCAAAGAGCGTGAGATGTCAGCTCCTTTCATTCAGTCAGTAGCTTCAAACATTTCTGGTATATGAATAACATGATGTTTTTCAAAGGCAAAAATCAATGAATATTGTAAATGCACAAACAGTAATTTCTCCGCATTGCCAGGTGCAATTCTGAAATTATTTGCTTTTTCCTGCTCCTCTTAGCATGATAAAGAAGATTCAAAGAGAGTGAGATGCCAGCTCCTTTCATTCAGTCAGTAGCTTCAATCATTTCTGGACGTTTTTCAATGGCAAAAATCAATGAATATTGTAAATGCACAAACAGTAATTTCTCCGCATTGCAAGGTGCAATTCTGAAATTTTTTGCTTTTTCCTGCTCCTCTTAGCATGATAAAGAAGATTCAAAGAGAGTGAGATGCCAGCTCCTTTCGTTCAGTCAGTAGCTTCAATCATTTCTGGACGTTTTTCAATGGCAAAAATCATTGAATATTATAAATGCACAAACAGTAATTTCTCCGCATTGCAAGGTGCAATTCTGAAATTTTTTACTTTTTCCTGCTCCTCTTAGCATGATAAAGAAGATTCAAAGAGAGTGAGATGCCAGCTCCTTTCATTCAGTCAGTAGCTTCAATCATTTCTGGTATATGAATAACATGATGTTTTTCAATGGCAAAAATCAATGAATATTGTAAATGCACAAACAGTAATTTCTCCGCATTGCAAGGTGCAATTCTGAAATTTTTTGCTTTTTCCTGCTCCTCTTAGCATGATAAAGAAGATTCAAAGAGAGTGAGATGCCAGCTCCTTTCATTCAGTCAGTAGCTTCAATCATTTCTGGACGTTTTTCAATGGCAAAAATCAATGAATATTGTAAATGCACAAACAGTAATTTCTCCGCATTGCAAGGTGCAATTCTGAAATGTTTTGCTTTTTCCTGCTCCTCTTAGCATGATAAAGAAGATTCAAAGAGCGTGAGATGTCAGCTCCTTTCATTCAGTCAGTAGCTTCAAACATTTCTGGTATATGAATAACATGATGTTTTTCAAAGGCAAAAATCAATGAATATTGTAAATGCACAAACAGTAATTTCTCCGCATTGCCAGGTGCAATTCTGAAATTATTTGCTTTTTCCTGCTCCTCTTAGCATAATAAAGAAGATTCAAAGAGAGTGAGATGCCAGCTCCTTTCATTCAGTCAGTAGCTTCAATCATTTCTGGACGTTTTTCAATGGCAAAAATCAATGAATATTGTAAATGCACAAACAGTAATTTCTCCGCATTGCAAGGTGCAATTCTGAAATTTTTTGCTTTTTCCTGCTCCTCTTAGCATGATAAAGAAGATTCAAAGAGAGTGAGATGCCAGCTCCTTTCGTTCAGTCAGTAGCTTCAATCATTTCTGGACGTTTTTCAATGGCAAAAATCATTGAATATTATAAATGCACAAACAGTAATTTCTCCGCATTGCAAGGTGCAATTCTGAAATTTTTTACTTTTTCCTGCTCCTCTTAGCATGATAAAGAAGATTCAAAGAGAGTGAGATGCCAGCTCCTTTCATTCAGTCAGTAGCTTCAATCATTTCTGGTATATGAATAACATGATGTTTTTCAATGGCAAAAATCAATGAATATTGTAAATGCACAAACAGTAATTTCTCCGCATTGCAAGGTGCAATTCTGAAATTTTTTGCTTTTTCCTGCTCCTCTTAGCATGATAAACAAGATTCAAAGAGAGTGAGATGCCAGCTCCTTTCATTCAGTCAGTAGCTTCAATCATTTCTGGACGTTTTTCAATGGCAAAAATCAATGAATATTGTAAATGCACAAACAGTAATTTCTCCGCATTGCAAGGTGCAATTCTGAAATTTTTTGCTTTTTCCTGCTCCTCTTAGCATGATAAAGAAGATTCAAAGAGAGTGAGATGCCAGCTCCTTTCATTCAGTCAGTAGCTTCAAACATTTCTGGTATATGAATAACATGATGTTTTTCAATGGCAAAAATCAATGAATATTGTAAATGCACAAACAGTAATTTCTCCGCATTGCAAGGTGCAATTCTGAAATTTTTTGCTTTTTCCTGCTCCTCTTAGCATGATAAAGAAGATTCAAAGAGAGTGAGATGCCAGCTCCTTTCATTCAGTCAGTAGCTTCAATCATTTCTGGACGTTTTTCAATGGCAAAAATCAATGAATATTGTAAATGCACAAACAGTAATTTCTCCGCATTGCAAGGTGCAATTCTGAAATTTTTTGGTTTTTCCTGCTCCTCTTAGCATGATAAAGAAGATTCAAAGAGAGTGAGATGCCAGCTCCTTTCATTCAGTCAGTAGCTTCAATCATTTCTGGACGTTTTTCAATGGCAAAAATCAATGAATATTGTAAATGCACAAACAGTAATTTCTCCGCATTGCAAGGTGCAATTCTGAAATTTTTTGCTTTTTCCTGCTCCTCTTAGCATGATAAAGAAGATTCAAAGAGAGTGAGATGCCAGCTCCTTTCATTCAGTCAGTAGCTTCAAACATTTCTGGTATATGAATAACATGATGTTTTTCAATGGCAAAAATCAATGAATATTGTAAATGCACAAACAGTAATTTCTCCGCATTGCAAGGTGCAAGTCTGAAATTTTTTGCTTTTTCCTGCTCCTCTTAGTATGATAAAGAAGATTCAAAGAGAGTGAGATGCCAGCTACTTTCATTCAGTCAGTAGCTTCAATCATTTCTGGACGTTTTTCAATGGTAAAAATCAATGAATATTGTAAGTGCACAAACAGTAATTTCTCCACATTGCAAGGTGCAATTCTGAAATTTTTTGCTTTTTCCTGCTCCTCTTAGCATGATAAAGAAGATTCAAAGAGAGTGAGATGCCAGCTCCTTTCATTCAGTCAGTAGCTTCAAACATTTCTGGTATATGAATAACATGATGTTTTTCAATGGCAAAAATCAATGAATATTGTAAATGCACAAACAGTAATTTCTCCGCATTGCAAGGTGCAATTCTGAAATTTTTTGCTTTTTCCTGCTCCTCTTAGCATGATAAAGAAGATTCAAAGAGAGTGAGATGCCAGCTCCTTTCATTCAGTCAGTAGCTTCAAACATTTCTGGTATATGAATAACATGATGTTTTTCAATGGCAAAAATCAATGAATATTGTAAATGCACAAACAGTAATTTCTCCGCATTGCAAGGTGCAATTCTGAAATTTTTTGCTTTTTCCTGCTCCTCTTAGCATGATAAAGAAGATTCAAAGAGAGTGAGATGCCAGCTACTTTCATTCAGTCAGTAGATTCAATCATTTCTGGACGTTTTTCATTGTTAAAAATCAATGAATATTGTAAATGCACAAACAGTAATTTCTCCACATTGCAAGGTGCAATTCTGAAATTTTTTGCTTTTTCCTGCTCCTCTTAGCATGATAATGAAGATTCAAAGAGAGTGAGATGCCAGCTCCTTTCATTCAGTCAGTAGCTTCAAACATTTCTGGTATATGAATAACATGATGTTTTTCAATGGCAAAAATCAATGAATATTGTAAATGCACAAACAGTAATTTCTCCGCATTGCAAGGTGCAATTCTGAAATTTTTTGCTTTTTCCTGCTCCTCTTAGCCTGATAAAGAAGATTCAAAGAGAGTGAGATGCCAGCTCCTTTCATTCAGTCAGTAGCTTCAATCATTTCTGGATGTTTTTCAATGGCAAAAATCAATGAATATTGTAAATGCACAAACTGTAATTTCTCCGCATTGCAAGGTGCAATTCTGAAATTTTTTACTTTTTCCTGCTCCTCTTAGCATGATAAAGAAGATTCAAAGAGAGTGAGATGCCAGCTCCTTTCATTCAGTCAGTAGCTTCAATCATTTCTGGACGTTTTTCAATGGCAAAAATCAATGAATATTGTAAATGCACAAACAGTAATTTCTCCGCATTGCAAGGTGCAATTCTGAAATTTTTTGCTTTTTCCTGCTCCTCTTAGCATGATAAAGAAGATTCAAAGAGAGTGAGATGCCAGCTCCTTTCATTCAGTCAGTACTTTCAATCATTTCTGGACGTTTTTCAATGGCAAAAATCAATGAATATTGTAAATGCACAAACAGTAATTTCTCCGCATTGCAAGGTGCAATTCTGAATTTTTTTGCTTTTTCCCGCTCCTCTTAGCATGATAAAGAAGATTCAAAGAGAGTGAGGTGCCAGCTCCTTTCATTCAGTCAGTAGCTTCAAACATTTCTGGTATATGAATAACATGTTTTTCAATGGCAAAAATCAATGAATATTGTAAATGCACAAACAGTAATTTCTCCGCATTGCAAGGTGCAATTCTGAAATTTTTTGCTTTTTCCTGCTCCTCTTAGCATGATAATGAAGATTCAAAGAGAGTGAGATGCCAGCTCCTTTCATTCAGTCAGTAGCTTCAAACATTTCTGGTATATGAATAACATGATGTTTTTCAATGGCAAAAATCAATGAATATTGTAAATGCACAAACAGTAATTTCTCCGCATTGCAAGGTGCAATTCTGAAATTTTTTGCTTTTTCCTGCTCCTCTTAGCATGATAAAGAAGATTCAAAGAGAGTGAGATGCCAGCTCCTTTCATTCAGTCAGTAGCTTCAATCATTTCTGGATGTTTTTCAATGGCAAAAATCAATGAATATTGTAAATGCACAAACTGTAATTTCTCCGCATTGCAAGGTGCAATTCTGAAATTTTTTACTTTTTCCTGCTCCTCTTAGCATGATAAAGAAGATTCAAAGAGAGTGAGATGCCAGCTCCTTTCATTCAGTCAGTAGCTTCAATCATTTCTGGACGTTTTTCAATGGCAAAAATCAATGAATATTGTAAATGCACAAACAGTAATTTCTCCGCATTGCAAGGTGCAATTCTGAAATTTTTTGCTTTTTCCTGCTCCTCTTAGCATGATAAAGAAGATTCAAAGAGAGTGAGATGCCAGCTCCTTTCATTCAGTCAGTACTTTCAATCATTTCTGGACGTTTTTCAATGGCAAAAATCAATGAATATTGTAAATGCACAAACAGTAATTTCTCCGCATTGCAAGGTGCAATTCTGAATTTTTTTGCTTTTTCCCGCTCCTCTTAGCATGATAAAGAAGATTCAAAGAGAGTGAGGTGCCAGCTCCTTTCATTCAGTCAGTAGCTTCAAACATTTCTGGTATATGAATAACATGTTTTTCAATGGCAAAAATCAATGAATATTGTAAATGCACAAACAGTAATTTCTCCGCATTGCAAGGTGCGATTCTGAAATTTTTTGCTTTTTCCTGCTCCGCTTAGCATGATAAAGAAGATTCAAAGAGAGTGAGATGCCAGCTCCTTTCATTCAGTCAGTAGCTTCAATCATTTCTGGACGTTTTTCAATGGTAAAAATCAATGAATATTGTAAATGCACAGTAATTTCTCCACATTGCAAGGTGCAATTCTGAAATTTTTTGCTTTTTCCTGCTCCTCTTAGCATGATAAAGAAGATTCAAAGAGAGTGAGATGCCAGCTCCTTTCATTCAGTCAGTTGCTTCAAACATTTCTGGTATATGAATAACATGATGTTTTCAATGGCAAAAATCAATGAATATTGTAAATGCACAAACAGTAATTTCTCCGCATTGCAAGGTGCAATTCTGAAATTTTTTGCTTTTTCCTGCTCCTCTTAGCATGATAAAGAAGATTCAAAGAGAGTGAGATGCCAGCTCCTTTCATTCAGTCAGTAGCTTCAAACATTTCTGGTATATGAATAACATGATGTTTTTCAATGGCAAAAATCAATGAATATTGTAAATGCACAAACAGTAATTTCTCCGCATTGCAAGGTGCAATTCTGAAATTTTTTGCTTTTTCCTGCTCCTCTTAGCATGATAAAGAAGATTCAAAGAGAGTGAGATGCCAGCTCCTTTCATTCAGTCAGTAGCTTCAATCATTTCTGGACGTTTTTCAATGGCAAAAATCAATGAATATTGTAAATGCACAAACAGTAATTTCTCTGCATTGCAAGGTGCAATTCTGAAATTTTTTGCTTTTTCCTGCTCCTCTTAGCATGATAAAGAAGATTCAAAGAGAGTGAGATGTCAGCTCCTTTCATTCAGTCAGTAGCTTCAAACATTTCTGGTATATGAATAACATGATGTTTTTCAATGGCAAAAATCAATGAATATTGTAAATGCACAAACAGTAATTTCTCCGCATTGCAAGGTGCAATTCTGAAATTTTTTGCTTTTTCCTGCTCCTCTTAGCATGATAAAGAAGATTCAAAGAGAGTGAGATGCCAGCTCCTTTCATTCAGTCAGTAGCTTCAATCATTTCTGGACGTTTTTCAATGGCAAAAATCAATGAATATTGTAAATGCACAAACAGTAATTTCTCTGCATTGCAAGGTGCAATTCTGAAATTTTTTGCTTTTTCCTGCTCCTCTTAGCATGATAAAGAAGATTCAAAGAGAGTGAGATGCCAGCTCCTTTCGTTCAGTCAGTAGCTTCAATCATTTCTGGACGTTTTTCAATGGCAAAAATCATTGAATATTATAAATGCACAAACAGTAATTTCTCCGCATTGCAAGGTGCAATTCTGAAATTTTTTACTTTTTCCTGCTCCTCTTAGCATGATAAAGAAGATTCAAAGAGAGTGAGATGCCAGCTCCTTTCATTCAGTCAGTAGCTTCAATCATTTCTGGTATATGAATAACATGATGTTTTTCAATGGCAAAAATCAATGAATATTGTAAATGCACAAACAGTAATTTCTCCGCATTGCAAGGTGCAATTCTGAAATTTTTTGCTTTTTCCTGCTCCTCTTAGCATGATAAAGAAGATTCAAAGAGAGTGAGATGCCAGCTCCTTTCATTCAGTCAGTAGCTTCAATCATTTCTGGACGTTTTTCAATGGCAAAAATCAATGAATATTGTAAATGCACAAACAGTAATTTCTCCGCATTGCAAGGTGCAATTCTGAAATTTTTTGATTTTTCCTGCTCCTCTTAGCATGATAAAGAAGATTCAAAGAGAGTGAGATGCCAGCTACTTTCATTCAGTCAGTAGCTTCAAACATTTCTGGTATATGAATAACATAATGTTTTTCAATGGCAAAAATCAATGAATATTGTAAATGCACAAACAGTAATTTCTCCGCATTGCAAGGTGCAAGTCTGAAATTTTTTGCTTTTTCCTGCTCCTCTTAGCATGATAAAGAAGATTCAAAGAGAGAGAGATGCCAGCTCCTTTCATTCAGTCAGTAGCTTCAATCATTTCTGGACGTTTTTCAATGGTAAAAATCAATGAATATTGTAAATGCACAAACAGTAATTTCTCCACATTGCAAGGTGCAATTCTGAAATTTTTTGCTTTTTCCTGCTCCTCTTAGCATGATAAAGAAGATTCAAAGAGAGTGAGATGCCAGCTCCTTTCATTCAGTCAGTAGCTTCAAACATTTCTGGTATATGAATAACATGATGTTTTTCAATGTCAAAAATCAATGAATATTGTAAATGCACAAACAGTAATTTCTCCGCATTGCAAGGTGCAAGTCTGAAATTTTTTGCTTTTTCCTGCTCCTCTTAGCATGATAAAGAAGATTCAAAGAGAGTGAGATGCCAGCTACTTTCATTCAGTCAGTAGCTTCAATCATTTCTGGACGTTTTTCAATGGTAAAAATCAATGAATATTGTAAATGCACAGTAATTTCTCCACATTGCAAGGTGCAATTCTGAAATTTTTTGCTTTTTCCTGCTCCTCTTAGCATGATAAAGAAGATTCAAAGAGAGTGAGATGCCAGCTCCTTTCATTCAGTCAGTAGCTTCAAACATTTCTGGTATATGAATAACATGATGTTTTTCAATGGCAAAAATCAATGAATATTGTAAATGCACAAACAGTAATTTCTCCGCATTGCAAGGTGCAATTCTGAAATTTTTTGCTTTTTCCTGCTCCTCTTAGCATGATAAAGAAGATTTAAAGAGAGTGAGATGCCAGCTCCTTTCATTCAGTCAGTAGCTTCAAACATTTCTGGTATATGAATAACATGATGTTTTTCAATGGCAAAAATCAATGAATATTGTAAATGCACAAACAGTAATTTCTCCGCATTGCAAGGTGCAATTCTGAAATTTTTTGCTTTTTCCTGCTCCTCTTAGCATGATAAAGAAGATTCAAAGAGAGTGAGATGCCAGCTCCTTTCATTCAGTCAGTAGCTTCAATCATTTCTGGACGTTTTTCAATGGCAAAAATCAATGAATATTGTAAATGCACAAACAGTAATTTCTCTGCATTGCAAGGTGCAATTCTGAAATTTTTTGCTTTTTCCTGCTCCTCTTAGCATGATAAAGAAGATTCAAAGAGAGTGAGATGTCAGCTCCTTTCATTCAGTCAGTAGCTTCAAACATTTCTGGTATATGAATAACATGATGTTTTTCAATGGCAAAAATCAATGAATATTGTAAATGCACAAACAGTAATTTCTCCGCATTGCAAGGTGCAATTCTGAAATTTTTTGCTTTTTCCTGCTCCTCTTAGCATGATAAAGAAGATTCAAAGAGAGTGAGATGCCAGCTCCTTTCATTCAGTCAGTAGCTTCAATCATTTCTGGACGTTTTTCAATGGCAAAAATCAATGAATATTGTAAATGCACAAACAGTAATTTCTCTGCATTGCAAGGTGCAATTCTGAAATTTTTTGCTTTTTCCTGCTCCTCTTAGCATGATAAAGAAGATTCAAAGAGAGTGAGATGCCAGCTCCTTTCGTTCAGTCAGTAGCTTCAATCATTTCTGGACGTTTTTCAATGGCAAAAATCATTGAATATTATAAATGCACAAACAGTAATTTCTCCGCATTGCAAGGTGCAATTCTGAAATTTTTTACTTTTTCCTGCTCCTCTTAGCATGATAAAGAAGATTCAAAGAGAGTGAGATGCCAGCTCCTTTCATTCAGTCAGTAGCTTCAATCATTTCTGGTATATGAATAACATGATGTTTTTCAATGGCAAAAATCAATGAATATTGTAAATGCACAAACAGTAATTTCTCCGCATTGCAAGGTGCAATTCTGAAATTTTTTGCTTTTTCCTGCTCCTCTTAGCATGATAAAGAAGATTCAAAGAGAGTGAGATGCCAGCTCCTTTCATTCAGTCAGTAGCTTCAATCATTTCTGGACGTTTTTCAATGGCAAAAATCAATGAATATTGTAAATGCACAAACAGTAATTTCTCCGCATTGCAAGGTGCAATTCTGAAATTTTTTGATTTTTCCTGCTCCTCTTAGCATGATAAAGAAGATTCAAAGAGAGTGAGATGCCAGCTACTTTCATTCAGTCAGTAGCTTCAAACATTTCTGGTATATGAATAACATAATGTTTTTCAATGGCAAAAATCAATGAATATTGTAAATGCACAAACAGTAATTTCTCCGCATTGCAAGGTGCAAGTCTGAAATTTTTTGCTTTTTCCTGCTCCTCTTAGCATGATAAAGAAGATTCAAAGAGAGAGAGATGCCAGCTACTTTCATTCAGTCAGTAGCTTCAATCATTTCTGGACGTTTTTCAATGGTAAAAATCAATGAATATTGTAAATGCACAAACAGTAATTTCTCCACATTGCAAGGTGCAATTCTGAAATTTTTTGCTTTTTCCTGCTCCTCTTAGCATGATAAAGAAGATTCAAAGAGAGTGAGATGCCAGCTCCTTTCATTCAGTCAGTAGCTTCAAACATTTCTGGTATATGAATAACATGATGTTTTTCAATGGCAAAAATCAATGAATATTGTAAATGCACAAACAGTAATTTCTCCGCATTGCAAGGTGCAATTCTGAAATTTTTTGCTTTTTCCTGCTCCTCTTAGCATGATAAAGAAGATTCAAAGAGAGTGAGATGCCAGCTCCTTTCATTCAGTCAGTAGCTTCAATCATTTCTGGATGTTTTTCAATGGCAAAAATCAATGAATATTGTAAATGCACAAACTGTAATTTCTCCGCATTGCAAGGTGCAATTCTGAAATTTTTTGCTTTTTCCTGCTCCTCTTAGCATGATAAAGAAGATTCAAAGAGAGTGAGATGCCAGCTCCTTTCATTCAGTCAGTAGCTTCAATCATTTCTGGACGTTTTTCAATGGCAAAAATCAATGAATATTGTAAATGCACAAACAGTAATTTCTCCGCATTGCAAGGTGCAATTCTGAAATTTTTTGCTTTTTCCTGCTCCTCTTAGCATGATAAAGAAGATTCAAAGAGAGTGAGATGCCAGCTCCTTTCATTCAGTCAGTACCTTCAATCATTTCTGGACGTTTTTCAATGGCAAAAATCAATGAATATTGTAAATGCACAAACAGTAATTTCTCCGCATTGCAAGGTGCAATTCTGAAATTTTTTGCTTTTTCCCGCTCCTCTTAGCATGATAAAGAAGATTCAAAGAGAGTGAGGTGCCAGCTCCTTTCATTCAGTCAGTAGCTTCAAACATTTCTGGTATATGAATAACATGTTTTTCAATGGCAAAAATCAATGAATATTGTAAATGCACAAACAGTAATTTCTCCGCATTGCAAGGTGCAATTCTGAAATTTTTTGATTTTTCCTGCTCCTCTTAGCATGATAAAGAAGATTCAAAGAGAGTGAGATGCCAGCTCCTTTCATTCAGTCAGTAGCTTCAATCATTTCTGGATGTTTTTCAATGGCAAAAATCAATGAATATTGTAAATGCACAAACAGTAATTTCTCCGCATTGCAAGGTGCAATTCTGAAATTTTTTGCTTTTTCCTGCTCCTCTTAGCATGATAAAGAAGATTCAAAGAGAGTGAGATGCCAGCTCTTTTCATTTTTCATTCAGTCAGTAGCTTCAAACATTTCTGGTATATGAATAACATGATGTTTTTCAATGGCAAAAATCAATGAATATTGTAAATGCACAAACAGTAATTTCTCCGCATTGCAAGGTGCAATTCTGAAATTTTTTGCTTTTTCCTGCTCCTCTTAGCATGATAAAGAAGATTCAAAGAGAGTGAGATGCCAGCTCCTTTCATTCAGTCAGTAGCTTCAAACATTTCTGGTATATGAATAACATGATGTTTTTCAATGGCAAAAATCAATGAATATTGTAAATGCACAAACAGTAATTTCTCCGCATTGCAAGGTGCAAGTCTGAAATTTTTTGCTTTTTCCTGCTCCTCTTAGCATGATAAAGAAGATTCAAAGAGAGTGAGATGCCAGCTACTTTCATTCAGTCAGTAGCTTCAATCATTTCTGGACGTTTTTCAATGGTAAAAATCAATGAATATTGTAAATGCACAAACAGTAATTTCTCCACATTGCAAGGTGCAATTCTGAAATTTTTTGCTTTTTCCTGCTCCTCTTAGCATGATAAAGAAGATTCAAAGAGAGTGAGATGCCAGCTCCTTTCATTCAGTCAGTAGCTTCAAACATTTCTGGTATATGAATAACATGATGTTTTTCAATGGCAAAAATCAATGAATATTGTAAATGCACAAACAGTAATTTCTCCGCATTGCAAGGTGCAATTCTGAAATTTTTTGCTTTTTCCTGCTCCTCTTAGCATGATAAAGAAGATTCAAAGAGAGTGAGATGCCAGCTCCTTTCATTCAGTCAGTAGCTTCAATCATTTCTGGATGTTTTTCAATGGCAAAAATCAATGAATATTGTAAATGCACAAACTGTAATTTCTCCGCATTGCAAGGTGCAATTCTGAAATTTTTTGCTTTTTCCTGCTCCTCTTAGCATGTTAAAGAAGATTCAAAGAGAGTGAGATGCCAGCTCCTTTCATTCAGTCAGTAGCTTCAATCATTTCTGGACGTTTTTCAGTGGCAAAAATCAATGAATATTGTAAATGCACAAACAGTAATTTCTCCGCATTGCAAGGTGCAATTCTGAAATTTTTTGCTTTTTCCTGCTCCTCTTAGCATGATAAAGAAGATTCAAAGAGAGTGAGATGCCAGCTCCTTTCATTCAGTCAGTACCTTCAATCATTTCTGGACGTTTTTCAATGGCAAAAATCAATGAATATTGTAAATGCACAAACAGTAATTTCTCCGCATTGCAAGGTGCAAGTCTGAAATTTTTTGCTTTTTCCTGCTCCTCTTAGCATGATAAAGAAGATTCAAAGAGAGTGAGGTGCCAGCTACTTTCATTCAGTCAGTAGCTTCAATCATTTCTGGACGTTTTTCAATGGTAAAAATCAATGAATATTGTAAATGCACAAACAGTAATTTCTCCACATTGCAAGGTGCAATTCTGAAATTTTTTGCTTTTTCCTGCTCCTCTTAGCATGATAAAGAAGATTCAAAGAGAGTGAGATGCCAGCTCCTTTCATTCAGTCAGTAGCTTCAAACATTTCTGGTATATGAATAACATGATGTTTTTCAATGGCAAAAATCAATGAATATTGTAAATGCACAAACAGTAATTTCTCCGCATTGCAAGGTGCAATTCTGAAATTTTTTGCTTTTTCCTGCTCCTCTTAGCATGATAAAGAAGATTCAAAGAGAGTGAGATGCCAGCTCCTTTCATTCAGTCAGTACCTTCAATCATTTCTGGACGTTTTTCAATGGCAAAAATCAATGAATATTGTAAATGCACAAACAGTAATTTCTCCGCATTGCAAGGTGCAATTCTGAAATTTTTTGCTTTTTCCCGCTCCTCTTAGCATGATAAAGAAGATTCAAAGAGAGTGAGGTGCCAGCTCCTTTCATTCAGTCAGTAGCTTCAAACATTTCTGGTATATGAATAACATGTTTTTCAATGGCAAAAATCAATGAATATTGTAAATGCACAAACAGTAATTTCTCCGCATTGCAAGGTGCAATTCTGAAATTTTTTGATTTTTCCTGCTCCTCTTAGCATGATAAAGAAGATTCAAAGAGAGTGAGATGCCAGCTCCTTTCATTCAGTCAGTAGCTTCAATCATTTCTGGACGTTTTTCAATGGCAAAAATCAATGAATATTGTAAATGCACAAACAGTAATTTCTCCGCATTGCAAGGTGCAATTCTGAAATTTTTTGCTTTTTCCTGCTCCTCTTAGCATGATAAAGAAGATTCAAAGAGAGTGAGATGCCAGCTCCTTTCATTCAGTCAGTAGCTTCAAACATTTCTGGTATATGAATAACATGATGTTTTTCAATGGCAAAAATCAATGAATATTGTAAATGCACAAACAGTAATTTCTCCGCATTGCAAGGTGCAATTCTGAAATTTTTTGCTTTTTCCTGCTCCTCTTAGCATGATAAAGAAGATTCAAAGAGAGTGAGATGCCAGCTCCTTTCATTCAGTCAGTAGCTTCAAACATTTCTGGTATATGAATAACATGATGTTTTTCAATGGCAAAAATCAATGAATATTGTAAATGCACAAACAGTAATTTCTCCGCATTGCAAGGTGCAAGTCTGAAATTTTTTGCTTTTTCCTGCTCCTCTTAGCATGATAAAGAAGATTCAAAGAGAGTGAGATGCCAGCTACTTTCATTCAGTCAGTAGCTTCAATCATTTCTGGACGTTTTTCAATGGTAAAAATCAATGAATATTGTAAATGCACAAACAGTAATTTCTCCACATTGCAAGGTGCAATTCTGAAATTTTTTGCTTTTTCCTGCTCCTCTTAGCATGATAAAGAAGATTCAAAGAGAGTGAGATGCCAGCTCCTTTCATTCAGTCAGTAGCTTCAAACATTTCTGGTATATGAATAACATGATGTTTTTCAATGGCAAAAATCAATGAATATTGTAAATGCACAAACAGTAATTTCTCCGCATTGCAAGGTGCAATTCTGAAATTTTTTGCTTTTTCCTGCTCCTCTTAGCATGATAAAGAAGATTCAAAGAGAGTGAGATGCCAGCTCCTTTCATTCAGTCAGTAGCTTCAATCATTTCTGGATGTTTTTCAATGGCAAAAATCAATGAATATTGTAAATGCACAAACTGTAATTTCTCCGCATTGCAAGGTGCAATTCTGAAATTTTTTGCTTTTTCCTGCTCCTCTTAGCATGTTAAAGAAGATTCAAAGAGAGTGAGATGCCAGCTCCTTTCATTCAGTCAGTAGCTTCAATCATTTCTGGACGTTTTTCAGTGGCAAAAATCAATGAATATTGTAAATGCACAAACAGTAATTTCTCCGCATTGCAAGGTGCAATTCTGAAATTTTTTGCTTTTTCCTGCTCCTCTTAGCATGATAAAGAAGATTCAAAGAGAGTGAGATGCCAGCTCCTTTCATTCAGTCAGTACCTTCAATCATTTCTGGACGTTTTTCAATGGCAAAAATCAATGAATATTGTAAATGCACAAACAGTAATTTCTCCGCATTGCAAGGTGCAAGTCTGAAATTTTTTGCTTTTTCCTGCTCCTCTTAGCATGATAAAGAAGATTCAAAGAGAGTGAGGTGCCAGCTACTTTCATTCAGTCAGTAGCTTCAATCATTTC
Organism: Phyllobates terribilis; assembly: GCF_046119375.1. Lineage (NCBI taxonomy): Eukaryota > Metazoa > Chordata > Amphibia > Anura > Dendrobatidae > Phyllobates > Phyllobates terribilis. The sequence continues at coordinate 324,595 of NW_027363783.1, read as the reverse complement.
TGGACGTTTTTCAATGGTAAAAATCAATGAATATTGTAAATGCACAAACAGTAATTTCTCCACATTGCAAGGTGCAATTCTGAAATTTTTTGCTTTTTCCTGCTCCTCTTAGCATGATAAAGAAGATTCAAAGAGAGTGAGATGCCAGCTCCTTTCATTCAGTCAGTAGCTTCAAACATTTCTGGTATATGAATAACATGATGTTTTTCAATGGCAAAAATCAATGAATATTGTAAATGCACAAACAGTAATTTCTCCGCATTGCAAGGTGCAATTCTGAAATTTTTTGCTTTTTCCTGCTCCTCTTAGCATGATAAAGAAGATTCAAAGAGAGTGAGATGCCAGCTCCTTTCATTCAGTCAGTACCTTCAATCATTTCTGGACGTTTTTCAATGGCAAAAATCAATGAATATTGTAAATGCACAAACAGTAATTTCTCCGCATTGCAAGGTGCAATTCTGAAATTTTTTGCTTTTTCCCGCTCCTCTTAGCATGATAAAGAAGATTCAAAGAGAGTGAGGTGCCAGCTCCTTTCATTCAGTCAGTAGCTTCAAACATTTCTGGTATATGAATAACATGTTTTTCAATGGCAAAAATCAATGAATATTGTAAATGCACAAACAGTAATTACTCCGCATTGCAAGGTGCAATTCTGAAATTTTTTGATTTTTCCTGCTCCTCTTAGCATGATAAAGAAGATTCAAAGAGAGTGAGATGCCAGCTCCTTTCATTCACTCAGTAGCTTCAATCATTTCTGGACGTTTTTCAATGGCAAAAATCAATGAATATTGTAAATGCACAAACAGTAATTTCTCCGCATTGCAAGGTGCAATTCTGAAATTTTTTGCTTTTTCCTGCTCCTCTTAGCATGATAAAGAAGATTCAAAGAGAGTGAGATGCCAGCTCCTTTCATTCAGTCAGTAGCTTCAAACATTTCTGGTATATGAATAACATGATGTTTTTCAATGGCAAAAATCAATGAATATTGTAAATGCACAAACAGTAATTTCTCCGCATTGCAAGGTGCAATTCTGAAATTTTTTGCTTTTTCCTGCTCCTCTTAGCATGATAAAGAAGATTCAAAGAGAGTGAGATGCCAGCTCCTTTCATTCAGTCAGTAGCTTCAAACATTTCTGGTATATGAATAACATGATGTTTTTCAATGGCAAAAATTAATGAATATTGTAAATGCACAAACAGTAATTTCTCCGCATTGCAAGGTGCAAGTCTGAAATTTTTTGCTTTTTCCTGCTCCTCTTAGCATGATAAAGAAGATTCAAAGAGAGTGAGATGCCAGCTACTTTCATTCAGTCAGTAGCTTCAATCATTTCTGGACGTTTTTCAATGGTAAAAATCAATGAATATTGTAAATGCACAAACTGTAATTTCTCCGCATTACAAGGTGCAATTCTGAAATTTTTTGCTTTTTCCTGCTCCTCTTAGCATGATAAAGAAGATTCAAAGAGAGTGAGATGCCAGCTCCTTTCATTCAGTCAGTAGCTTCAAACATTTCTGGTATATGAATAACATGTTTTTCAATGGCAAAAATCAATGAATATTGTAAATGCACAAACAGTAATTTCTCCGCATTGCAAGGTGCAATTCTGAAATTTTTGGCTTTTTCCCGCTCCTCTTAGCATGATAAAGAAGATTCAAAGAGAGTGAGGTGCCAGCTCCTTTCATTCAGTCAGTAGCTTCAAACATTTCTGGTATATGAATAACATGTTTTTCAATGGCAAAAATCAATGAATATTGTAAATGCACAAACAGTAATTTCTCCGCATTGCAAGGTGCAATTCTGAAATTTTTTGATTTTTCCTGCTCCTCTTAGCATGATAAAGAAGATTCAAAGAGAGTGAGATGCCGGCTCCTTTCATTCAGTCAGTAGCTTCAATCATTTCTGGACGTTTTTCAATGGCAAAAATCAATGAATATTGTAAATGCACAAACAGTAATTTCTCCGCATTGCAAGGTGCAATTCTGAAATTTTTTGCTTTTTCCTGCTCCTCTTAGCATGATAAAGAAGATTCAAAGAGAGTGAGATGCCAGCTCCTTTCATTCAGTCAGTAGCTTTAAACATTTCTGGTATATGAATAACATGATGTTTTTCAATGGCAAAAATCAATGAATATTGTAAATGCACAAACAGTAATTTCTCCGCATTGCAAGGTGCAATTCTGAAATTTTTTGCTTTTTCCTGCTCCTCTTAGCATGATAAAGAAGATTCAAAGAGAGTGAGATGCCAGCTCCTTTCATTCAGTCAGTAGCTTCAAACATTTCTGGTATATGAATAACATGATGTTTTTCAATGGCAAAAATCAATGAATATTGTAAATGCACAAACAGTAATTTCTCCGCATTGCAAGGTGCAAGTCTGAAATTTTTTGCTTTTTCCTGCTCCTCTTAGCATGATAAAGAAGATTCAAAGAGAGTGAGATGCCAGCTACTTTCATTCAGTCAGTAGCTTCAATCATTTCTGGACGTTTTTCAATGGTAAAAATCAATGAATATTGTAAATGCACAAATAGTAATTTCTCCACATTGCAAGGTGCAATTCTGAAATTTTTTGCTTTTTCCTGCTCCTCTTAGCATGATAAAGAAGATTCAAAGAGAGTGAGATGCCAGCTCCTTTCATTCAGTCAGTAGCTTCAAACATTTCTGGTATATGAATAACATGATGTTTTTCAATGGCAAAAATCAATGAATATTGTAAATGCACAAACAGTAATTTCTCCGCATTGCAAGGTGCAATTCTGAAATTTTTTGCTTTTTCCTGCTCCTCTTAGCATGATAAAGAAGATTCAAAGAGAGTGAGATGCCAGCTCCTTTCATTCAGTCAGTAGCTTCAATCATTTCTGGATGTTTTTCAATGGCAAAAATCAATGAATATTGTAAATGCACAAACTGTAATTTCTCCGCATTGCAAGGTGCAATTCTGAAATTTTTTGCTTTTTCCTGCTCCTCTTAGCATGATAAAGAAGATTCAAAGAGAGTGAGATGCCAGCTCCTTTCATTCAGTTAGTAGCTTCAATCATTTCTGGTATATGAATAACATGATGTTTTTCAATGGCAAAAATCAATGAATATTGTAAATGCACAAACAGTAATTTCTCCGCATTGCAAGGTGCAAGTCTGAAATTTTTTGCTTTTTCCTGCTCCTCTTAGCATGATAAAGAAGATTCAAAGAGAGTGAGATGCCAGCTACTTTCATTCAGTCAGTAGCTTCAATCATTTCTGGACTTTTTCAATGGTAAAAATCAATGAATATTGTAAATGCACAAACTGTAATTTCTCCGCATTGCAAGGTGCAATTCTGAAATTTTTTGCTTTTTCCTGCTCCTCTTAGCATGATAAAGAAGATTCAAAGAGAGTGAGATGCCAGCTCCTTTCATTCAGTCAGTAGCTTCAAACATTTCTGGTATATGAATAACATGTTTTTCAATGGCAAAAATCAATGAATATTGTAAATGCACAAACAGTAATTTCTCCTCATTGCAAGGTGCAATTCTGAAATTTTTGGCTTTTTCCCGCTCCTCTTAGCATGATAAAGAAGATTCAAAGAGAGTGAGGTGCCAGCTCCTTTCATTCAGTCAGTAGCTTCAAACATTTCTGGTATATGAATAACATGTTTTTCAATGGCAAAAATCAATGAATATTGTAAATGCACAAACAGTAATTTCTCCGCATTGCAAGGTGCAATTCTGAAATTTTTTGATTTTTCCTGCTCCTCTTAGCATGATAAAGAAGATTCAAAGAGAGTGAGATGCCTGCTCCTTTCATTCAGTCAGTAGCTTCAATCATTTCTGGACGTTTTTCAATGGCAAAAATCAATGAATATTGTAAATGCACAAACAAAAATTTCTCCGCATTGCAAGGTGCAATTCTGAAATTTTTTGCTTTTTCCTGCTCCTCTTAGCATGATAAAGAAGATTCAAAGAGAGTGAGATGCCAGCTCCTTTCATTCAGTCAGTAGCTTTAAACATTTCTGGTATATGAATAACATGATGTTTTTCAATGGCAAAAATCAATGAATATTGTAAATGCACAAACAGTAATTTCTCCGCATTGCAAGGTGCAATTCTGAAATTTTTTGCTTTTTCCTGCTCCTCTTAGCATGATAAAGAAGATTCAAAGAGAGTGAGATGCCAGCTCCTTTCATTCAGTCAGTAGCTTCAAACATTTCTGGTATATGAATAACATGATGTTTTTCAATGGCAAAAATCAATGAATATTGTAAATGCACAAACAGTAATTTCTCCGCATTGCAAGGTGCAAGTCTGAAATTTTTTGCTTTTTCCTGCTCCTCTTAGCATGATAAAGAAGATTCAAAGAGAGTGAGATGCCAGCTACTTTCATTCAGTCAGTAGCTTCAATCATTTCTGGATGTTTTTCAATGGTAAAAATCAATGAATATTGTAAATGCACAAATAGTAATTTCTCCACATTGCAAGGTGCAATTCTGAAATTTTTTGCTTTTTCCTGCTCCTCTTAGCATGATAAAGAAGATTCAAAGAGAGTGAGATGCCAGCTCCTTTCATTCAGTCAGTAGCTTCAAACATTTCTGGTATATGAATAACATGATGTTTTTCAATGGCAAAAATCAATGAATATTGTAAATGCACAAACAGTAATTTCTCCGCATTGCAAGGTGCAATTCTGAAATTTTTTGCTTTTTCCTGCTCCTCTTAGCATGATAAAGAAGATTCAAAGAGAGTGAGATGCCAGCTCCTTTCATTCAGTCAGTAGCTTCAATCATTTCTGGATGTTTTTCAATGGCAAAAATCAATGAATATTGTAAATGCACAAACTGTAATTTCTCCGCATTGCAAGGTGCAATTCTGAAATTTTTTGCTTTTTCCTGCTCCTCTTAGCATGATAAAGAAGATTCAAAGAGAGTGAGATGCCAGCTCCTTTCATTCAGTTAGTAGCTTCAATCATTTCTGGACGTTTTTCAGTGGCAAAAATCAATGAATATTGTAAATGCACAAACAGTAATTTCTCCGCATTGCAAGGTGCAATTCTGAAATTTTTTGCTTTTTCCTGCTCCTCTTAGCATGATAAAGAAGATTCAAAGAGAGTGAGATGCCAGCTCCTTTCATTCAGTCAGTACCTTCAATCATTTCTGGACGTTTTTCAATGGCAAAAATCAATGAATATTGTAAATGCACAAACAGTAATTTCTCCGCATTGCAAGGTGCAATTCTGAAATTTTTTGCTTTTTCCCGCTCCTCTTAGCATGATAAAGAAGATTCAAAGAGAGTGAGGTGCCAGCTCCTTTCATTCAGTCAGTAGCTTCAAACATTTCTGGTATATGAATAACATGTTTTTCAATGGCAAAAATCAATGAATATTGTAAATGCACAAACAGTAATTTCTCCGCATTGCAAGGTGCAATTCTGAAATTTTTTGATTTTTCCTGCTCCTCTTAGCATGATAAAGAAGATTCAAAGAGAGTGAGATGCCAGCTCCTTTCATTCAGTCAGTAGCTTCAATCATTTCTGGACGTTTTTCAATGGCAAAAATCAATGAATATTGTAAATGCACAAACAGTAATTTCTCCGCATTGCAAGGTGCAATTCTGAAATTTTTTGCTTTTTCCTGCTCCTCTTAGCATGATAAAGAAGATTCAAAGAGAGTGAGATGCCAGCTCCTTTCATTCAGTCAGTAGCTTCAAACATTTCTGGTATATGAATAACATGTTTTTCAATGGCAAAAATCAATGAATATTGTAAATGCACAAACAGTAATTTCTCCGCATTGCAAGGTGCAATTCTGAAATTTTTTGCTTTTTCCCGCTCCTCTTAGCATGATAAAGAAGATTCAAAGAGAGTGAGGTGCCAGCTCCTTTCATTCAGTCAGTAGCTTCAAACATTTCTGGTATATGAATAACATGATGTTTTTCAATGGCAAAAATCAATGAATATTGTAAATGCACAAACAGTAATTTCTCCGCATTGCAAGGTGCAAGTCTGAAATTTTTTGCTTTTTCCTGCTCCTCTTAGCATGATAAATAAGATTCAAAGAGAGTGAGATGCCACCTCCTTTCATTCAGTTAGTAGCTTCAATCATTTCTGGACGTTTTTCAGTGGCAAAAATCAATGAATATTGTAAATGCACAAACAGTAATTTCTCCGCATTGCAAGGTGCAATTCTGAAATTTTTTGCTTTTTCCTGCTCCTCTTAGCATGATAAAGAAGATTCAAAGAGAGTGAGATGCCAGCTCCTTTCATTCAGTCAGTACCTTCAATCATTTCTGGACGTTTTTCAATGGCAAAAATCAATGAATATTGTAAATGCACAAACAGTAATTTCTCCGCATTGCAAGGTGCAATTCTGAAATTTTTTGCTTTTTCCCGCTCCTCTTAGCATGATAAAGAAGATTCAAAGAGAGTGAGGTGCCAGCTCCTTTCATTCAGTCAGTAGCTTCAAACATTTCTGGTATATGAATAACATGTTTTTCAATGGCAAAAATCAATGAATATTGTAAATGCACAAACAGTAATTTCTCCGCATTGCAAGGTGCAATTCTGAAATTTTTTGATTTTTCCTGCTCCTCTTAGCATGATAAAGAAGATTCAAAGAGAGTGAGATGCCAGCTCCTTTCATTCAGTCAGTAGCTTCAATCATTTCTGGACGTTTTTCAATGGCAAAAATCAATGAATATTGTAAATGCACAAACAGTAATTTCTCCGCATTGCAAGGTGCAATTCTGAAATTTTTTGCTTTTTCCTGCTCCTCTTAGCATGATAAAGAAGATTCAAAGAGAGTGAGATGCCAGCTCCTTTCATTCAGTCAGTAGCTTCAAACATTTCTGGTATATGAATAACATGATGTTTTTCAATGGCAAAAATCAATGAATATTGTAAATGCACAAACAGTAATTTCTCCGCATTGCAAGGTGCAAGTCTGAAATTTTTTGCTTTTTCCTGCTCCTCTTAGCATTATAAAGAAGATTCAAAGAGAGTGAGATGCCAGTTACTTTCATTCAGTCAGTAGCTTCAATCATTTCTGGACGTTTTTCAATGGTAAAAATCAATGAATATTGTAAATGCACAAACAGTAATTTCTCCACATTGCAAGGTGCAATTCTGAAATTTTTTGCTTTTTCCTGCTCCTCTTAGCATGATAAAGAAGATTCAAAGAGAGTGAGATGCCAGCTCCTTTCATTCAGTCAGTAGCTTCAAACATTTCTGGTATATGAATAACATGATGTTTTTCAATGGCAAAAATCAATGAATATTGTAAATGCACAAACAGTAATTTCTCCGCATTGCAAGGTGCAATTCTGAAATTTTTTGCTTTTTCCTGCTCCTCTTAGCATGATAAAGAAGATTCAAAGAGAGTGAGATGCCAGCTCCTTTCATTCAGTCAGTAGCTTCAAACATTTCTGGTATATGAATAACATGATGTTTTTCAATGGCAAAAATCAATGAATATTGTAAATGCACAAACAGTAATTTCTCCGCATTGCAAGGTGCAAGTCTGAAATTTTTTGCTTTTTCCTGCTCCTCTTAGCATGATAAAGAAGATTCAAAGAGAGTGAGATGCCAGCTACTTTCATTCAGTCAGTAGCTTCAATCATTTCTGGACGTTTTTCAATGGTAAAAATCAATGAATATTGTAAATGCACAGTAATTTCTCCACATTGCAAGGTGCAATTCTGAAATTTTTTGCTTTTTCCTGCTCCTCTTAGCATGATAAAGAAGATTCAAAGAGAGTGAGATGCCAGCTCCTTTCATTCAGTCAGTAGCTTCAAACATTTCTGGTATATGAATAACATGATGTTTTTCAATGGCAAAAATCAATGAATATTGTAAATGCACAAACAGTAATTTCTCCGCATTGCAAGGTGCAATTCTGAAATTTTTTGCTTTTTCCTGCTCCTCTTAGCATGATAAAGAAGATTTAAAGAGAGTGAGATGCCAGCTCCTTTCATTCAGTCAGTAGCTTCAAACATTTCTGGTATATGAATAACATGATGTTTTTCAATGGCAAAAATCAATGAATATTGTAAATGCACAAACAGTAATTTCTCCGCATTGCAAGGTGCAATTCTGAAATTTTTTGCTTTTTCCTGCTCCTCTTAGCATGATAAAGAAGATTCAAAGAGAGTGAGATGCCAGCTCCTTTCATTCAGTCAGTAGCTTCAATCATTTCTGGACGTTTTTCAATGGCAAAAATCAATGAATATTGTAAATGCACAAACAGTAATCTCTCTGCATTGCAAGGTGCAATTCTGAAATTTTTTGCTTTTTCCTGCTCCTCTTAGCATGATAAAGAAGATTCAAAGAGAGTGAGATGTCAGCTCCTTTCATTCAGTCAGTAGCTTCAAACATTTCTGGTATATGAATAACATGATGTTTTTCAATGGCAAAAATCAATGAATATTGTAAATGCACAAACAGTAATTTCTCCGCATTGCAAGGTGCAATTCTGAAATTTTTTGCTTTTTCCTGCTCCTCTTAGCATGATAAAGAAGATTCAAAGAGAGTGAGATGCCAGCTCCTTTCATTCAGTCAGTAGCTTCAATCATTTCTGGACGTTTTTCAATGGCAAAAATCAATGAATATTGTAAATGCACAAACAGTAATTTCTCTGCATTGCAAGGTGCAATTCTGAAATTTTTTGCTTTTTCCTGCTCCTCTTAGCATGATAAAGAAGATTCAAAGAGAGTGAGATGCCAGCTCCTTTCGTTCAGTCAGTAGCTTCAATCATTTCTGGACGTTTTTCAATGGCAAAAATCATTGAATATTATAAATGCACAAACAGTAATTTCTCCGCATTGCAAGGTGCAATTCTGAAATTTTTTACTTTTTCCTGCTCCTCTTAGCATGATAAAGAAGATTCAAAGAGAGTGAGATGCCAGCTCCTTTCATTCAGTCAGTAGCTTCAATCATTTCTGGTATATGAATAACATGATGTTTTTCAATGGCAAAAATCAATGAATATTGTAAATGCACAAACAGTAATTTCTCCGCATTGCAAGGTGCAATTCTGAAATTTTTTGCTTTTTCCTGCTCCTCTTAGCATGATAAAGAAGATTCAAAGAGAGTGAGATGCCAGCTCCTTTCATTCAGTCAGTAGCTTCAATCATTTCTGGACGTTTTTCAATGGCAAAAATCAATGAATATTGTAAATGCACAAACAGTAATTTCTCCGCATTGCAAGGTGCAATTCTGAAATTTTTTGATTTTTCCTGCTCCTCTTAGCATGATAAAGAAGATTCAAAGAGAGTGAGATGCCAGCTACTTTCATTCAGTCAGTAGCTTCAAACATTTCTGGTATATGAATAACATAATGTTTTTCAATGGCAAAAATCAATGAATATTGTAAATGCACAAACAGTAATTTCTCCGCATTGCAAGGTGCAAGTCTGAAATTTTTTGCTTTTTCCTGCTCCTCTTAGCATGATAAAGAAGATTCAAAGAGAGAGAGATGCCAGCTACTTTCATTCAGTCAGTAGCTTCAATCATTTCTGGACGTTTTTCAATGGTAAAAATCAATGAATATTGTAAATGCACAAACAGTAATTTCTCCACATTGCAAGGTGCAATTCTGAAATTTTTTGCTTTTTCCTGCTCCTCTTAGCATGATAAAGAAGATTCAAAGAGAGTGAGATGCCAGCTCCTTTCATTCAGTCAGTAGCTTCAAACATTTCTGGTATATGAATAACATGATGTTTTTCAATGGCAAAAATCAATGAATATTGTAAATGCACAAACAGTAATTTCTCCGCATTGCAAGGTGCAATTCTGAAATTTTTTGCTTTTTCCTGCTCCTCTTAGCATGATAAAGAAGATTCAAAGAGAGTGAGATGCCAGCTCCTTTCATTCAGTCAGTAGCTTCAATCATTTCTGGATGTTTTTCAATGGCAAAAATCAATGAATATTGTAAATGCACAAACTGTAATTTCTCCGCATTGCAAGGTGCAATTCTGAAATTTTTTGCTTTTTCCTGCTCCTCTTAGCATGATAAAGAAGATTCAAAGAGAGTGAGATGCCAGCTCCTTTCATTCAGTCAGTAGCTTCAATCATTTCTGGACGTTTTTCAATGGCAAAAATCAATGAATATTGTAAATGCACAAACAGTAATTTCTCCGCATTGCAAGGTGCAATTCTGAAATTTTTTGCTTTTTCCTGCTCCTCTTAGCATGATAAAGAAGATTCAAAGAGAGTGAGATGCCAGCTCCTTTCATTCAGTCAGTACCTTCAATCATTTCTGGACGTTTTTCAATGGCAAAAATCAATGAATATTGTAAATGCACAAACAGTAATTTCTCCGCATTGCAAGGTGCAATTCTGAAATTTTTTGCTTTTTCCCGCTCCTCTTAGCATGATAAAGAAGATTCAAAGAGAGTGAGGTGCCAGCTCCTTTCATTCAGTCAGTAGCTTCAAACATTTCTGGTATATGAATAACATGTTTTTCAATGGCAAAAATCAATGAATATTGTAAATGCACAAACAGTAATTTCTCCGCATTGCAAGGTGCAATTCTGAAATTTTTTGATTTTTCCTGCTCCTCTTAGCATGATAAAGAAGATTCAAAGAGAGTGAGATGCCAGCTCCTTTCATTCAGTCAGTAGCTTCAATCATTTCTGGATGTTTTTCAATGGCAAAAATCAATGAATATTGTAAATGCACAAACAGTAATTTCTCCGCATTGCAAGGTGCAATTCTGAAATTTTTTGCTTTTTCCTGCTCCTCTTAGCATGATAAAGAAGATTCAAAGAGAGTGAGATGCCAGCTCCTTTCATTCAGTCAGTAGCTTCAAACATTTCTGGTATATGAATAACATGATGTTTTTCAATGGCAAAAATCAATGAATATTGTAAATGCACAAACAGTAATTTCTCCGCATTGCAAGGTGCAATTCTGAAATTTTTTGCTTTTTCCTGCTCCTCTTAGCATGATAAAGAAGATTCAAAGAGAGTGAGATGCCAGCTCCTTTCATTCAGTCAGTAGCTTCAAACATTTCTGGTATATGAATAACATGATGTTTTTCAATGGCAAAAATCAATGAATATTGTAAATGCACAAACAGTAATTTCTCCGCATTGCAAGGTGCAAGTCTGAAATTTTTTGCTTTTTCCTGCTCCTCTTAGCATGATAAAGAAGATTCAAAGAGAGTGAGATGCCAGCTACTTTCATTCAGTCAGTAGCTTCAATCATTTCTGGACGTTTTTCAATGGTAAAAATCAATGAATATTGTAAATGCACAAACAGTAATTTCTCCACATTGCAAGGTGCAATTCTGAAATTTTTTGCTTTTTCCTGCTCCTCTTAGCATGATAAAGAAGATTCAAAGAGAGTGAGATGCCAGCTCCTTTCATTCAGTCAGTAGCTTCAAACATTTCTGGTATATGAATAACATGATGTTTTTCAATGGCAAAAATCAATGAATATTGTAAATGCACAAACAGTAATTTCTCCGCATTGCAAGGTGCAATTCTGAAATTTTTTGCTTTTTCCTGCTCCTCTTAGCATGATAAAGAAGATTCAAAGAGAGTGAGATGCCAGCTCCTTTCATTCAGTCAGTAGCTTCAATCATTTCTGGATGTTTTTCAATGGCAAAAATCAATGAATATTGTAAATGCACAAACTGTAATTTCTCCGCATTGCAAGGTGCAATTCTGAAATTTTTTGCTTTTTCCTGCTCCGCTTAGCATGTTAAAGAAGATTCAAAGAGAGTGAGATGCCAGCTCCTTTCATTCAGTCAGTAGCTTCAATCATTTCTGGACATTTTTCAGTGGCAAAAATCAATGAATATTGTAAATGCACAAACAGTAATTTCTCCGCATTGCAAGGTGCAATTCTGAAATTTTTTGCTTTTTCCTGCTCCTCTTAGCATGATAAAGAAGATTCAAAGAGAGTGAGATGCCAGCTCCTTTCATTCAGTCAGTACCTTCAATCATTTCTGGACGTTTTTCAATGGCAAAAATCAATGAATATTGTAAATGCACAAACAGTAATTTCTCCGCATTGCAAGGTGCAAGTCTGAAATTTTTTGCTTTTTCCTGCTCCTCTTAGCATGATAAAGAAGATTCAAAGAGAGTGAGATGCCAGCTACTTTCATTCAGTCAGTAGCTTCAATCATTTCTGGACGTTTTTCAATGGTAAAAATCAATGAATATTGTAAATGCACAAACAGTAATTTCTCCACATTGCAAGGTGCAATTCTGAAATTTTTTGCTTTTTCCTGCTCTTCTTAGCATGATAAAGAAGATTCAAAGAGAGTGAGATGCCAGCTCCTTTCATTCAGTCAGTAGCTTCAAACATTTCTGGTATATGAATAACATGATGTTTTTCAATGGCAAAAATCAATGAATATTGTAAATGCACAAACAGTAATTTCTCCGCATTGCAAGGTGCAATTCTGAAATTTTTTGCTTTTTCCTGCTCCTCTTAGCATGATAAAGAAGATTCAAAGAGAGTGAGATGCCAGCTCCTTTCATTCAGTCAGTACCTTCAATCATTTCTGGACGTTTTTCAATGGCAAAAATCAATGATTATTGTAAATGCACAAACAGTAATTTCTCCGCATTGCAAGGTGCAATTCTGAAATTTTTTGCTTTTTCCCGCTCCTCTTAGCATGATAAAGAAGATTCAAAGAGAGTGAGGTGCCAGCTCCTTTCATTCAGTCAGTAGCTTCAAACATTTCTGGTATATGAATAACATGTTTTTCAATGGCAAAAATCAATGAATATTGTAAATGCACAAACAGTAATTTCTCCGCATTGCAAGGTGCAATTCTGAAATTTTTTGATTTTTCCTGCTCCTCTTAGCATGATAAAGAAGATTCAAAGAGAGTGAGATGCCAGCTCCTTTCATTCAGTCAGTAGCTTCAATCATTTCTGGACGTTTTTCAATGGCAAAAATCAATGAATATTGTAAATGCACAAACAGTAATTTCTCCGCATTGCAAGGTGCAATTCTGAAATTTTTTGCTTTTTCCTGCTCCTCTTAGCATGATAAAGAAGATTCAAAGAGAGTGAGATGCCAGCTCCTTTCATTCAGTCAGTAGCTTCAAACATTTCTGGTATATGAATAACATGATGTTTTTCAATGGCAAAAATCAATGAATATTGTAAATGCACAAACAGTAATTTCTCCGCATTGCAAGGTGCAATTCTGAAATTTTTTCCTTTTTCCTGCTCCTCTTAGCATGATAAAGAAGATTCAAAGAGAGTGAGATGCCAGCTCCTTTCATTCAGTCTGTAGCTTCAAACATTTCTGGTATATGAATAACATGATGTTTTTCAATGGCAAAAATCAATGAATATTGTAAATGCACAAACAGTAATTTCTCCGCATTGCAAGGTGCAAGTCTGAAATTTTTTGCTTTTTCCTGCTCCTCTTAGCATGATAAAGAAGATTCAAAGAGAGTGAGATGCCAGCTACTTTCATTCAGTCAGTAGCTTCAATCATTTCTGGACGTTTTTCAATGGTATAAATCAATGAATATTGTAAATGCACAAACTGTAATTTCTCCGCATTGCAAGGTGCAATTCTGAAATTTTTTGCTTTTTCCTGCTCCTCTTAGCATGATAAAGAAGATTCAAAGAGAGTGAGATGCCAGCTCCTTTCATTCAGTCAGTAGCTTCAAACATTTCTGGTATATGAATAACATGTTTTTCAATGGCAAAAATCAATGAATATTGTAAATGCACAAACAGTAATTTCTCCGCATTGCAAGGTGCAATTCTGAAATTTTTTGCTTTTTCCCGCTCCTCTTAGCATGATAAAGAAGATTCAAAGAGAGTGAGGTGCCAGCTCCTTTCATTCAGTCAGTAGCTTCAAACATTTCTGGTATATGAATAACATGTTTTTCAATGGCAAAAATCAATGAATATTGTAAATGCACAAACAGTAATTTCTCCGCATTGCAAGGTGCAATTCTGAAATTTTTTGATTTTTCCTGCTCCTCTTAGCATGATAAAGAAGATTCAAAGAGAGTGAGATGCCGGCTCCTTTCATTCAGTCAGTAGCTTCAATCATTTCTGGACGTTTTTCAATGGCAAAAATCAATGAATATTGTAAATGCACAAACAGTAATTTCTCCGCATTGCAAGGTGCAATTCTGAAATTTTTTGCTTTTTCCTGCTCCTCTTAGCATGATAAAGAAGATTCAAAGAGAGTGAGATGCCAGCTCCTTTCATTCAGTCAGTAGCTTTAAACATTTCTGGTATATGAATAACATGATGTTTTTCAATGGCAAAAATCAATGAATATTGTAAATGCACAAACAGTAATTTCTCCGCATTGCAAGGTGCAATTCTGAAATTTTTTGCTTTTTCCTGCTCCTCTTAGCATGATAAAGAAGATTCAAAGAGAGTGAGATGCCAGCTCCTTTCATTCAGTCAGTAGCTTCAAACATTTCTGGTATATGAATAACATGATGTTTTTCAATGGCAAAAATCAATGAATATTGTAAATGCACAAACAGTAATTTCTCCGCATTGCAAGGTGCAATTCTGAAATTTTTTGCTTTTTCCTGCTCCTCTTAGCATGATAAAGAAGATTCAAAGAGAGTGAGATGCCAGCTCCTTTCATTCAGTCAGTAGCTTCAATCATTTCTGGATGTTTTTCAATGGCAAAAATCAATGAATATTGTAAATGCACAAACTGTAATTTCTCCGCATTGCAAGGTGCAATTCTGAAATTTTTTGCTTTTTCCTGCTCCTCTTAGCATGATAAAGAAGATTCAAAGAGAGTGAGATGCCAGCTCCTTTCATTCAGTTAGTAGCTTCAATCATTTCTGGACGTTTTTCAGTGGCAAAAATCAATGAATATTGTAAATGCACAAACAGTAATTTCTCCGCATTGCAAGGTGCAATTCTGAAATTTTTTGCTTTTTCCTGCTCCTCTTAGCATGATAAAGAAGATTCAAAGAGAGTGAGATGCCAGCTCCTTTCATTCAGTCAGTACCTTCAATCATTTCTGGACGTTTTTCAATGGCAAAAATCAATGAATATTGTAAATGCACAAACAGTAATTTCTCCGCATTGCAAGGTGCAATTCTGAAATTTTTTGCTTTTTCCCGCTCCTCTTAGCATGATAAAGAAGATTCAAAGAGAGTGAGGTGCCAGCTCCTTTCATTCAGTCAGTAGCTTCAAACATTTCTGGTATATGAATAACATGTTTTTCAATGGCAAAAATCAATGAATATTGTAAATGCACAAACAGTAATTTCTCCGCATTGCAAGGTGCAATTCTGAAATTTTTTGATTTTTCCTGCTCCTCTTAGCATGATAAAGAAGATTCAAAGAGAGTGAGATGCCAGCTCCTTTCATTCAGTCAGTAGCTTCAATCATTTCTGGACGTTTTTCAATGGCAAAAATCAATGAATATTGTAAATGCACAAACAGTAATTTCTCCGCATTGCAAGGTGCAATTCTGAAATTTTTTGCTTTTTCCCGCTCCTCTTAGCATGATAAAGAAGATTCAAAGAGAGTGAGGTGCCAGCTCCTTTCATTCAGTCAGTAGCTTCAAACATTTCTGGTATATGAATAACATGTTTTTCAATGGCAAAAATCAATGAATATTGTAAATGCACAAACAGTAATTTCTCCGCATTGCAAGGTGCAATTCTGAAATTTTTTGATTTTTCCTGCTCCTCTTAGCATGATAAAGAAGATTCAAAGAGAGTGAGATGCCGGCTCCTTTCATTCAGTCAGTAGCTTCAATCATTTCTGGACGTTTTTCAATGGCAAAAATCAATGAATATTGTAAATGCACAAACAGTAATTTCTCCGCATTGCAAGGTGCAATTCTGAAATTTTTTGCTTTTTCCTGCTCCTCTTAGCATGATAAAGAAGATTCAAAGAGAGTGAGATGCCAGCTCCTTTCATTCAGTCAGTAGCTTTAAACATTTCTGGTATATGAATAACATGATGTTTTTCAATGGCAAAAATCAATGAATATTGTAAATGCACAAACAGTAATTTCTCCGCATTGCAAGGTGCAATTCTGAAATTTTTTGCTTTTTCCTGCTCCTCTTAGCATGATAAAGAAGATTCAAAGAGAGTGAGATGCCAGCTCCTTTCATTCAGTCAGTAGCTTCAAACATTTCTGGTATATGAATAACATGATGTTTTTCAATGGCAAAAATCAATGAATATTGTAAATGCACAAACAGTAATTTCTCCGCATTGCAAGGTGCAATTCTGAAATTTTTTGCTTTTTCCTGCTCCTCTTAGCATGATAAAGAAGATTCAAAGAGAGTGAGATGCCAGCTCCTTTCATTCAGTTAGTAGCTTCAATCATTTCTGGATGTTTTTCAATGGCAAAAATCAATGAATATTGTAAATGCACAAACTGTAATTTCTCCGCATTGCAAGGTGCAATTCTGAAATTTTTTGCTTTTTCCTGCTCCTCTTAGCATGATAAAGAAGATTCAAAGAGAGTGAGATGCCAGCTCCTTTCATTCAGTCAGTACCTTCAATCATTTCTGGACGTTTTTCAATGGCAAAAATCAATGAATATTGTAAATGCACAAACAGTAATTTCTCCGCATTGCAAGGTGCAATTCTGAAATTTTTTGCTTTTTCCCGCTCCTCTTAGCATGATAAAGAAGATTCAAAGAGAGTGAGGTGCCAGCTCCTTTCATTCAGTCAGTAGCTTCAAACATTTCTGGTATATGAATAACATGTTTTTCAATGGCAAAAATCAATGAATATTGTAAATGCACAAACAGTAATTTCTCCGCATTGCAAGGTGCAATTCTGAAATTTTTTGATTTTTCCTGCTCCTCTTAGCATGATAAAAAAGATTCAAAGAGAGTGAGATGCCAGCTCCTTTCATTCAGTCAGTAGCTTCAATCATTTCTGGACGTTTTTCAATGGCAAAAATCAATGAATATTGTAAATGCACAAACAGTAATTTCTCCGCATTGCAAGGTGCAATTCTGAAATTTTTTGCTTTTTCCTGCTCCTCTTAGCATGATAAAGAAGATTCAAAGAGAGTGAGATGCCAGCTCCTTTCATTCAGTCAGTAGCTTCAAACATTTCTGGTATATGAATAACATGTTTTTCAATGGCAAAAATCAATGAATATTGTAAATGCACAAACAGTAATTTCTCCGCATTGCAAGGTGCAATTCTGAAATTTTTTGCTTTTTCCCGCTCCTCTTAGCATGATAAAGAAGATTCAAAGAGAGTGAGGTGCCAGCTCCTTTCATTCAGTCAGTAGCTTCAAACATTTCTGGTATATGAATAACATGTTTTTCAATGGCAAAAATCAATGAATATTGTAAATGCACAAACAGTAATTTCTCCGCATTGCAAGGTGCAATTCTGAAATTTTTTGATTTTTCCTGCTCCTCTTAGCATGATAAAGAAGATTCAAAGAGAGTGAGATGCCGGCTCCTTTCATTCAGTCAGTAGCTTCAATCATTTCTGGACGTTTTTCAATGGCAAAAATCAATGAATATTGTAAATGCACAAACAGTAATTTCTCCGCATTGCAAGGTGCAATTCTGAAATTTTTTGCTTTTTCCTGCTCCTCTTAGCATGATAAAGAAGATTCAAAGAGAGTGAGATGCCAGCTCCTTTCATTCAGTCAGTAGCTTTAAACATTTCTGGTATATGAATAACATGATGTTTTTCAATGGCAAAAATCAATGAATATTGTAAATGCACAAACAGTAATTTCTCCGCATTGCAAGGTGCAATTCTGAAATTTTTTGCTTTTTCCTGCTCCTCTTAGCATGATAAAGAAGATTCAAAGAGAGTGAGATGCCAGCTCCTTTCATTCAGTCAGTAGCTTCAAACATTTCTGGTATATGAATAACATGATGTTTTTCAATGGCAAAAATCAATGAATATTGTAAATGCACAAACAGTAATTTCTCCGCATTGCAAGGTGCAAGTCTGAAATTTTTTGCTTTTTCCTGCTCCTCTTAGCATGATAAAGAAGATTCAAAGAGAGTGAGATGCCAGCTACTTTCATTCAGTCAGTAGCTTCAATCATTTCTGGACGTTTTTCAATGGTAAAAATCAATGAATATTGTAAATGCACAAACAGTAATTTCTCCACATTGCAAGGTGCAATTCTGAAATTTTTTGCTTTTTCCTGCTCCTCTTAGCATGATAAAGAAGATTCAAAGAGAGTGAGATGCCAGCTCCTTTCATTCAGTCAGTAGCTTCAAACATTTCTGGTATATGAATAACATGATGTTTTTCAATGGCAAAAATCAATGAATATTGTAAATGCACAAACAGTAATTTCTCCGCATTGCAAGGTGCAATTCTGAAATTTTTTGCTTTTTCCTGCTCCTCTTAGCATGATAAAGAAGATTCAAAGAGAGTGAGATGCCAGCTCCTTTCATTCAGTCAGTAGCTTCAATCATTTCTGGATGTTTTTCAATGGCAAAAATCAATGAATATTGTAAATGCACAAACTGTAATTTCTCCGCATTGCAAGGTGCAATTCTGAAATTTTTTGCTTTTTCCTGCTCCTCTTAGCATGATAAAGAAGATTCAAAGAGAGTGAGATGCCAGCTCCTTTCATTCAGTTAGTAGCTTCAATCATTTCTGGACGTTTTTCAGTGGCAAAAATCAATGAATATTGTAAATGCACAAACAGTAATTTCTCCGCATTGCAAGGTGCAATTCTGAAATTTTTTGCTTTTTCCTGCTCCTCTTAGCATGATAAAGAAGATTCAAAGAGAGTGAGATGCCAGCTCCTTTCATTCAGTCAGTACCTTCAATCATTTCTGGACGTTTTTCAATGGCAAAAATCAATGAATATTGTAAATGCACAAACAGTAATTTCTCCGCATTGCAAGGTGCAATTCTGAAATTTTTTGCTTTTTCCCGCTCCTCTTAGCATGATAAAGAAGATTCAAAGAGAGTGAGGTGCCAGCTCCTTTCATTCAGTCAGTAGCTTCAAACATTTCTGGTATATGAATAACATGTTTTTCAATGGCAAAAATCAATGAATATTGTAAATGCACAAACAGTAATTTCTCCGCATTGCAAGGTGCAATTCTGAAATTTTTTGATTTTTCCTGCTCCTCTTAGCATGATAAAGAAGATTCAAAGAGAGTGAGATGCCAGCTTCTTTCATTCAGTCAGTAGCTTCAATCATTTCTGGACGTTTTTCAATGGCAAAAATCAATGAATATTGTAAATGCACAAACAGTAATTTCTCCGCATTGCAAGGTGCAATTCTGAAATTTTTTGCTTTTTCCTGCTCCTCTTAGCATGATAAAGAAGATTCAAAGAGAGTGAGATGCCAGCTCCTTTCATTCAGTCAGTAGCTTCAAACATTTCTGGTATATGAATAACATGATGTTTTTCAATGGCAAAAATCAATGAATATTGTAAATGCACAAACAGTAATTTCTCCGCATTGCAAGGTGCAAGTCTGAAATTTTTTGCTTTTTCCTGCTCCTCTTAGCATTATAAAGAAGATTCAAAGAGAGTGAGATGCCAGTTACTTTCATTCAGTCAGTAGCTTCAAACATTTCTGGTATATGAATAACATGTTTTTCAATGGCAAAAATCAATGAATATTGTAAATGCACAAACAGTAATTTCTCCGCATTGCAAGGTGCAATTCTGAAATTTTTTGATTTTTCCTGCTCCTCTTAGCATGATAAAAAAGATTCAAAGAGAGTGAGATGCCAGCTCCTTTCATTCAGTCAGTAGCTTCAATCATTTCTGGACGTTTTTCAATGGCAAAAATCAATGAATATTGTAAATGCACAAACAGTAATTTCTCCGCATTGCAAGGTGCAATTCTGAAATTTTTTGCTTTTTCCTGCTCCTCTTAGCATGATAAAGAAGATTCAAAGAGAGTGAGATGCCAGCTCCTTTCATTCAGTCAGTAGCTTCAAACATTTCTGGTATATGAATAACATGTTTTTCAATGGCAAAAATCAATGAATATTGTAAATGCACAAACAGTAATTTCTCCGCATTGCAAGGTGCAATTCTGAAATTTTTTGCTTTTTCCCGCTCCTCTTAGCATGATAAAGAAGATTCAAAGAGAGTGAGGTGCCAGCTCCTTTCATTCAGTCAGTAGCTTCAAACATTTCTGGTATATGAATAACATGTTTTTCAATGGCAAAAATCAATGAATATTGTAAATGCACAAACAGTAATTTCTCCGCATTGCAAGGTGCAATTCTGAAATTTTTTGATTTTTCCTGCTCCTCTTAGCATGATAAAGAAGATTCAAAGAGAGTGAGATGCCGGCTCCTTTCATTCAGTCAGTAGCTTCAATCATTTCTGGACGTTTTTCAATGGCAAAAATCAATGAATATTGTAAATGCACAAACAGTAATTTCTCCGCATTGCAAGGTGCAATTCTGAAATTTTTTGCTTTTTCCTGCTCCTCTTAGCATGATAAAGAAGATTCAAAGAGAGTGAGATGCCAGCTCCTTTCATTCAGTCAGTAGCTTTAAACATTTCTGGTATATGAATAACATGATGTTTTTCAATGGCAAAAATCAATGAATATTGTAAATGCACAAACAGTAATTTCTCCGCATTGCAAGGTGCAATTCTGAAATTTTTTGCTTTTTCCTGCTCCTCTTAGCATGATAAAGAAGATTCAAAGAGAGTGAGATGCCAGCTCCTTTCATTCAGTCAGTAGCTTCAAACATTTCTGGTATATGAATAACATGATGTTTTTCAATGGCAAAAATCAATGAATATTGTAAATGCACAAACAGTAATTTCTCCGCATTGCAAGGTGCAAGTCTGAAATTTTTTGCTTTTTCCTGCTCCTCTTAGCATGATAAAGAAGATTCAAAGAGAGTGAGATGCCAGCTACTTTCATTCAGTCAGTAGCTTCAATCATTTCTGGACGTTTTTCAATGGTAAAAATCAATGAATATTGTAAATGCACAAACAGTAATTTCTCCACATTGCAAGGTGCAATTCTGAAATTTTTTGCTTTTTCCTGCTCCTCTTAGCATGATAAAGAAGATTCAAAGAGAGTGAGATGCCAGCTCCTTTCATTCAGTCAGTAGCTTCAAACATTTCTGGTATATGAATAACATGATGTTTTTCAATGGCAAAAATCAATGAATATTGTAAATGCACAAACAGTAATTTCTCCGCATTGCAAGGTGCAATTCTGAAATTTTTTGCTTTTTCCTGCTCCTCTTAGCATGATAAAGAAGATTCAAAGAGAGTGAGATGCCAGCTCCTTTCATTCAGTCAGTAGCTTCAATCATTTCTGGATGTTTTTCAATGGCAAAAATCAATGAATATTGTAAATGCACAAACTGTAATTTCTCCGCATTGCAAGGTGCAATTCTGAAATTTTTTGCTTTTTCCTGCTCCTCTTAGCATGATAAAGAAGATTCAAAGAGAGTGAGATGCCAGCTCCTTTCATTCAGTTAGTAGCTTCAATCATTTCTGGACGTTTTTCAGTGGCAAAAATCAATGAATATTGTAAATGCACAAACAGTAATTTCTCCGCATTGCAAGGTGCAATTCTGAAATTTTTTGCTTTTTCCTGCTCCTCTTAGCATGATAAAGAAGATTCAAAGAGAGTGAGATGCCAGCTCCTTTCATTCAGTCAGTACCTTCAATCATTTCTGGACGTTTTTCAATGGCAAAAATCAATGAATATTGTAAATGCACAAACAGTAATTTCTCCGCATTGCAAGGTGCAATTCTGAAATTTTTTGCTTTTTCCCGCTCCTCTTAGCATGATAAAGAAGATTCAAAGAGAGTGAGGTGCCAGCTCCTTTCATTCAGTCAGTAGCTTCAAACATTTCTGGTATATGAATAACATGTTTTTCAATGGCAAAAATCAATGAATATTGTAAATGCACAAACAGTAATTTCTCCGCATTGCAAGGTGCAATTCTGAAATTTTTTGATTTTTCCTGCTCCTCTTAGCATGATAAAGAAGATTCAAAGAGAGTGAGATGCCAGCTTCTTTCATTCAGTCAGTAGCTTCAATCATTTCTGGACGTTTTTCAATGGCAAAAATCAATGAATATTGTAAATGCACAAACAGTAATTTCTCCGCATTGCAAGGTGCAATTCTGAAATTTTTTGCTTTTTCCTGCTCCTCTTAGCATGATAAAGAAGATTCAAAGAGAGTGAGATGCCAGCTCCTTTCATTCAGTCAGTAGCTTCAAACATTTCTGGTATATGAATAACATGATGTTTTTCAATGGCAAAAATCAATGAATATTGTAAATGCACAAACAGTAATTTCTCCGCATTGCAAGGTGCAAGTCTGAAATTTTTTGCTTTTTCCTGCTCCTCTTAGCATTATAAAGAAGATTCAAAGAGAGTGAGATGCCAGTTACTTTCATTCAGTCAGTAGCTTCAAACATTTCTGGTATATGAATAACATGTTTTTCAATGGCAAAAATCAATGAATATTGTAAATGCACAAACAGTAATTTCTCCGCATTGCAAGGTGCAATTCTGAAATTTTTTGCTTTTTCCCGCTCCTCTTAGCATGATAAAGAAGATTCAAAGAGAGTGAGGTGCCAGCTCCTTTCATTCAGTCAGTAGCTTCAAACATTTCTGGTATATGAATAACATGTTTTTCAATGGCAAAAATCAATGAATATTGTAAATGCACAAACAGTAATTTCTCCGCATTGCAAGGTGCAATTCTGAAATTTTTTGATTTTTCCTGCTCCTCTTAGCATGATAAAGAAGATTCAAAGAGAGTGAGATGCCGGCTCCTTTCATTCAGTCAGTAGCTTCAATCATTTCTGGACGTTTTTCAATGGCAAAAATCAATGAATATTGTAAATGCACAAACAGTAATTTCTCCGCATTGCAAGGTGCAATTCTGAAATTTTTTGCTTTTTCCTGCTCCTCTTAGCATGATAAAGAAGATTCAAAGAGAGTGAGATGCCAGCTCCTTTCATTCAGTCAGTAGCTTTAAACATTTCTGGTATATGAATAACATGATGTTTTTCAATGGCAAAAATCAATGAATATTGTAAATGCACAAACAGTAATTTCTCCGCATTGCAAGGTGCAATTCTGAAATTTTTTGCTTTTTCCTGCTCCTCTTAGCATGATAAAGAAGATTCAAAGAGAGTGAGATGCCAGCTCCTTTCATTCAGTCAGTAGCTTCAAACATTTCTGGTATATGAATAACATGATGTTTTTCAATGGCAAAAATCAATGAATATTGTAAATGCACAAACAGTAATTTCTCCGCATTGCAAGGTGCAAGTCTGAAATTTTTTGCTTTTTCCTGCTCCTCTTAGCATGATAAAGAAGATTCAAAGAGAGTGAGATGCCAGCTACTTTCATTCAGTCAGTAGCTTCAATCATTTCTGGACGTTTTTCAATGGTAAAAATCAATGAATATTGTAAATGCACAAACAGTAATTTCTCCACATTGCAAGGTGCAATTCTGAAATTTTTTGCTTTTTCCTGCTCCTCTTAGCATGATAAAGAAGATTCAAAGAGAGTGAGATGCCAGCTCCTTTCATTCAGTCAGTAGCTTCAAACATTTCTGGTATATGAATAACATGATGTTTTTCAATGGCAAAAATCAATGAATATTGTAAATGCACAAACAGTAATTTCTCCGCATTGCAAGGTGCAATTCTGAAATTTTTTGCTTTTTCCTGCTCCTCTTAGCATGATAAAGAAGATTCAAAGAGAGTGAGATGCCAGCTCCTTTCATTCAGTCAGTAGCTTCAATCATTTCTGGATGTTTTTCAATGGCAAAAATCAATGAATATTGTAAATGCACAAACTGTAATTTCTCCGCATTGCAAGGTGCAATTCTGAAATTTTTTGCTTTTTCCTGCTCCTCTTAGCATGATAAAGAAGATTCAAAGAGAGTGAGATGCCAGCTCCTTTCATTCAGTTAGTAGCTTCAATCATTTCTGGACGTTTTTCAGTGGCAAAAATCAATGAATATTGTAAATGCACAAACAGTAATTTCTCCGCATTGCAAGGTGCAATTCTGAAATTTTTTGCTTTTTCCTGCTCCTCTTAGCATGATAAAGAAGATTCAAAGAGAGTGAGATGCCAGCTCCTTTCATTCAGTCAGTACCTTCAATCATTTCTGGACGTTTTTCAATGGCAAAAATCAATGAATATTGTAAATGCACAAACAGTAATTTCTCCGCATTGCAAGGTGCAATTCTGAAATTTTTTGCTTTTTCCCGCTCCTCTTAGCATGATAAAGAAGATTCAAAGAGAGTGAGGTGCCAGCTCCTTTCATTCAGTCAGTAGCTTCAAACATTTCTGGTATATGAATAACATGTTTTTCAATGGCAAAAATCAATGAATATTGTAAATGCACAAACAGTAATTTCTCCGCATTGCAAGGTGCAATTCTGAAATTTTTTGATTTTTCCTGCTCCTCTTAGCATGATAAAGAAGATTCAAAGAGAGTGAGATGCCAGCTTCTTTCATTCAGTCAGTAGCTTCAATCATTTCTGGACGTTTTTCAATGGCAAAAATCAATGAATATTGTAAATGCACAAACAGTAATTTCTCCGCATTGCAAAGTGCAATTCTGAAATTTTTTGCTTTTTCCTGCTCCTCTTAGCATGATAAAGAAGATTCAAAGAGAGTGAGATGCCAGCTCCTTTCATTCAGTCGGTAGCTTCAAACATTTCTGGTATATGAATAACATGATGTTTTTCAATGGCAAAAATCAATGAATATTGTAAATGCACAAACAGTAATTTCTCCGCATTGCAAGGTGCAAGTCTGAAATTTTTTGCTTTTTCCTGCTCCTCTTAGCATTATAAAGAAGATTCAAAGAGAGTGAGATGCCAGTTACTTTCATTCAGTCAGTAGCTTCAATCATTTCTGGACGTTTTTCAATGGTAAAAATCAATGAATATTGTAAATGCACAAACAGTAATTTCTCCACATTGCAAGGTGCAATTCTGAAATTTTTTGCTTTTTCCTGCTCCTCTTAGCATGATAAAGAAGATTCAAAGAGAGTGAGATGCCAGCTCCTTTCATTCAGTCAGTAGCTTCAAACATTTCTGGTATATGAATAACATGATGTTTTTCAATGGCAAAAATCAATGAATATTGTAAATGCACAAACAGTAATTTCTCCGCATTGCAAGGTGCAATTCTGAAATTTTTTGCTTTTTCCTGCTCCTCTTAGCATGATAAAGAAGATTCAAAGAGAGTGAGATGCCAGCTCCTTTCATTCAGTCAGTAGCTTCAAACATTTCTGGTATATGAATAACATGATGTTTTTCAATGGCAAAAATCAATGAATATTGTAAATGCACAAAAAGTAATTTCTCCGCATTGCAAGGTGCAATTCTGAAATTTTTTGCTTTTTCCTGCTCCTCTTAGCATGATAAAGAAGATTCAAAGAGTGTGAGATGCCAGCTCCTTTCATTCAGTCAGTAGCTTCAATCATTTCTGGATGTTTTTCAATGGCAAAAATCAATGAATATTGTAAATGCACAAACAGTAATTTCTCCGCATTGCAAGGTGCAATTCTGAAATTTTTTGCTTTTTCCTGCTCCTCTTAGCATGATAAAGAAGATTCAAAGAGAGTGAGATGTCAGCTCCTTTCATTCAGTCAGTAGCTTCAAACATTTCTGGTATATGAATAACATGATGTTTTTCAATGGCAAAAATCAATGAATATTGTAAATGCACAAACAGTAATTTCTCCGCATTGCAAGGTGCAATTCTGAAATTTTTTGCTTTTTCCTGCTCCTCTTAGCATGATAAAGAAGATTCAAAGAGAGTGAGATGCCAGCTCCTTTCATTCAGTCAGTAGCTTCAATCATTTCTGGATGTTTTTCAATGGCAAAAATCAATGAATATTGTAAATGCACAAACAGTAATTTCTCCGCATTGCAAGGTGCAATTCTGAAATTTTTTGCTTTTTCCTGCTCCTCTTAGCATGATAAAGAAGATTCAAAGAGAGTGAGATGCCAGCTCCTTTCGTTCAGTCAGTAGCTTCAATCATTTCTGGACGTTTTTCAATGGCAAAAATCATTGAATATTATAAATGCACAAACAGTAATTTCTCCGCATTGCAAGGTGCAATTCTGAAATTTTTTACTTTTTCCTGCTCCTCTTAGCATGATAAAGAAGATTCAAAGAGAGTGAGATGCCAGCTCCTTTCATTCAGTCAGTAGCTTCAATCATTTCTGGTATATGAATAACATGATGTTTTTCAATGGCAAAAATCAATGAATATTGTAAATGCACAAACAGTAATTTCTCCGCATTGCAAGGTGCAATTCTGAAATTTTTTGCTTTTTCCTGCTCCTCTTAGCATGATAAAGAAGATTCAAAGAGAGTGAGATGCCAGCTCCTTTCATTCAGTCAGTAGCTTCAATCATTTCTGGACGTTTTTCAATGGCAAAAATCAATGAATATTGTAAATGCACAAACTGTAATTTCTCCGCATTGCAAGGTGCAATTCTGAAATTTTTTGCTTTTTCCTGCTCCTCTTAGCATGATAAACAAGATTCAAAGAGAGTGAGATGCCAGTTCCTTTCATTCAGTCAGTAGCTTCAATCATTTCTGGATGTTTTTCAATGGCAAAAATCAATGAATATTGTAAATGCACAAACAGTAATTTCTCCGCATTGCAAGGTGCAATTCTGAAATTTTTTGCTTTTTCCTGCTCCTCTTAGCATGATAAAGAAGATTCAAAGAGAGTGAGATGCCAGCTCCTTTCATTCAGTCAGTAGCTTCAATCATTTCTGGACGTTTTTCAATGGCAAAAATCAATGAATATTGTAAATTCACAAACAGTAATTTCTCCGCATTGCAAGGTGCAATTCTGAAATTTTTTGCTTTTTCCTGCTCCTCTTAGCATGATAAAGAAGATTCAAAGAGAGTGAGATGCCAGCTCCTTTCATTCAGTCAGTAGCTTCAAACATTTCTGGTATATGAATAACATGATGTTTTTCAATGGCAAAAATCAATGAATATTGTAAATGCACAAACAGTAATTTCTCCGCATTGCAAGGTGCAATTCTGAAATTTTTTGCTTTTTCCTGCTCCTCTTAGCATGATAAAGAAGATTCAAAGAGAGTGAGATGCCAGCTCCTTTCGTTCAGTCAGTAGCTTCAATCATTTCTGGACGTTTTTCAATGGCAAAAATCATTGAATATTATAAATGCACAAACAGTAATTTCTCCGCATTGCAAGGTGCAATTCTGAAATTTTTTACTTTTTCCTGCTCCTCTTAGCATGATAAAGAAGATTCAAAGAGAGTGAGATGCCAGCTCCTTTCATTCAGTCAGTAGCTTCAATCATTTCTGGTATATGAATAACATGATGTTTTTCAATGGCAAAAATCAATGAATATTGTAAATGCACAATCAGTAATTTCTCCGCATTGCAAGGTGCAATTCTGAAATTTTTTGCTTTTTCCTGCTCCTCTTAGCATGATAAAGAAGATTCAAAGAGAGTGAGATGCCAGCTCCTTTCATTCAGTCAGTAGCTTCAATCATTTCTGGACGTTTTTCAATGGCAAAAATCAATGAATATTGTAAATGCACAAACAGTAATTTCTCCGCATTGCAAGGTGCAATTCTGAAATTTTTTGCTTTTTCCTGCTCCTCTTAGCATGATAAAGAAGATTCAAAGAGAGTGAGATGCCAGCTCCTTTCATTCAGTCAGTAGCTTCAAACATTTCTGGTATATGAATAACATGATGTTTTTCAATGGCAAAAATCAATGAATATTGTAAATGCACAAACAGTAATTTGTCCGCATTGCAAGGTGCAATTCTGAAATTTTTTGCTTTTTCCTGCTCCTCTTAGCATGATAAAGAAGATTCAAAGAGAGTGAGATGCCAGCTCCTTTCGTTCAGTCAGTAGCTTCAATCATTTCTGGACGTTTTTCAATGGCAAAAATCATTTAATATTATAAATGCACAAACAGTAATTTCTCCGCATTGCAAGGTGAAATTCTGAAATTTTTTACTTTTTCCTGCTCCTCTTAGCATGATAAAGAAGATTCAAAGAGAGTGAGATGCCAGCTCCTTTCATTCAGTCAGTAGCTTCAAACATTTCTGGTATATGAAAAACAAGTTTTTCAATGGCAAAAATCAATGAATATTGTAAATGCACAAACAGTAATATCTCCACATTGCAAGGTGCAATTCTGAAATTTTTTGCTTTTTCCTGATAATCCTAGCATGATAAAGAAGATTCAAAGAGAGTGAGATGCCAGCTCCTTTCATTCAGTCAGTAGCTTCAAACATTTCTGGACGTTTTTCAATGGCAAAAATCAATGAATATTGTAAATGCACAAACAGTAATATCTCCACATTGCAAGGTGCAATTCTGAAATTTTTTGCTTTTTCCTGTTAATCCTAGCATGATAAAGAAGATTCAAAGAGATTTAGATGCCAGCTTCTTTCATTCAGTCAGTAGCTTCAAACATTTCTGGTATATGAAAAACATGTTTTTCAATGGCAAAAATCAATGAATATTGTAAATGCACAAACAGTAATATCTCCACATTGCAAGGTGCAATTCTGAAATTTTTTGCTTTTTCCTGCTCCTCTTAGCATGATAAAGAAGATTCAAAGAGAGTGAGATGTCAGCTCCTTTCATTCAGTCAGTAGCTTCAAACATTTCTGGTATATGAATAACATGATGTTTTTCAATGGCAAAAATCAATGAATATTGTAAATGCACAAACAGTAATTTCTCCGCATTGCAAGGTGCAATTCTGAAATTTTTTGCTTTTTCCTGCTCCTCTTAGCATGATAAAGAAGATTCAAAGAGAGTGAGATGCCAGCTCCTTTCATTCAGTCAGTAGCTTCAATCATTTCTGGATGTTTTTCAATGGCAAAAATCAATGAATATTGTAAATGCACAAACAGTAATTTCTCCGCATTGCAAGGTGCAATTCTGAAATTTTTTGCTTTTTCCTGCTCCTCTTAGCATGATAAAGAAGATTCAAAGAGAGTGAGATGCCAGCTCCTTTCGTTCAGTCAGTAGCTTCAATCATTTCTGGACGTTTTTCAATGGCAAAAATCATTGAATATTATAAATGCACAAACAGTAATTTCTCCGCATTGCAAGGTGCAATTCTGAAATTTTTTACTTTTTCCTGCTCCTCTTAGCATGATAAAGAAGATTCAAAGAGAGTGAGATGCCAGCTCCTTTCATTCAGTCAGTAGCTTCAATCATTTCTGGTATATGAATAACATGATGTTTTTCAATGGCAAAAATCAATGAATATTGTAAATGCACAAACAGTAATTTCTCCGCATTGCAAGGTGCAATTCTGAAATTTTTTGCTTTTTCCTGCTCCTCTTAGCATGATAAAGAAGATTCAAAGAGAGTGAGATGCCAGCTCCTTTCATTCAGTCAGTAGCTTCAATCATTTCTGGACGTTTTTCAATGGCAAAAATCAATGAATATTGTAAATGCACAAACTGTAATTTCTCCGCATTGCAAGGTGCAATTCTGAAATTTTTTGCTTTTTCCTGCTCCTCTTAGCATGATAAACAAGATTCAAAGAGAGTGAGATGCCAGTTCCTTTCATTCAGTCAGTAGCTTCAATCATTTCTGGATGTTTTTCAATGGCAAAAATCAATGAATATTGTAAATGCACAAACAGTAATTTCTCCGCATTGCAAGGTGCAATTCTGAAATTTTTTGCTTTTTCCTGCTCCTCTTAGCATGATAAAGAAGATTCAAAGAGAGTGAGATGCCAGCTCCTTTCATTCAGTCAGTAGCTTCAATCATTTCTGGACGTTTTTCAATGGCAAAAATCAATGAATATTGTAAATTCACAAACAGTAATTTCTCCGCATTGCAAGGTGCAATTCTGAAATTTTTTGCTTTTTCCTGCTCCTCTTAGCATGATAAAGAAGATTCAAAGAGAGTGAGATGCCAGCTCCTTTCATTCAGTCAGTAGCTTCAAACATTTCTGGTATATGAATAACATGATGTTTTTCAATGGCAAAAATCAATGAATATTGTAAATGCACAAACAGTAATTTCTCCGCATTGCAAGGTGCAATTCTGAAATTTTTTGCTTTTTCCTGCTCCTCTTAGCATGATAAAGAAGATTCAAAGAGAGTGAGATGCCAGCTCCTTTCGTTCAGTCAGTAGCTTCAATCATTTCTGGACGTTTTTCAATGGCAAAAATCATTGAATATTATAAATGCACAAACAGTAATTTCTCCGCATTGCAAGGTGCAATTCTGAAATTTTTTACTTTTTCCTGCTCCTCTTAGCATGATAAAGAAGATTCAAAGAGAGTGAGATGCCAGCTCCTTTCATTCAGTCAGTAGCTTCAATCATTTCTGGTATATGAATAACATGATGTTTTTCAATGGCAAAAATCAATGAATATTGTAAATGCACAATCAGTAATTTCTCCGCATTGCAAGGTGCAATTCTGAAATTTTTTGCTTTTTCCTGCTCCTCTTAGCATGATAAAGAAGATTCAAAGAGAGTGAGATGCCAGCTCCTTTCATTCAGTCAGTAGCTTCAATCATTTCTGGACGTTTTTCAATGGCAAAAATCAATGAATATTGTAAATGCACAAACAGTAATTTCTCCGCATTGCAAGGTGCAATTCTGAAATTTTTTGCTTTTTCCTGCTCCTCTTAGCATGATAAAGAAGATTCAAAGAGAGTGAGATGCCAGCTCCTTTCATTCAGTCAGTAGCTTCAAACATTTCTGGTATATGAATAACATGATGTTTTTCAATGGCAAAAATCAATGAATATTGTAAATGCACAAACAGTAATTTGTCCGCATTGCAAGGTGCAATTCTGAAATTTTTTGCTTTTTCCTGCTCCTCTTAGCATGATAAAGAAGATTCAAAGAGAGTGAGATGCCAGCTCCTTTCGTTCAGTCAGTAGCTTCAATCATTTCTGGACGTTTTTCAATGGCAAAAATCATTTAATATTATAAATGCACAAACAGTAATTTCTCCGCATTGCAAGGTGAAATTCTGAAATTTTTTACTTTTTCCTGCTCCTCTTAGCATGATAAAGAAGATTCAAAGAGAGTGAGATGCCAGCTCCTTTCATTCAGTCAGTAGCTTCAAACATTTCTGGTATATGAAAAACAAGTTTTTCAATGGCAAAAATCAATGAATATTGTAAATGCACAAACAGTAATATCTCCACATTGCAAGGTGCAATTCTGAAATTTTTTGCTTTTTCCTGATAATCCTAGCATGATAAAGAAGATTCAAAGAGAGTGAGATGCCAGCTCCTTTCATTCAGTCAGTAGCTTCAAACATTTCTGGACGTTTTTCAATGGCAAAAATCAATGAATATTGTAAATGCACAAACAGTAATATCTCCACATTGCAAGGTGCAATTCTGAAATTTTTTGCTTTTTCCTGTTAATCCTAGCATGATAAAGAAGATTCAAAGAGATTTAGATGCCAGCTTCTTTCATTCAGTCAGTAGCTTCAAACATTTCTGGTATATGAAAAACATGTTTTTCAATGGCAAAAATCAATGAATATTGTAAATGCACAAACAGTAATATCTCCACATTGCAAGGTGCAATTCTGAAATTTTTTGCTTTTTCCTGCTAATCCTAGCATGATAAAGAAGATTCAAAGAGAGTGAGATGCCAGCTCCTTTCATTCAGTCAGTAGCTTCAAACATTTCTGGTATATGAAAAACATGTTTTTCAATGGTAAAAATCAATGAATATTGTAAATGCACAAACAGTAATATCTCCACATTGCAAGGTGCAATTCTGAAATTTTTTGCTTTTTCCTGCTAATCCTAGCATGATAAAGAAGATTCAAAGAGAGTGAGATGCCAGCTCCTTTCATTCAGTCAGTAGCTTCAAACATTTCTGGTATATGAAAAACATGTTTTTCAATGGCAAAAATCAATGAATATTGTAAATGCACAAACAGTAATATCTCCACATTGCAAGGTGCAATTCTGAAATTTTTAGCTTTTTCCTGTTAATCCTAGCATGATAAAGAAGATTCAAAGAGAGTGAGATGCCAGCTCCTTTCAGTCAGTAGCTTCAAACATTTCTGGACGTTTTTCAATGGCAAAAATCAATGAATATTGTAAATGCACAAACAGTAATATCTCCACATTGCAAGGTGCAATTCTGAAATTTTTTGCTTTTTCCTGTTAATCCTAGCATGATAAAGAAGATTCAAAGAGAGTGAGATGCCAGCTCCTTTCATTCAGTCAGTAGCTTCAAACATTTCTGGTATATGAAAAACATGTTTTTCAATGGCAAAAATCAATGAATATTGTAAATGCACAAACAGTAATATCTCCACATTGCAAGGTGCAATTCTGAAATTTTTTGCTTTTTCCTGCTAATCCTAGCATGATAAAGAAGATTCAAAGAGAGTGAGATGCCAGCTCCTTTCATTCAGTCAGTAGCTTCAAACATTTCTGGTATATGAAAAACATGTTTTTCAATGGCAAAAATCAATGAATATTGTAAATGCACAAACAGTAATATCTCCACATTGCAAGGTGCAATTCTGAAATTTTTTGCTTTTTCCTGCTAATCCTAGCATGATAAAGAAGATTCAAAGAGAGTGAGATGCCAGCTCCTTTCATTCAGTCAGTAGCTTCAAACATTTCTGGCATATGAAAAACATGTTTTTCAATGGCAAAAATCAATGAATATTGTAAATGCACAAACAGTAATATCTCCACATTGCAAGGTGCAATTCTGAAATTTTTAGCTTTTTCCTGTTAATCCTAGCATGATAAAGAAGATTCAAAGAGAGTGAGATGCCAGCTCCTTTCATTCAGTCAGTAGCTTCAAACATTTCTGGTATATGAAAAACGTTTTTCAATGGCAAAAATCAATGAATATTGTAAATGCACAAACAGTAATATCTCCACATTGCAAGGTGAAATTCTGAAATTTTTTGCTTTTTCCTGCTAATCCTAGCATGATAAAGAAGATTCAAAGAGAGTGAGATGCCAGCTCCTTTCATTCAGTCAGTAGCTTCAAACATTTCTGGACGTTTTACAATGGCAAAAATCAATGAATATTGTAAATGCACAAACAGTAATATCTCCACATTGCAAGGTGCAATTCTGAAATTTTTTGCTTTTTCCTGCTAATCCTAGCATGATAAAGAAGATTCAAAGAGAGTGAGATGCCAGCTCCTTTCATTCAGTCAGTAGCTTCAAACATTTCTGGTATATGAAAAACATGTTTTTCAATGGCAAAAATCAATGAATATTGTAAATGCACAAACAGTAATATCTCCACATTGCAAGGTGCAATTCTGAAATTTTTTGCTTTTTCCTGCTAATCCTAGCATGATAAAGAAGATTCAAAGAGAGTGAGATGCCAGCTCCTTTCATTCAGTCAGTAGCTTCAAACATTTCTGGACGTTTTTCAATGGCAAAAATCAATGAATATTGTAAATGCACAAACAGTAATATCTCCACATTGTAAGGTGCAATTCTGAAATTTTTTGCTTTTTCCTGCTAATCCTAGCATGATAAAGAAGATTCAAAGAGAGTGAGATGCCAGCTCCTTTCATTCAGTCAGTAGCTTCAAACATTTCTGGTATATGAAAAACATGTTTTTCAATGGCAAAAATCAATGAATATTGTAAATGCACAAACAGTAATATCTCCACATTGCAAGGTGCAATTCTGAAATTTTTTGCTTTTTCCTGCTAATCCTAGCATGATAAAGAAGATTCAAAGAGAGTGAGATGCCAGCTCCTTTCATTCAGTCAGTAGCTTCAAACATTTCTGGACGTTTTTCAATGGGAAAAATCAATGAATATTGTAAATGCACAAACAGTAATATCTCCACATTGCAAGGTGCAATTCTGAAATTTTTTGCTTTTTCCTGTTAATCCTAGCATGATAAAGAAGATTCAAAGAGAGTGAGATGCCAGCTCCTTTCATTCAGTCAGTAGCTTCAAACATTTCTGGTATATGAAAAACATGTTTTTCAATGGCAAAAATCAATGAATATTGTAAATGCACAAACAGTAATATCTCCACATTGCAAGGTGCAATTCTGAAATTTTTTGCTTTTTCCTGCTAATCCTAGCATGATAAAGAAGATTCAAAGAGAGTGAGATGCCAGCTCCTTTCATTCAGTCAGTAGCTTCAAACATTTCTGGTATATGAAAAACATGTTTTTCAATGGCAAAAATCAATGAATATTGTAAATGCACAAACAGTAATATCTCCACATTGCAAGGTGCAATTCAGAAATTTTTTGCTTTTTCCTGCTAATCCTAGCATGATAAAGAAGATTCAAAGAGAGTGATATGCCAGCTCCTTTCATTCAGTCAGTAGCTTCAAACATTTCTGGACGTTTTTCAATGGCAAAAATCAATGAATATTGTAAATGCACAAACAGTAATATCTCCACATTGCAAGGTGCAATTCTGAAATTTTTTGCTTTTTCCTGTTAATCCTAGCATGATAAAGAAGATTCAAAGAGAGTGAGATGCCAGCTCCTTTCATTCAGTCAGTAGCTTCAAACATTTCTGGTATATGAAAAACATGTTTTTCAATGGCAAAAATCAATGAATATTGTAAATGCACAAACAGTAATATCTCCACATTGCAAGGTGCAATTCTGAAATTTTTGCCATTGAAAAACATCATGTTATTCATATACCAGAAATGTTTGAAGCTACTGACTGAATGAAAGCAGCTGGCATCTCACTCTCTTTGAATCTTCTTTATCATGCTAAGAGGAGCAGGAAAAAGCAAAAAATTTCAGAATTGCACCTTGCAATGCGGAGAAATTACTGTTTGTGCATTTACAATATTCATTGATTTTTGCCATTGAAAAACGTCCAGAAATGATTGAAGCTACTGACTGAATGAAAGGAGCTGGCATCTCACTCTCTTTGAATCTTCTTTATCATGCTAAGAGGAGCAGGAAAAAGCAAAAAATTTCAGAATTGCACCTTGCAATGCGGAGAAATTACTGTTTGTGCATTTACAATATTCATTGATTTTTGCCATTGAAAAACATCATGTTATTCATATACCAGAAATGTTTGAAGCTACTGACTGAATGAAAGGAGCTGGCATCTCACTCTCTTTGAATCTTCTTTATCATGCTAAGAGGAGCAGGAAAAAGCAAAAAATTTCAGAATTGCACCTTGCAATGCGGAGAAATTACTGTTTGTGCATTTACAATATTCATTGATTTTTGCCATTGAAAAACATCATGTTATTCATATACCAGAAATTTTGAAGCTACTGACTGAATGAAAGGAGCTGGCATCTCACTCTCTTTGAATCTTCTTTATCATGCTAAGAGGAGCAGGAAAAAGCAAAAAATTTCAGAATTGCACCTTGCAATGCGGAGAAATTACTGTTTGTGCATTTACAATATTCATTGATTTTTGCCATTGAAAAACGTCCAGAAATGATTGAAGCTACTGACTGAATGAAAGGAGCTGGCATCTCACTCTCTTTGAATCTTCTTTATCATGCTAAGAGGAGCAGGAAAAAGCAAAAAATTTCAGAATTGCACCTTGCAATGCGGAGAAATTACTGTTTGTGCATTTACAATATTCATTGATTTTTGCCATTGAAAAACATCATGTTATTCATATACCAGAAATGTTTGAAGCTACTGACTGAATGAAAGGAGCTGGCATCTCACTCTCTTTGAATCTTCTTTATCATGCTAAGAGGAGCAGGAAAAAGCAAAAAATTTCAGAATTGCACCTTGCAATGCGGAGAAATTACTGTTTGTGCATTTACAATATTCATTGATTTTTACCATTGAAAAACGTCCAGAAATGATTGAAGCTACTGACTGACCGAAAGGAGCTGGCATCTCACTCTCTTTGAATCTTCTTTAACATGCTAAGAGGAGCAGGAAAAAGCAAAAAATTTCAGAATTGCACCTTGCAATGCGGAGAAATTACTGTTTGTGCATTTACAATATTCATTGATTTTTGCCATTGAAAAACATCATGTTATTCATATACCAGAAATGTTTGAAGCTACTGACTGAATGAAAGGAGCTGGCATCTCACTCTCTTTGAATCTTCTTTATCATGCTAAGAGGAGCAGGAAAAAGCAAAAAATTTCAGAATTGCACCTTGCAATGCGGAGAAATTAGTGTTTGTGCATTTACAATATTCATTGATTTTTGCCATTGAAAAACGTCCAGAAATGATTGAATCTACTGACTGAATGAAAGGAGCTGGCATCTCACTCTCTTTGAATCTTCTTTATCATGCTAAGAGGAGCAGGAAAAAGCAAAAAATTTCAGAATTGCACCTTGCAATGCGGAGAAATTACTGTTTGTGCATTTACAAAATTCATTGATTTTTGCCATTGAAAAACATCATGTTATTCATATACCAGAAATGATTGAAGCTACTGACTGAATGAAAGGAGCTGGCATCTCACTCTCTTTGAATCTTCTTTATCATGCTAAGAGGAGCAGGAAAAAGCAAAAAATTTCAGAATTGCACCTTGCAATGCGGAGAAATTACTGTTTGTGCATTTACAATATTCATTGATTTTTGCCATTGAAAAACTTCCAGAAATGATTGAAGCTACTGACTGAATGAAAGGAGCTGGCATCTCACTCTCTTTGAATCTTCTTTATCATGCTAAGAGGAGTAGGATAAAGCAAAAAATTTCAGAATTGCATCTTGCAATGCGGAGAAATTACTGTTTGTGCATTTACAATATTCATTGATTTTTGCCATTGAAAAACATCATGTTATTCATATACCAGAAATGATTGAAGCTACTGACTGATTGAAAGTAGCTGGCATCTCACTCTCTTTGAATCTTCTTTATCATGCTAAGAGGAGCAGGAAAAAGCAAAAAATTTCAGAATTGCACCTTGCAATGCGGAGAAATTACTGTTTGTGCATTTACAATATTCATTGATTTTTGCAATTGAAAAACGTCCAGAAATGATTGAAGCTACTGACTGAATGAAAGGAGCTGGCATCTCACTCTCTTTGAATCTTCTTTATCATGCTAAGAGGAGCAGGAAAAAGCAAAAAATTTCAGAATTGCACCTTGCAATGCGGAGAAATTACTGTTTGTGCATTTACAATATTCATTGATTTTTGCCATTGAAAAACGTCCAGAAATGATTGAAGCTACTGACTGAATGAAAGGAGCTGTTATCTCACTCTCTTTGAATCTTGTTTATCATGCTAAGAGGAGCAGGAAAAAGCAAAAAATTTCAGAATTTCACCTTGCAATGCGGAGAAATTACTGTTTGTGCATTTACAATATTCATTGATTTTTGCCATTGAAAAACATCATGTTATTCATATACCAGAAATGATTGAAGCTACTGACTGAATGAAAGGAGCTGACATCTCACTCTCTTTGAATCTTCTTTATCATGCTAAGAGGAGCAGGAAAAAGTAAAAAATTTCAGAATTGCACCTTGCAATGCGGAGAAATTACTGTTTGTGCATTTACAATATTCAATGATTTTTGCCATTGAAAAACGTCCAGAAATGATTGAAGCTACTGACTGAACGAAAGGAGCTGGCATCTCACTCTCTTTGAATCTTCTTTATCATGCTAAGAGGAGCAGGAAAAAGCAAAAAATTTCAGAATTGCACCTTGCAATGCGGAGAAATTACTGTTTGTGCATTTACAATATTCATTGATTTTTGCCATTGAAAAACATCATGTTATTCATATACCAGAAATGTTTGAAGCTACTGACTGAATGAAAGCAGCTGGCATCTAACTCTCTTTGAATCTTCTTTATCATGCTAAGAGGAGCAGGAAAAAGCAAAAAATTTCAGAATTGCACCTTGCAATGCGGAGAAATTACTGTTTGTGCATTTACAATATTCATTGATTTTTGCCATTGAAAAACGTCCAGAAATGATTGAAGCTACTGACTGAATGAAAGGAGCTGGCATCTAACTCTCTTTGAATCTTCTTTATCATGCTAAGAGGAGCAGGAAAAAGCAAAAAATTTCAGAATTGCACCTTGCAATGCGGAGAAATTACTGTTTGTGCATTTACAATATTCATTGATTTTTGCCATTGAAAAACATCGTTATTCATATACCAGAAATGTTTGAAGCTACTGACTGAATGAAAGGAGCTGGCATCTCACTCTCTTTGAATCTTCTTTATCATGCTAAGAGGAGCAGGAAAAAGCAAAAAATTTCAGAATTGCACCTTGCAATGCGGAGAAATTACTGTTTGTGCATTTACAATATTCATTGATTTTTGCCATTGAAAAACGTCCAGAAATGATTGAAGCTACTGACTGAATGAAAGGAGCTGGCATCTCACTCTCTTTGAATCTTCTTTATCATGCTAAGAGGAGCAGGAAAAAGCAAAAAATTTCAGAATTGCACCTTGCAATGCGGAGAAATTACTGTTTGTGCATTTACAATATTCATTGATTTTTGCCATTGAAAAACGTCCAGAAATGATTGAAGCTACTGACTGAATGAAAGGAGCTGGCATCTCACTCTCTTTGAATCTTCTTTATCATGCTAAGAGGAGCAGGAAAAAGCAAAACATTTCAGAATTGCACCTTGCAATGCGGAGAAATTATTGTTTGTGCATTTACAATATTCATTGATTTTTGCCATTGAAAAACATCATGTTATTCATATACAAGAAATGTTTGAAGCTACTGACTGAATGAAAGGAGCTGGCATCTCACTCTCTTTGAATCTTCTTTATCATGCTAAGAGGAGCAGGAAAAAGCAAAAAATTTCAGAATTGCACCTTGCAATGCGGAGAAATTACTGTTTGTGCATTTACAATATTCATTGATTTTTGCCATTGAAAAACGTCCAGAAATGATTGAAGCTACTGACTGAATGAAAGGAGCTGGCATCTCACTCTCTTTGAATCTTCTTTATCATGCTAAGAGGAGCAGGAAAAAGCAAAAAATTTCAGAATTGCACCTTGCAATGCGGAGAAATTACTGTTTGTGCATTTACAATATTCATTGATTTTTGCCATTGAAAAACATCATGTTATTCATATACCAGAAATGTTTGAAGCTACTGACTGAATGAAAGGAGCTGGCATCTCACTCCCTTTGAATCTTCTTTATCATGCTAAGAGGAGCAGGAAAAAGCAAAAAATTTCAGAATTGCACCTTGCAATGCGGAGAAATTACTGTTTGTGCATTTACAATATTCATTGATTTTTACCATTGAAAAACGTCCAGAAATGATTGAAGCTACTGACTGAATGAAAGGAGCTGGCATCTCACTCTCTTTGAATCTTCTTTATCATGCTAAGAGGAGTAGGATAAAGCAAAAAATTTCAGAATTGCATCTTGCAATGCGGAGAAATTACTGTTTGTGCATTTACAATATTCATTGATTTTTGCCATTGAAAAACATCATGTTATTCATATACCAGAAATGATTGAAGCTACTGACTGATTGAAAGTAGCTGGCATCTCACTCTCTTTGAATCTTCTTTATCATGCTAAGAGGAGCAGGAAAAAGCAAAAAATTTCAGAATTGCACCTTGCAATGCGGAGAAATTACTGTTTGTGCATTTACAATATTCATTGATTTTTGCAATTGAAAAACGTCCAGAAATGATTGAAGCTACTGACTGAATGAAAGGAGCTGGCATCTCACTCTCTTTGAATCTTCTTTATCATGCTAAGAGGAGCAGGAAAAAGCAAAAAATTTCAGAATTGCACCTTGCAATGCGGAGAAATTACTGTTTGTGCATTTACAATATTCATTGATTTTTGCCATTGAAAAACGTCCAGAAATGATTGAAGCTACTGACTGAATGAAAGGAGCTGTTATCTCACTCTCTTTGAATCTTGTTTATCATGCTAAGAGGAGCAGGAAAAAGCAAAAAATTTCAGAATTTCACCTTGCAATGCGGAGAAATTACTGTTTGTGCATTTACAATATTCATTGATTTTTGCCATTGAAAAACATCATGTTATTCATATACCAGAAATGATTGAAGCTACTGACTGAATGAAAGGAGCTGACATCTCACTCTCTTTGAATCTTCTTTATCATGCTAAGAGGAGCAGGAAAAAGTAAAAAATTTCAGAATTGCACCTTGCAATGCGGAGAAATTACTGTTTGTGCATTTACAATATTCAATGATTTTTGCCATTGAAAAACGTCCAGAAATGATTGAAGCTACTGACTGAACGAAAGGAGCTGGCATCTCACTCTCTTTGAATCTTCTTTATCATGCTAAGAGGAGCAGGAAAAAGCAAAAAATTTCAGAATTGCACCTTGCAATGCGGAGAAATTACTGTTTGTGCATTTACAATATTCATTGATTTTTGCCATTGAAAAACATCATGTTATTCATATACCAGAAATGTTTGAAGCTACTGACTGAATGAAAGCAGCTGGCATCTAACTCTCTTTGAATCTTCTTTATCATGCTAAGAGGAGCAGGAAAAAGCAAAAAATTTCAGAATTGAACCTTGCAATGCGGAGAAATTACTGTTTGTGCATTTACAATATTCATTGATTTTTGCCATTGAAAAACGTCCAGAAATGATTGAAGCTACTGACTGAATGAAAGGAGCTGGCATCTAACTCTCTTTGAATCTTCTTTATCATGCTAAGAGGAGCAGGAAAAAGCAAAAAATTTCAGAATTGCACCTTGCAATGCGGAGAAATTACTGTTTGTGCATTTACAATATTCATTGATTTTTGCCATTGAAAAACATCGTTATTCATATACCAGAAATGTTTGAAGCTACTGACTGAATGAAAGGAGCTGGCATCTCACTCTCTTTGAATCTTCTTTATCATGCTAAGAGGAGCAGGAAAAAGCAAAAAATTTCAGAATTGCACCTTGCAATGCGGAGAAATTACTGTTTGTGCATTTACAATATTCATTGATTTTTGCCATTGAAAAACGTCCAGAAATGATTGAAGCTACTGACTGAATGAAAGGAGCTGGCATCTCACTCTCTTTGAATCTTCTTTATCATGCTAAGAGGAGCAGGAAAAAGCAAAAAATTTCAGAATTGCACCTTGCAATGCGGAGAAATTACTGTTTGTGCATTTACAATATTCATTGATTTTTGCCATTGAAAAACGTCCAGAAATGATTGAAGCTACTGACTGAATGAAAGGAGCTGGCATCTCACTCTCTTTGAATCTTCTTTATCATGCTAAGAGGAGCAGGAAAAAGCAAAACATTTCAGAATTGCACCTTGCAATGCGGAGAAATTATTGTTTGTGCATTTACAATATTCATTGATTTTTGCCATTGAAAAACATCATGTTATTCATATACCAGAAATGTTTGAAGCTACTGACTGAATGAAAGGAGCTGGCATCTCACTCTCTTTGAATCTTCTTTATCATGCTAAGAGGAGCAGGAAAAAGCAAAAAATTTCAGAATTGCACCTTGCAATGCGGAGAAATTACTGTTTGTGCATTTACAATATTCATTGATTTTTGCCATTGAAAAACGTCCAGAAATGATTGAAGCTACTGACTGAATGAAAGGAGCTGGCATCTCACTCTCTTTGAATCTTCTTTATCATGCTAAGAGGAGCAGGAAAAAGCAAAAAATTTCAGAATTGCACCTTGCAATGCGGAGAAATTACTGTTTGTGCATTTACAATATTCATTGATTTTTGCCATTGAAAAACATCATGTTATTCATATACCAGAAATGTTTGAAGCTACTGACTGAATGAAAGGAGCTGGCATCTCACTCCCTTTGAATCTTCTTTATCATGCTAAGAGGAGCAGGAAAAAGCAAAAAATTTCAGAATTGCACCTTGCAATGCGGAGAAATTACTGTTTGTGCATTTACAATATTCATTGATTTTTACCATTGAAAAACGTCCAGAAATGATTGAAGCTACTGACTGACCGAAAGGAGCTGGCATCTCACTCTCTTTGAATCTTCTTTAACATGCTAAGAGGAGCAGGAAAAAGCAAAAAATTTCAGAATTGCACCTTGCAATGCGGAGAAATTACTGTTTGTGCATTTACAATATTCATTGATTTTTGCCATTGAAAAACATCATGTTATTCATATACCAGAAATGTTTGAAGCTACTGACTGAATGAAAGGAGCTGGCATCTCACTCTCTTTGAATCTTCTTTATCATGCTAAGAGGAGCAGGAAAAAGCAAAAAATTTCAGAATTGCACCTTGCAATGCGGAGAAATTAGTGTTTGTGCATTTATAATATTCATTGATTTTTGCCATTGAAAAACGTCCAGAAATGATTGAATCTACTGACTGAATGAAAGGAGCTGGCATCTCACTCTCTTTGAATCTTCTTTATCATGCTAAGAGGAGCAGGAAAAAGCAAAAAATTTCAGAATTGCACCTTGCAATGCGGAGAAATTACTGTTTGTGCATTTACAAAATTCATTGATTTTTGCCATTGAAAAACATCATGTTAGTCATATACCAGAAATGATTGAAGCTACTGACTGAATGAAAGGAGCTGGCATCTCACTCTCTTTGAATCTTCTTTATCATGCTAAGAGGAGCAGGAAAAAGCAAAAAATTTCAGAATTGCACCTTGCAATGCGGAGAAATTACTGTTTGTGCATTTACAATATTCATTGATTTTTGCCATTGAAAAACTTCCAGAAATGATTGAAGCTACTGACTGAATGAAAGGAGCTGGCATCTCACTCTCTTTGAATCTTCTTTATCATGCTAAGAGGAGCAGGATAAAGCAAAAAATTTCAGAATTGCACCTTGCAATGCGGAGAAATTACTGTTTGTGCATTTACAATATTCATTGATTTTTGCCATTGAAAAACATCATGTTATTCATATACCAGAAATGATTGAAGCTACTGACTGAATGAAAGTAGCTGGCATCTCACTCTCTTTGAATCTTCTTTATCATGCTAAGAGGAGCAGGAAAAAGGAAAAAATTTCAGAATTGCACCTTGCAATGCGGAGAAATTACTGTTTGTGCATTTACAATATTCATTGATTTTTGCAATTGAAAAACGTCCAGAAATGATTGAAGCTACTGACTGAATGAAAGGAGCTGGCATCTCACTCTCTTTGAATCTTCTTTATCATGCTAAGAGGAGCAGGAAAAAGCAAAAAATTTCAGAATTGCACCTTGCAATGCGGAGAAATTACTGTTTGTGCATTTACAATATTCATTGATTTTTGCCATTGAAAAACGTCCAGAAATGATTGAAGCTACTGACTGAATGAAAGGAGCTGTTATCTCACTCTCTTTGAATCTTGTTTATCATGCTAAGAGGAGCAGGAAAAAGCAAAAAATTTCAGAATTTCACCTTGCAATGCGGAGAAATTACTGTTTGTGCATTTACAATATTCATTGATTTTTGCCTTTGAAAAACATCATGTTATTCATATACCAGAAATGATTGAAGCTACTGACTGAATGAAAGGAGCTGACATCTCACTCTCTTTGAATCTTCTTTATCATGCTAAGAGGAGCAGGAAAAAGTAAAAAATTTCAGAATTGCACCTTGCAATGCGGAGAAATTACTGTTTGTGCATTTACAATATTCAATGATTTTTGCCATTGAAAAACGTCCAGAAATGATTGAAGCTACTGACTGAACGAAAGGAGCTGGCATCTCACTCTCTTTGAATCTTCTTTATCATGCTAAGAGGAGCAGGAAAAAGCAAAAAATTTCAGAATTGCACCTTGCAATGCGGAGAAATTACTGTTTGTGCATTTACAATATTCATTGATTTTTGCCATTGAAAAACATCATGTTATTCATATACCAGAAATGTTTGAAGCTACTGACTGAATGAAAGCAGCTGGCATCTCACTCTCTTTGAATCTTCTTTATCATGCTAAGAGGAGCAGGAAAAAGCAAAAAATTTCAGAATTGCACCTTGCAATGCGGAGAAATTACTGTTTGTGCATTTACAATATTCATTGATTTTTGCCATTGAAAAACGTCCAGAAATGATTGAAGCTACTGACTGAATGAAAGGAGCTGGCATCTCACTCTCTTTGAATCTTCTTTATCATGCTAAGAGGAGCAGGAAAAAGCAAAAAATTTCAGAATTGCACCTTGCAATGCGGAGAAATTACTGTTTGTGCATTTACAATATTCATTGATTTTTGCCATTGAAAAACATCAAGTTATTCATATACCAGAAATGTTTGAAGCTACTGACTGAATGAAAGGAGCTGGCATCTCACTCTCTTTGAATCTTCTTTATCATGCTAAGAGGAGCAGGAAAAAGCAAAAAATTTCAGAATTGCACCTTGCAATGCGGAGAAATTACTGTTTGTGCATTTACAATATTCATTGATTTTTGCCATTGAAAAACGTCCAGAAATGATTGAAGCTACTGACTGAATGAAAGGAGCTGGCATCTCACTCTCTTTGAATCTTCTTTATCATGCTAAGAGGAGCAGGAAAAAGCAAAAAATTTCAGAATTGCACCCTGCAATGCGGAGAAATTACTGTTTGTGCATTTACAATATTCATTGATTTTTGCCATTGAAAAACGTCCAGAAATGATTGAAGCTACTGACTGAATGAAAGGAGCTGGCATCTCACTCTCTTTGAATCTTCTTTATCATGCTAAGAGGAGCAGGAAAAAGCAAAAAAT
Organism: Phyllobates terribilis; assembly: GCF_046119375.1. Classification (NCBI taxonomy): domain Eukaryota; kingdom Metazoa; phylum Chordata; class Amphibia; order Anura; family Dendrobatidae; genus Phyllobates; species Phyllobates terribilis. The sequence goes on along the minus strand of NW_027363783.1, from coordinate 280,167 downwards.
TTCAGAATTGCACCTTGCAATGCGGAGAAATTATTGTTTGTGCATTTACAATATTCATTGATTTTTGCCATTGAAAAACATCATGTTATTCATATACCAGAAATGTTTGAAGCTACTGACTGAATGAAAGGAGCTGGCATCTCACTCTCTTTGAATCTTCTTTATCATGCTAAGAGGAGCAGGAAAAAGCAAAAAATTTCAGAATTGCACCTTGCAATGCGGAGAAATTACTGTTTGTGCATTTACAATATTCATTGATTTTTGCCATTGAAAAACGTCCAGAAATGATTGAAGCTACTGACTGAATGAAAGGAGCTGGCATCTCACTCTCTTTGAATCTTCTTTATCATGCTAAGAGGAGCAGGAAAAAGCAAAAAATTTCAGAATTGCACCTTGCAATGCGGAGAAATTACTGTTTGTGCATTTACAATATTCATTGATTTTTGCCATTGAAAAACTTCCAGAAATGATTGAAGCTACTGACTGAATGAAAGGAGCTGGCATCTCACTCTCTTTGAATCTTCTTTATCATGCTAAGAGGAGCAGGAAAAAGCAAAAAAATTCAGAATTGCACCTTGCAATGCGGAGAAATTACTGTTTGTGCATTTACAATATTCATTGATTTTTGCCATTGAAAAACGTCCAGAAATGATTGAAGCTACTGACTGAATGAAAGGAGCTGGCATCTCACTCTCTTTGAATCTTCTTTATCATGCTAAGAGGAGCAGGAAAAAGCAAAAAATTTCAGAATTGCACCTTGCAATGCGGAGAAATTACTGTTTGTGCATTTACAATATTCATTGATTTTTGCCATTGAAAAACATCATGTTATTCATATACCAGAAATGTTTGAAGCTACTGACTGAATGAAAGGAGCTGGCATCTCACTCTCTTTGAATCTTCTTTATCATGCTAAGAGGAGCAGGAAAAAGCAAAAAATTTCAGAATTGCACCTTGCAATGCGGAGAAATTACTGTTTTGTGCATTTACAATATTCATTGATTTTTGCCATTGAAAAATGTCCAGAAATGATTGAAGCTACTGACTGAATGAAAGGAGCTGGCATCTCACTCTCTTTGAATCTTCTTTATCATGCTAAGAGGAGCAGGAAAAAGCAAAAAATTTCAGAATTGCACCTTGCAATGCGGAGAAATTACTGTTTGTGCATTTACAATATTCATTGATTTTTGCCATTGAAAAACATCATGTTATTCATATACCAGAAATGTTTGAAGCTACTGACTGAATGAAAGGAGCTGGCATCTCACTCTCTTTGAATCTTCTTTATCATGCTAAGAGGAGCAGGAAAAAGCAAAAAATTTCAGAATTGCACCTTGCAATGCGGAGAAATTACTGTTTGTGCATTTACAATATTCACTGATTTTTGCCATTGAAAAACGTCCAGAAATGATTGAAGCTACTGACTGAATGAAAGGAGCTGGCATCTCACTCTCTTTGAATCTTCTTTATCATGCTAAGAGGAGCAGGAAAAAGCAAAAAATTTCAGAATTGCACCTTGCAATGCGGAGAAATTACTGTTTGTGCATTTACAATATTCATTGATTTTTGCCATTGAAAAACGTCCAGAAATGATTGAAGCTACTGACTGAATGAAAGGAGCTGGCATCTCACTCTCTTTGAATCTTCTTTATCATGCTAAGAGGAGCAGGAAAAAGCAAAAAATTTCAGAATTGCACCTTGCAATGCGGAGAAATTACTGTTTGTGCATTTACAATATTCATTAATTTTTGCCATTGAAAAACTTCCAGAAATGATTGAAGCTACTGACTGAATGAAAGGAGCTGGCATCTCACTCTCTTTGAATCTTCTTTATCATGCTAAGAGGAGCAGGAAAAAGCAAAAAATTTCAGAATTGCACCTTGCAATGCGGAGAAATTTCTGTTTGTGCATTTACAATATTCATTGATTTTTTGCCATTGAAAAACGTCCAGAAATGATTGAAGCTACTGACTGAATGAAAGGAGCTGGCATCTCACTCTCTTTGAATCTTCTTTATCATGCTAAGAGGAGCAGGAAAAAGCAAAAAATTTCAGAATTGCACCTTGCAATGCGGAGAAATTACTGTTTGTGCATTTACAATATTCATTGATTTTTGCCATTGAAAAACTTCCAGAAATGATTGAAGCTACTGACTGAATGAAAGGAGCTGGCATCTCACTCTCTTTGAATCTTCTTTATCATGCTAAGAGGAGCAGGAAAAAGCAAAAAATTTCAGAATTGCACCTTGCAATGCGGAGAAATTACTGTTTGTGCATTTACAATATTCATTGATTTTTGCCATTGAAAAACGTCCAGAAATGATTGAAGCTACTGACTGAATGAAAGGAGCTGGCATCTCACTCTCTTTGAATCTTCTTTATCATGCTAAGAGGAGCAGGAAAAAGCAAAAAATTTCAGAATTGCACCTTGCAATGCGGAGAAATTACTGTTTGTGCATTTACAATATTCATTGATTTTTGCCATTGAAAAACATCATGTTATTCATATACCAGAAATGTTTGAAGCTACTGACTGAATGAAAGGAGCTGGCATCTCACTCTCTTTGAATCTTCTTTATCATGCTAAGAGGAGCAGGAAAAAGCAAAAAATTTCAGAATTGCACCTTGCAATGCGGAGAAATTACTGTTTGTGCATTTACAATATTCACTGATTTTTGCCATTGAAAAACGTCCAGAAATGATTGAAGCTACTGACTGAATGAAAGGAGCTGGCATCTCACTCTCTTTGAATCTTCTTTATCATGCTAAGAGGAGCAGGAAAAAGCAAAAAATTTCAGAATTGCACCTTGCAATGCGGAGAAATTTCTGTTTGTGCATTTACAATATTCATTGATTTTTGCCATTGAAAAACGTCCAGAAATGATTGAAGCTACTGACTGAATGAAAGGAGCTGGCATCTCACTCTCTTTGAATCTTCTTTATCATGCTAAGAGGAGCAGGAAAAAGCAAAAAATTTCAGAATTGCACCTTGCAATGCGGAGAAATTACTGTTTGTGCATTTACAATATTCATTGATTTTTGCCATTGAAAAACTTCCAGAAATGATTGAAGCTACTGACTGAATGAAAGGAGCTGGCATCTCACTCTCTTTGAATCTTCTTTATCATGCTAAGAGGAGCAGGAAAAAGCAAAAAATTTCAGAATTGCACCTTGCAATGCGGAGAAATTACTGTTTGTGCATTTACAATATTCATTGATTTTTGCCATTGAAAAACGTCCAGAAATGATTGAAGCTACTGACTGAATGAAAGGAGCTGGCATCTCACTCTCTTTGAATCTTCTTTATCATGCTAAGAGGAGCAGGAAAAAGCAAAAAATTTCAGAATTGCACCTTGCAATGCGGAGAAATTACTGTTTGTGCATTTACAATATTCATTGATTTTTGCCATTGAAAAACATCATGTTATTCATATACCAGAAATGTTTGAAGCTACTGACTGAATGAAAGGAGCTGGCATCTCACTCTCTTTGAATCTTCTTTATCATGCTAAGAGGAGCAGGAAAAAGCAAAAAATTTCAGAATTGCACCTTGCAATGCGGAGAAATTACTGTTTGTGCATTTACAATTTTCACTGATTTTTGCCATTGAAAAACGTCCAGAAATGATTGAAGCTACTGACTGAATGAAAGGAGCTGGCATCTCACTCTCTTTGAATCTTCTTTATCATGCTAAGAGGAGCAGGAAAAAGCAAAAAATTTCAGAATTGCACCTTGCAATGCGGAGAAATTACTGTTTGTGCATTTACAATATTCATTGATTTTTGCCATTGAAAAACGTCCAGAAATGATTGAAGCTACTGACTGAATGAAAGGAGCTGGCATCTCACTCTCTTTGAATCTTCTTTATCATGCTAAGAGGAGCAGGAAAAAGCAAAAAATTTCAGAATTGCACCTTGCAATGCGGAGAAATTACTGTTTGTGCATTTACAATATTCATTAATTTTTGCCATTGAAAAACTTCCAGAAATGATTGAAGCTACTGACTGAATGAAAGGAGCTGGCATCTCACTCTCTTTGAATCTTCTTTATCATGCTAAGAGGAGCAGGAAAAAGCAAAAAATTTCAGAATTGCACCTTGCAATGCGGAGAAATTACTGTTTGTGCATTTACAATATTCATTGATTTTTGCCATTGAAAAACGTCCAGAAATGATTGAAGCTACTGACTGAATGAAAGGAGCTGGCATCTCACTCTCTTTGAATCTTCTTTATCATGATAAGAGGAGCAGGAAAAAGCAAAAAATTTCAGAATTGCACCTTGCAATGCGGAGAAATTACTGTTTGTGCATTTACAATATTCATTGATTTTTGCCATTGAAAAACTTCCAGAAATGATTGAAGCTACTGACTGAATGAAAGGAGCTGGCATCTCACTCTCTTTGAATCTTCTTTATCATGCTAAGAGGAGCAGGAAAAAGCAAAAAATTTCAGAATTGCACCTTGCAATGCGGAGAAATTACTGTTTGTGCATTTACAATATTCATTGATTTTTGCCATTGAAAAACGTCCAGAAATGATTGAAGCTACTGACTGAATGAAAGGAGCTGGCATCTCACTCTCTTTGAATCTTCTTTATCATGCTAAGAGGAGCAGGAAAAAGCAAAAAATTTCAGAATTGCACCTTGCAATGCGGAGAAATTACTGTTTGTGCATTTACAATATTCATTGATTTTTGCCATTGAAAAACATCATGTTATTCATATACCAGAAATGTTTGAAGCTACTGACTGAATGAAAGGAGCTGGCATCTCACTCTCTTTGAATCTTCTTTATCATGCTAAGAGGAGCAGGAAAAAGCAAAAAATTTCAGAATTGCACCTTGCAATGCGGAGAAATTACTGTTTGTGCATTTACAATATTCATTGATTTTTGCCATTGAAAAACGTCCAGAAATGATTGAAGCTACTGACTGAATGAAAGGAGCTGGCATCTCACTCTCTTTGAATCTTCTTTATCATGCTAAGAGGAGCAGGAAAAAGCAAAAAATTTCAGAATTGCACCTTGCAATGCGGAGAAATTACTGTTTGTGCATTTACAATATTCATTGATTTTTGCCATTGAAAAACGTCCAGAAATGATTGAAGCTACTGACTGAATGAAAGGAGCTGGCATCTCACTCTCTTTGAATCTTCTTTATCATGCTAAGAGGAGCAGGAAAAAGCAAAAAATTTCAGAATTGCACCTTGCAATGCGGAGAAATTATTGTTTGTGCATTTACAATATTCATTGATTTTTGCCATTGAAAAACATCATGTTATTCATATACCAGAAATGTTTGAAGCTACTGACTGAATGAAAGGAGCTGGCATCTCACTCTCTTTGAATCTTCTTTATCATGCTAAGAGGAGCAGGAAAAAGCAAAAAATTTCAGAATTGCACCTTGCAATGCGGAGAAATTACTGTTTTGTGCATTTACAATATTCATTGATTTTTGCCATTGAAAAATGTCCAGAAATGATTGAAGCTACTGACTGAATGAAAGGAGCTGGCATCTCACTCTCTTTGAATCTTCTTTATCATGCTAAGAGGAGCAGGAAAAAGCAAAAAATTTCAGAATTGCACCTTGCAATGCGGAGAAATTACTGTTTGTGCATTTACAATATTCATTGATTTTTGCCATTGAAAAACATCATGTTATTCATATACCAGAAATGTTTGAAGCTACTGACTGAATGAAAGGAGCTGGCATCTCACTCTCTTTGAATCTTCTTTATCATGCTAAGAGGAGCAGGAAAAAGCAAAAAATTTCAGAATTGCACCTTGCAATGCGGAGAAATTACTGTTTGTGCATTTACAATATTCACTGATTTTTGCCATTGAAAAACGTCCAGAAATGATTGAAGCTACTGACTGAATGAAAGGAGCTGGCATCTCACTCTCTTTGAATCTTCTTTATCATGCTAAGAGGAGCAGGAAAAAGCAAAAAATTTCAGAATTGCACCTTGCAATGCGGAGAAATTACTGTTTGTGCATTTACAATATTCATTGATTTTTGCCATTGAAAAACGTCCAGAAATGATTGAAGCTACTGACTGAATGAAAGGAGCTGGCATCTCACTCTCTTTGAATCTTCTTTATCATGCTAAGAGGAGCAGGAAAAAGCAAAAAATTTCAGAATTGCACCTTGCAATGCGGAGAAATTACTGTTTGTGCATTTACAATATTCATTAATTTTTGCCATTGAAAAACTTCCAGAAATGATTGAAGCTACTGACTGAATGAAAGGAGCTGGCATCTCACTCTCTTTGAATCTTCTTTATCATGCTAAGAGGAGCAGGAAAAAGCAAAAAATTTCAGAATTGCACCTTGCAATGCGGAGAAATTACTGTTTGTGCATTTACAATATTCATTGATTTTTGACATTGAAAAACGTCCAGAAATGATTGAAGCTACTGACTGAATGAAAGGAGCAGGCATCTCACTCTCTTTGAATCTTCTTTATCATGCTAAGAGGAGCAGGAAAAAGCAAAAAATTTCAGAATTGCACCTTGCAATGCGGAGAAATTACTGTTTGTGCATTTACAATATTCATTGATTTTTGCCATTGAAAAACTTCCAGAAATGATTGAAGCTACTGACTGAATGAAAGGAGTTGGCATCTCACTCTCTTTGAATCTTCTTTATCATGCTAAGAGGAGCAGGAAAAAGCAAAAAATTTCAGAATTGCACCTTGCAATGCGGAGAAATTACTGTTTGTGCATTTACAATATTCATTGATTTTTGCCATTGAAAAACGTCCAGAAATGATTGAAGCTACTGACTGAATGAAAGGAGCTGGCATCTCACTCTCTTTGAATCTTCTTTATCATGCTAAGAGGAGCAGGAAAAAGCAAAAAATTTCAGAATTGCACCTTGCAATGCGGAGAAATTACTGTTTGTGCATTTACAATATTCATTGATTTTTGCCATTGAAAAACATCATGTTATTCATATACCAGAAATGTTTGAAGCTACTGACTGAATGAAAGGAGCTGGCATCTCACTCTCTTTGAATCTTCTTTATCATGCTAAGAGGAGCAGGAAAAAGCAAAAAATTTCAGAATTGCACCTTGCAATGCGGAGAAATTACTGTTTGTGCATTTACAATATTCATTAATTTTTGCCATTGAAAAACTTCCAGAAATGATTGAAGCTACTGACTGAATGAAAGGAGCTGGCATCTCACTCTCTTTGAATCTTCTTTATCATGCTAAGAGGAGCAGGAAAAAGCAAAAAATTTCAGAATTGCACCTTGCAATGCGGAGAAATTACTGTTTGTGCATTTACAATATTCATTGATTTTTGCCATTGAAAAACGTCCAGAAATGATTGAAGCTACTGACTGAATGAAAGGAGCTGGCATCTCACTCTCTTTGAATCTTCTTTATCATGCTAAGAGGAGCAGGAAAAAGCAAAAAATTTCAGAATTGCACCTTGCAATGCGGAGAAATTACTGTTTGTGCATTTACAATATTCATTGATTTTTGCCATTGAAAAACTTCCAGAAATGATTGAAGCTACTGACTGAATGAAAGGAGCTGGCATCTCACTCTCTTTGAATCTTCTTTATCATGCTAAGAGGAGCAGGAAAAAGCAAAAAATTTCAGAATTGCACCTTGCAATGCGGAGAAATTACTGTTTGTGCATTTACAATATTCATTGATTTTTGCCATTGAAAAACGTCCAGAAATGATTGAAGCTACTGACTGAATGAAAGGAGCTGGCATCTCACTCTCTTTGAATCTTCTTTATCATGCTAAGAGGAGCAGGAAAAAGCAAAAAATTTCAGAATTGCACCTTGCAATGCGGAGAAATTACTGTTTGTGCATTTACAATATTCATTGATTTTTGCCATTGAAAAACATCATGTTATTCATATACCAGAAATGTTTGAAGCTACTGACTGAATGAAAGGAGCTGGCATCTCACTCTCTTTGAATCTTCTTTATCATGCTAAGAGGAGCAGGAAAAAGCAAAAAATTTCAGAATTGCACCTTGCAATGCGGAGAAATTACTGTTTGTGCATTTACAATATTCATTGATTTTTGCCATTGAAAAACGTCCAGAAATGATTGAAGCTACTGACTGAATGAAAGGAGCTGGCATCTCACTCTCTTTGAATCTTCTTTATCATGCTAAGAGGAGCAGGAAAAAGCAAAAAATTTCAGAATTGCACCTTGCAATGCGGAGAAATTACTGTTTGTGCATTTACAATATTCATTGATTTTTGCCATTGAAAAACATCATGTTATTCATATACCAGAAATGTTTGAAGCTACTGACTGAATGAAAGGAGCTGGCATCTCACTCTCTTTGAATCTTCTTTATCATGCTAAGAGGAGCAGGAAAAAGCAAAAAATTTCAGAATTGCACCTTGCAATGCGGAGAAATTACTGTTTGTGCATTTACAATATTCACTGATTTTTGCCATTGAAAAACGTCCAGAAATGATTGAAGCTACTGACTGAATGAAAGGAGCTGGCATCTCACTCTCTTTGAATCTTCTTTATCATGCTAAGAGGAGCAGGAGAAAGCAAAAAATTTCAGAATTGCACCTTGCAATGCGGAGAAATTACTGTTTGTGCATTTACAATATTCATTGATTTTTGCCATTGAAAAACGTCCAGAAATGATTGAAGCTACTGACTGAATGAAAGGAGCTGGCATCTCACTCTCTTTGAATCTTCTTTATCATGCTAAGAGGAGCAGGAAAAAGCAAAAAATTTCAGAATTGCACCTTGCAATGCGGAGAAATTACTGTTTGTGCATTTACAATATTCATTAATTTTTGCCATTGAAAAACTTCCAGAAATGATTGAAGCTACTGACTGAATGAAAGGAGCTGGCATCTCACTCTCTTTGAATCTTCTTTATCATGCTAAGAGGAGCAGGAAAAAGCAAAAAATTTCAGAATTGCACCTTGCAATGCGGAGAAATTACTGTTTGTGCATTTACAATATTCATTGATTTTTGCCATTGAAAAACGTCCAGAAATGATTGAAGCTACTGACTGAATGAAAGGAGCTGGCATCTCACTCTCTTTGAATCTTCTTTATCATGCTAAGAGGAGCAGGAAAAAGCAAAAAATTTCAGAATTGCACCTTGCAATGCGGAGAAATTACTGTTTGTGCATTTACAATATTCATTGATTTTTGCCATTGAAAAACTTCCAGAAATGATTGAAGCTACTGACTGAATGAAAGGAGCTGGCATCTCACTCTCTTTGAATCTTATTTATCATGCTAAGAGGAGCAGGAAAAAGCAAAAAATTTCAGAATTGCACCTTGCAATGCGGAGAAATTACTGTTTGTGCATTTACAATATTCATTGATTTTTGCCATTGAAAAACATCATGTTATTCATATACCAGAAATGTTTGAAGCTACTGACTGAATGAAAGGAGCTGGCATCTCACTCTCTTTGAATCTTCTTTATCATGCTAAGAGGAGCAGGAAAAAGCAAAAAATTTCAGAATTGCACCTTGCAATGCGGATAAATTACTGTTTGTGCATTTACAATATTCATTGATTTTTGCCATTGAAAAACATCATGTTATTCATATACCAGAAATGATTGAAGCTACTGACTGAATGAAAGGAGCTGGCATCTCACTCTCTTTGAATCTTCTTTATCATGCTAAGAGGAGCAGGAAAAAGCAAAAAATTTCAGAATTGCACCTTGCAATGCGGAGAAATTACTGTTTGTGCATTTACAATATTCATTGATTTTTACCATTGAAAAATATCATGTTATTCATATACCAGAAATGTTTGAAGCTACTGACTGAATGAAAGGAGCTGGCATCTCACTCTCTTTGAATCTCTTTATCATGCTAAGAGGAGCAGGAAAAAGCAAAAAATTTCAGAATTGCACCTTGCAATGCGGAGAAATTACTGTTTGTGCATTTACAATATTCATTGATTTTTGCCATTGAAAAACGTCCAGAAATGATTGAAGCTACTGACTGAATGAAAGGAGCTGGCATCTCACTCTCTTTGAATCTTCTTTATCATGCTAAGAGGAGCAGGAAAAAGCAAAAAATTTCAGAATTGCACCTTGCAATGCGGAGAAATTACTGTTTGTGCATTTACAATATTCATTGATTTTTGCCATTGAAAAACATCATGTTATTCATATACCAGAAATGTTTGAAGCTACTGACTGAATGAAAGGAGCTGGCATCTCACTCTCTTTGAATCTTCTTTATCATGCTAAGAGGAGCAGGAAAAAGGAAAAAATTTCAGAATTGCACCTTGCAATGCGGAGAAATTACTGTTTGTGCATTTACAATATTCATTGATTTTTGCCATTGAAAAACATCATGTTATTCATATACCAGAAATGTTTGAAGCTACTGACTGAATGAAAGGAGCTGGCATCTCACTCTCTTTGAATCTTCTTTATCATGCTAAGAGGAGCAGGAAAAAGCAAAAAATTTCAGAATTGCACCTTGCAATGCGGAGAAATTACTGTTTGTGCATTTACAATATTCATTGATTTTTACCATTGAAAAACGTCCAGAAATGATTGAAGCTACTGACTGAACGAAAGGAGCTGGCATCTCACTCTCTTTGAATCTTCTTTATCATGATAAGAGGAGCAGGAAAAAGCAAAAAATTTCAGAATTGCACCTTGCAATGCGGAGAAATTACTGTTTGTGCATTTACAATATTCATTGATTTTTGCCATTGAAAAACATCATGTTATTCATATACCAGAAATGTTTGAAGCTACTGACTGAATGAAAGGAGCTGGCATCTCACTCTCTTTGAATCTTCTTTATCATGCTAAGAGGAGCAGGAAAAAGCAAAAAATTTCAGAATTGCACCTTGCAATGCGGAGAAATTACTGTTTTTGCATTTACAATATTCATTGATTTTTGCCATTGAAAAACATCCAGAAATGATTGAAGCTACTGACTGAATGAAAGGAGCTGGCATCTCACTCTCTTTGAATCTTCTTTATCATGCTAAGAGGAGCAGGAAAAAGCAAAAAATTTCAGAATTGCACCTTGCAATGCGGAGAAATTGCTGTTTGTGCATTTACAAAATTCATTGATTTTTGCCATTGAAAAACATCATGTTATTCATATACCAGAAATGATTGAAGCTACTGACTGAATGAAAGGAGCTGGCATCTCACTCTCTTTGAATCTTCTTTATCATGCTAAGAGGAGCAGGAAAAAGCAAAAAATTTCAGAATTGCACCTTGCAATGCGGAGAAATTACTGTTTGTGCATTTACAATATTCATTGATTTTTGCCATTGAAAAACATCATGTTATTCATATACCAGAAATGTTTGAAGCTACTGACTGAATGAAAGGAGCTGGCATCTCACTCTCTTTGAATCTTCTTTATCATGCTAAGAGGAGCAGGAAAAAGCAAAAAATTTCAGAATTGCACCTTGCAATGCGGATAAATTACTCTTTGCGCATTTACAATATTCATTGATTTTTGCCATTGAAAAACATCATGTTATTCATATACCAGAAATGATTGAAGCTACTGACTGAATGAAAGGAGCTGGCATCTCACTCTCTTTGAATCTTCTTTATCATGCTAAGAGGAGCAGGAAAAAGCAAAAAATTTCAGAATTGCACCTTGCAATGCGGAGAAATTACTGTTTGTGCATTTACAATATTCATTGATTTTTGCCATTGAAAAACATCATGTTATTCATATACCAGAAATGATTGAAGCTACTGACTGAATGAAAGTAGCTGGCATCTCACTCTCTTTGAATCTTCTTTATCATGCTAAGAGGAGCAGGAAAAAGCAAAAAATTTCAGAATTGCACCTTGCAATGCGGAGAAATTACTGTTTGTGCATTTACAATATCCATTGATTTTTGCAATTGAAAAACGTCCAGAAATGTTTGAAGCTACTGACTGAATGAAAGGAGCTGGCATCTCACTCTCTTTGAATCTTCTTTATCATGCTAAGAGGAGCAGGAAAAAGCAAAAAATTTCAGAATTGCACCTTGCAATGCGGAGAAATTACTGTTTGTGCATTTACAATATTCATTGATTTTTGCCATTGAAAAACATCATGTTATTCATATACCAGAAATGTTTGAAGCTACTGACTGAATGAAAGGAGCTGGCATCTCACTCTCTTTGAATCTTCTTTATCATGCTAAGAGGAGCAGGAAAAAGCAAAAAATTTCAGAATTGCACCTTGCAATGCGGAGAAATTACTGTTTGTGCATTTACAATATTCATTGATTTTTGCCATTGAAAAACATCATGTTATTCATATACCAGAAATGATTGAAGCTACTGACTGAATGAAAGTAGCAGGCATCTCACTCTCTTTGAATCTTCTTTATCATGCTAAGAGGAGCAGGAAAAAGCAAAAAATTTCAGAATTGCACCTTGCAATGCGGAGAAATTACTGTTTGTGCATTTACAATATCCATTGATTTTTGCAATTGAAAAACGTCCAGAAATGTTTGAAGCTACTGACTGAATGAAAGGAGCTGGCATCTCACTCTCTTTGAATCTTCTTTATCATGCTAAGAGGAGCAGGAAAAAGCAAAAAATTTCAGAATTGCACCTTGCAATGCGGAGAAATTACTGTTTGTGCATTTACAATATTCATTGATTTTTGCCATTGAAAAACATCATGTTATTCATATACCAGAAATGTTTGAAGCTACTGACTGAATGAAAGGAGCTGGCATCTCACTCTCTTTGAATCTTCTTTATCATGCTAAGAGGAGCAGGAAAAAGCAAAAAATTTCAGAATTGCACCTTGCAATGCGGAGAAATTACTGTTTGTGCATTTACAATATTCATTGATTTTTGCCATTGAAAAACGTCCAGAAATGATTGAAGCTACTGACTGAATGAAAGGAGCTGGCATCTCACTCTCTTTTAATCTTCTTTATCATGCTAAGAGGAGCAGGAAAAAGCAAAAAATTTCAGAATTGCACCTTGCAATGCGGAGAAATTACTGTTTGTGCATTTACAATATTCATTGATTTATGCCATTGAAAAACATCATGTTATTCATATACCAGAAATGTTTGAAGCTACTGACTGAATGAAAGGAGCTGGCATCTCACTCTCTTTGAATCTTCTTTATCATGCTAAGAGGAGCAGGAAAAAGCAAAAAATTTCAGAATTGCACCTTCAATGCGGAGAAATTACTGTTTGTGCATTTACAATATTCATTGATTTTTGCCATTGAAAAACGTCCAGAAATGATTGAAGCTACTGACTGAATGAAAGGAGCTGGCATCTCACTCTCTTTGAATCTTCTTTATCATGCTAAGAGGAGCAGAAAAAAGCAAAAAATTTCAGAATTGCACCTTGCAATGCGGAGAAATTACTGTTTGTGCATTTACAATATTCATTAATTTTTGCCACTGAAAAACATCATGTTATTCATATACCAGAAATGATTGAAGCTACTGACTGAATGAAAGGAGCTGGCATCTCACTCTCTTTGAATCTTCTTTATCATGCTAAGAGGAGCAGGAAAAAGCAAAAAATTTCAGAATTGCACCTTGCAATGCGGAGAAATTACTGTTTGTGCATTTACAATATTCATTGATTTTTGCCATTGAAAAACATCATGTTATTCATATACCAGAAATGTTTGAAGCTACTGACTGAATGAAAGGAGCTGGCATCTCACTCTCTTTGAATCTTCTTTATCATACTAAGAGGAGCAGGAAAAAGCAAAAAATTTCAGAATTGCACCTTGCAATGCGGAGAAATTACTGTTTGTGCATTTACAATATTCATTGATTTTTGCCATTGAAAAACGTCCAGAAATGATTGAAGCTACTGACTGAATGAAAGGAGCTGGCATCTCACTCTCTTTGAATCTTCTTTATCATGCTAAGAGGAGCAGGAAAAAGCAAAAAATTTCAGAATTGCACCTTGCAATGCGGAGAAATTACTGTTTGTGCATTTACAATATTCATTGATTTTTGCCATTGAAAAACATCATGTTATTCATATACCAGAAATGTTTGAAGCTACTGACTGAATGAAAGGAGCTGGCATCTCACTCTCTTTGAATCTTCTTTATCATACTAAGAGGAGCAGGAAAAAGCAAAAAATTTCAGAATTGCACCTTGCAATGTGGAGATATTACTGTTTGTGCATTTACAATATTCATTGATTTTTGCCATTGAAAAGCATGTTTTTCATATACCAGAAATGTTTGAAGCTACTGACTGAATGAAAGGAGCTGGCATCTCACTCTCTTTGAATCTTCTTTATCATGCTAGGATTAACAGGAAAAAGCAAAAAATTTCAGAATTGCACCTTGCAATGTGGAGATATTACTGTTTGTGCATTTACAATATTCATTGATTTTTGCCATTGAAAAACATGTTTTTCATATACCAGAAATGTTTGAAGCTACTGACTGAATGAAAGGAGCTGGCATCTCACTCTCTTTGAATCTTCTTTATCATGCTAGGATTAGCAGGAAAAAGCAAAAAATTTCAGAATTGCACCTTGCAATGTGGAGATATTACTGTTTGTGCATTTACAATATTCATTGATTTTTGCCATTGAAAAACATGTTTTTCATATACCAGAAATGTTTGAAGCTACTGACTGAATGAAAGGAGCTGGCATCTCACTCTCTTTGAATCTTCTTTATCATGCTAGGATTAACAGGAAAAAGCTAAAAATTTCAGAATTGCACCGTGCAATGTGGAGATATTACTGTTTGTGCATTTACAATATTCATTGATTTTTGCCATTGAAAAACATGTTTTTCATATACCAGAAATGTTTGAAGCTACTGACTGAATGAAAGGAGCTGGCATCTCACTCTCTTTGAATCTTCTTTATCATGCTAAGAGGAGCAGGAAAAAGCAAAAAATTTCAGAATTGCACCTTCAATGCGGAGAAATTACTGTTTGTGCATTTACAATATTCATTGATTTTTGCCATTGAAAAACGTCCAGAAATGATTGAAGCTACTGACTGAATGAAAGGAGCTGGCATCTCACTCTCTTTGAATCTTCTTTATCATGCTAAGAGGAGCAGGAAAAAGCAAAAAATTTCAGAATTGCACCTTGCAATGCGGAGAAATTACTGTTTGTGCATTTACAATATTCATTAATTTTTGCCATTGAAAAACATCATGTTATTCATATACCAGAAATGATTGAAGCTACTGACTGAATGAAAGGAGCTGGCATCTCACTCTCTTTGAATCTTCTTTATCATGCTAAGAGGAGCAGGAAAAAGCAAAAAATTTCAGAATTGCACCTTGCAATGCGGAGAAATTACTGTTTGTGCATTTACAATATTCATTGATTTTTGCCATTGAAAAACATCATGTTATTCATATACCAGAAATGTTTGAAGCTACTGACTGAATGAAAGGAGCTGGCATCTCACTCTCTTTGAATCTTCTTTATCATACTAAGAGGAGCAGGAAAAAGCAAAAAATTTCAGAATTGCACCTTGCAATGCGGAGAAATTACTGCTTGTGCATTTACAATATTCATTGATTTTTGCCATTGAAAAACGTCCAGAAATGATTGAAGCTACTGACTGAATGAAAGGAGCTGGCATCTCACTCTCTTTGAATCTTCTTTATCATGCTAAGAGGAGCAGGAAAAAGCAAAAAATTTCAGAATTGCACCTTGCAATGCGGAGAAATTACTGTTTGTGCATTTACAATATTCATTGATTTTTGCCATTGAAAAACGTCCAGAAATGATTGAAGCTACTGACTGAATGAAAGGAGCTGGCATCTCACTCTCTTTCAATCTTCTTTATCATGCTAAGAGGAGCAGGAAAAAGCAAAAAATTTCAGAATTGCACCTTGCAATGCGGAGAAATTACTGTTTGTGCATTTACAATATTCATTGATTTTTGCCGCCATTGAAAAACATCATGTTATTCATATACCAGAAATGTTTGAAGCTACTGACTGAATGAAAGGAGCTGGCATCTCACTCTCTTTGAATCTTCTTTATCATGCTATGAGGAGCAGGAAAAAGCAAAAAATTTCAGAATTGCACCTTGCAATGCGAAGAAATTACTGTTTGTGCATTTACAATATTCATTGATTTTTGCCATTGAAAAACATCATGTTATTCATATACCAGAAATGTTTGATGCTACTGACTGAATGAAAGGAGCTGGCATCTCACTCTCTTTGAATCTTCTTTATCATGCTAAGAGGAGCAGGAAAAAGCAAAAAATTTCAGAATTGCACCTTGCAATGCGGAGAAATTACTGTTTGTGCATTTACAATATTCATTGATTTTTGCCATTGAAAAACGTCCAGAAATGATTGAAGCTACTGACTGAATGAAAGGAGCTGGCATCTCACTCTCTTTGAATCTTCTTTATCATGCTAAGAGGAGCAGGAAAAAGCAAAAAATTTCAGAATTGCACCTTGCAATGCGGAGAAATTACTGTTTGTGCATTTACAATATTCATTGATTTTTGCCATTGAAAAACATCCAGAAATGATTGAAGCTACTGACTGAATGAAAGGAGCTGGCATCTCACTCTCTTTGAATCTTCTTTATCATGCTAAGAGGAGCAGGAAAAAGCAAAAAATTTCAGAATTGCACCTTGCAATGCGGAGAAATTACTGTTTGTGCATTTACAATATTCATTGATTTTTGCCATTGAAAAACGTCCAGAAATGATTGAAGCTACTGACTGAATGAAAGGAGCTGGCATCTCAGTCTCTTTGAATCTTCTTTATCATGCTAAGAGGAGCAGGAAAAAGCAAAAAATTTCAGAATTGCACCTTGCAATGCGGAGAAATTACTGTTTGTGCATCTACAATATTCATTGATTTTTGCCGCTGAAAAACGTCCAGAAATGATTGAAGCTACTGACTGAATGAAAGGAGCTGGCATCTCACTCTCTTTGAGTCTTCTTTACCATGCTAAGAGGAGCAGGAAAAAGCAAAAAATTTCAGAATTGCACCTTGCAATGCGGAGAAATTACTGTTTGTGCATTTACAATATTCATTGATTTTTGCCATTGAAAAAAGTCCAGAAATGATTGAAGCTACTGACTGAATGAAAGGAGCTGGCATCTCACTCTCTTTGAATCTTCTTTATCATGCTAAGAGGAGCAGGAAAAAGCAAAAAATTTCAGAATTGCACCTTGCAATGCGGAGAAATTACTGTTTGTGCATTTACAATATTCATTGATTTTTGCCATTGAAAAACATCATGTTATTCATATACCAGAAATGATTGAAGCTACTGACTGAATGAAAGGAGCTGGCATCTCACTCTCTTTGAATCTTCTTTATCATGCTAAGAGGAGCAGGAAAAAGCAAAAAATTTCAGAATTGCACCTTGCAATGCGGAGAAATTACTGTTTGTGCATTTACAATATTCATTGATTTTTGCCATTGAAAAACGTCCAGAAATGATTGAAGCTACTGACTGAATGAAAGGAGCTGGCATCTCACTCTCTTTGAATCTTCTTTATCATGCTAAGAGGAGCAGGAAAAAGCAAAAAATTTCAGAATTGCACCTTGCAATGCGGAGAAATTACTGTTTGTGCATTTACAATATTCATTGATTTTTGCCATTGAAAAACGTCCAGAAATGATTGAAGCTACTGACTGAATGAAAGGAGCTCTCATCTCACTCTCTTTGAATCTTCTTTATCATGCTAAGAGGAGCAGGAAAAAGCAAAAAATTTCAGAATTGCACCTTGCAATGCGGAGAAATTACTGTTTGTGCATTTACAATATTCATTGATTTTTGCCATTGAAAAATATCATGTTATTCATATACCAGAAATGTTTGAAGCTACTGACTGAATGAAAGGAGCTGGCATCTCACTCTCTTTGAATCTTCTTTATCATGCTAAGAGGAGCAGGAAAAAGCAAAAAATTTCAGAATTGCACCTTCAATGCGGAGAAATTACTGTTTGTGCATTTACAATATTCATTGATTTTTGCCATTGAAAAACGTCCAGAAATGATTGAAGCTACTGACTGAATGAAAGGAGCTGGCATCTCACTCTCTTTGAATCTTCTTTATCATGCTAAGAGGAGCAGGAAAAAGCAAAAAATTTCAGAATTGCACCTTGCAATGCGGAGAAATTACTGTTTGTGCATTTACAATATTCATTAATTTTTGCCATTGAAAAACATCATGTTATTCATATACCAGAAATGATTGAAGCTACTGACTGAATGAAAGGAGCTGGCATCTCACTCTCTTTGAATCTTCTTTATCATGCTAAGAGGAGCAGGAAAAAGCAAAAAATTTCAGAATTGCACCTTGCAATGCGGAGAAATTACTGTTTGTGCATTTACAATATTCATTGATTTTTGCCATTGAAAAACATCATGTTATTCATATACCAGAAATGTTTGAAGCTACTGACTGAATGAAAGGAGCTGGCATCTCACTCTCTTTGAATCTTCTTTATCATACTAAGAGGAGCAGGAAAAAGCAAAAAATTTCAGAATTGCACCTTGCAATGCGGAGAAATTACTGTTTGTGCATTTACAATATTCATTGATTTTTGCCATTGAAAAACGTCCAGAAATGATTGAAGCTACTGACTGAATGAAAGGAGCTGGCATCTCACTCTCTTTGAATCTTCTTTATCATGCTAAGAGGAGCAGGAAAAAGCAAAAAATTTCAGAATTGCACCTTGCAATGCGGAGAAATTACTGTTTGTGCATTTACAATATTCATTGATTTTTGCCATTGAAAAACATCATGTTATTCATATACCAGAAATGTTTGAAGCTACTGACTGAATGAAAGGAGCTGGCATCTCACTCTCTTTGAATCTTCTTTATCATACTAAGAGGAGCAGGAAAAAGCAAAAAATTTCAGAATTGCACCTTCAATGCGGAGAAATTACTGTTTGTGCATTTACAATATTCATTGATTTTTGCCATTGAAAAACGTCCAGAAATGATTAAAGCTACTGACTGAATGAAAGGAGCTGGCATCTCACTCTCTTTGAATCTTCTTTATCATGCTAAGAGGAGCAGGAAAAAGCAAAAAATTTCAGAATTGCACCTTGCAATGCGGAGAAATTACTGTTTGTGCATTTACAATATTCATTAATTTTTGCCATTGAAAAACATCATGTTATTCATATACCAGAAATGATTGAAGCTACTGACTGAATGAAAGGAGCTGGCATCTCACTGTCTTTGAATCTTCTTTATCATGCTAAGAGGAGCAGGAAAAAGCAAAAAATTTCAGAATTGCACCTTGCAATGCGGAGAAATTACTGTTTGTGCATTTACAATATTCATTGATTTTTGCCATTGAAAAACATCATGTTATTCATATACCAGAAATGTTTGAAGCTACTGACTGAATGAAAGGAGCTGGCATCTCACTCTCTTTGAATCTTCTTTATCATACTAAGAGGAGCAGGAAAAAGCAAAAAATTTCAGAATTGCACCTTGCAATGCGGAGAAATTACTGTTTGTGCATTTTCAATATTCATTGATTTTTGCCATTGAAAAACGTCCAGAAATGATTGAAGCTACTGACTGAATGAAAGGAGCTGGCATCTCACTCTCTTTGAATCTTCTTTATCATGCTAAGAGGAGCAGGAAAAAGCAAAAAATTTCAGAATTGCACCTTGCAATGCGGAGAAATTACTGTTTGTGCATTTACAATATTCATTGATTTTTGCCATTGAAAAACGTCCAGAAATGATTGAAGCTACTGACTGAATGAAAGGAGCTGGCATCTCACTCTCTTTGAATCTTCTTTATCATGCTAAAAGGAGCAGGAAAAAGCAAAAAATTTCAGAATTGCACCTTGCAATGCGGAGAAATTACTGTTTGTGCATTTACAATATTCATTGATTTTTGCCGCCATTGAAAAACATCATGTTATTCATATACCAGAAATGTTTGAAGCTACTGACTGAATGAAAGGAGCTGGCATCTCACTCTCTTTGAATCTTCTTTATCATGCTAAGAGGAGCAGGAAAAAGCAAAAAATTTCAGAATTGCACCTTGCAATGCGAAGAAATTACTGTTTGTGCATTTACAATATTCATTGATTTTTGCCATTGAAAAACATCATGTTATTCATATACCAGAAATGTTTGATGCTACTGACTGAATGAAAGGAGCTGGCATCTCACTCTCTTTGAATCTTCTTTATCATGCTAAGAGGAGCAGGAAAAAGCAAAAAATTTCAGAATTGCACCTTGCAATGCGGAGAAATTACTGTTTGTGCATTTACAATATTCATTGATTTTTGCCATTGAAAAACGTCCAGAAATGATTGAAGCTACTGACTGAATGAAAGGAGCTGGCATCTCACTCTCTTTGAATCTTCTTTATCATGCTAAGAGGAGCAGGAAAAAGCAAAAAATTTCAGAATTGCACCTTGCAATGCGGAGAAATTACTGTTTGTGCATTTACAATATTCATTGATTTTTGCCATTGAAAAACATCCAGAAATGATTGAAGCTACTGACTGAATGAAAGGAGCTGGCATCTCACTCTCTTTGAATCTTCTTTATCATGCTAAGAGGAGCAGGAAAAAGCAAAAAATTTCAGAATTGCACCTTGCAATGCGGAGAAATTACTGTTTGTGCATTTACAATATTCATTGATTTTTGCCATTGAAAAACGTCCAGAAATGATTGAAGCTACTGACTGAATGAAAGGAGCTGGCATCTCAGTCTCTTTGAATCTTCTTTATCATGCTAAGAGGAGCAGGAAAAAGCAAAAAATTTCAGAATTGCACCTTGCAATGCGGAGAAATTACTGTTTGTGCATCTACAATATTCATTGGTTTTTGCCGTTGAAAAACGTCCAGAAATGATTGAAGCTACTGACTGAATGAAAGGAGCTGGCATCTCACTCTCTTTGAGTCTTCTTTACCATGCTAAGAGGAGCAGGAAAAAGCAAAAAATTTCAGAATTGCACCTTGCAATGCGGAGAAATTACTGTTTGTGCATTTACAATATTCATTGATTTTTGCCATTGAAAAACGTCCAGAAATGATTGAAGCTACTGACTGTATGAAAGGAGCTGGCATCTCACTCTCTTTGAATCTTCTTTATCATGCTAAGAGGAGCAGGAAAAAGCAAAAAATTTCAGAATTGCACCTTGCAATGCGGAGAAATTACTGTTTGTGCATTTACAATATTCATTGATTTTTGCCATTGAAAAACATCATGTTATTCATATACCAGAAATGATTGAAGCTACTGACTGAATGAAAGGAGCTGGCATCTCACTCTCTTTGAATCTTCTTTATCATGCTAAGAGGAGCAGGAAAAAGCAAAAAATTTCAGAATTGCACCTTGCAATGCGGAGAAATTACTGTTTGTGCATTTACAATATTCATTGATTTTTGCCATTGAAAAACGTCCAGAAATGATTGAAGCTACTGACTGAATGAAAGGAGCTGGCATCTCACTCTCTTTGAATCTTCTTTATCATGCTAAGAGGAGCAGGAAAAAGCAAAAAATTTCAGAATTGCACATTGCAATGCGGAGAAATTACTGTTTGTGCATTTACAATATTCATTGATTTTTGCCATTGAAAAACGTCCAGAAATGATTGAAGCTACTGACTGAATGAAAGGAGCTCTCATCTCACTCTCTTTGAATCTTCTTTATCATGCTAAGAGGAGCAGGAAAAAGCAAAAAATTTCAGAATTGCACCTTGCAATGCGGAGAAATTACTGTTTGTGCATTTACAATATTCATTGATTTTTGCCATTGAAAAACATCATGTTATTCATATACCAGAAATGTTTGAAGCTACTGACTGAATGAAAGGAGCTGGCATCTCACTCTCTTTGAATCTTCTTTATCATGCTAAGAGGAGCAGGAAAAAGCAAAAAATTTCAGAATTGCACCTTCAATGCGGAGAAATTACTGTTTGTGCATTTACAATATTCATTGATTTTTGCCATTGAAAAACGTCCAGAAATGATTGAAGCTACTGACTGAATGAAAGGAGCTGGCATCTCACTCTCTTTGAATCTTCTTTATCATGCTAAGAGGAGCAGGAAAAAGCAAAAAATTTCAGAATTGCACCTTGCAATGCGGAGAAATTACTGTTTGTGCATTTACAATATTCATTAATTTTTGCCATTGAAAAACATCATGTTATTCATATACCAGAAATGATTGAAGCTACTGACTGAATGAAAGGAGCTGGCATCTCACTCTCTTTGAATCTTCTTTATCATGCTAAGAGGAGCAGGAAAAAGCAAAAAATTTCAGAATTGCACCTTGCAATGCGGAGAAATTACTGTTTGTGCATTTACAATATTCATTGATTTTTGCCATTGAAAAACATCATGTTATTCATATACCAGAAATGTTTGAAGCTACTGACTGAATGAAAGGAGCTGGCATCTCACTCTCTTTGAATCTTCTTTATCATACTAAGAGGAGCAGGAAAAAGCAAAAAATTTCAGAATTGCACCTTGCAATGCGGAGAAATTACTGTTTGTGCATTTACAATATTCATTGATTTTTGCCATTGAAAAACGTCCAGAAATGATTGAAGCTACTGACTGAATGAAAGGAGCTGGCATCTCACTCTCTTTGAATCTTCTTTATCATGCTAAGAGGAGCAGGAAAAAGCAAAAAATTTCAGAATTGCACCTTGCAATGCGGAGAAATTACTGTTTGTGCATTTACAATATTCATTGATTTTTGCCATTGAAAAACATCATGTTATTCATATACCAGAAATGTTTGAAGCTACTGACTGAATGAAAGGAGCTGGCATCTCACTCTCTTTGAATCTTCTTTATCATACTAAGAGGAGCAGGAAAAAGCAAAAAATTTCAGAATTGCACCTTCAATGCGGAGAAATTACTGTTTGTGCATTTACAATATTCATTGATTTTTGCCATTGAAAAACGTCCAGAAATGATTGAAGCTACTGACTGAATGAAAGGAGCTGGCATCTCACTCTCTTTGAATCTTCTTTATCATGCTAAGAGGAGCAGGAAAAAGCAAAAAATTTCAGAATTGCACCTTGCAATGCGGAGAAATTACTGTTTGTGCATTTACAATATTCATTAATTTTTGCCATTGAAAAACATCATGTTATTCATATACCAGAAATGATTGAAGCTACTGACTGAATGAAAGGAGCTGGCATCTCACTCTCTTTGAATCTTCTTTATCATGCTAAGAGGAGCAGGAAAAAGCAAAAAATTTCAGAATTGCACCTTGCAATGCGGAGAAATTACTGTTTGTGCATTTACAATATTCATTGATTTTTGCCATTGAAAAACATCATGTTATTCATATACCAGAAATGTTTGAAGCTACTGACTGAATGAAAGGAGCTGGCATCTCACTCTCTTTGAATCTTCTTTATCATACTAAGAGGAGCAGGAAAAAGCAAAAAATTTCAGAATTGCACCTTGCAATGCGGAGAAATTACTGTTTGTGCATTTACAATATTCATTGATTTTTGCCATTGAAAAACGTCCAGAAATGATTGAAGCTACTGACTGAATGAAAGGAGCTGGCATCTCACTCTCTTTGAATCTTCTTTATCATGCTAAGAGGAGCAGGAAAAAGCAAAAAATTTCAGAATTGCACCTTGCAATGCGGAGAAATTACTGTTTGTGCATTTACAATATTCATTGATTTTTGCCGCCATTGAAAAACATCATGTTATTCATATACCAGAAATGTTTGAAGCTACTGACTGAATGAAAGGAGCTGGCATCTCACTCTCTTTGAATCTTCTTTATCATGCTAAGAGGAGCAGGAAAAAGCAAAAAATTTCAGAATTGCACCTTGCAATGCGAAGAAATTACTGTTTGTGCATTTACAATATTCATTGATTTTTGCCATTGAAAAACATCATGTTATTCATATACCAGAAATGTTTGAAGCTACTGACTGAATGAAAGGAGCTGGCATCTCACTCTCTTTGAATCTTCTTTATCATGCTAAGAGGAGCAGGAAAAAGCAAAAAATTTCAGAATTGCACCTTCAATGCGGAGAAATTACTGTTTGTGCATTTACAATATTCATTGATTTTTGCCATTGAAAAACGTCCAGAAATGATTGAAGCTACTGACTGAATGAAAGGAGCTGGCATCTCACTCTCTTTGAATCTTCTTTATCATGCTAAGAGGAGCAGGAAAAAGCAAAAAATTTCAGAATTGCACCTTGCAATGCGGAGAAATTACTGTTTGTGCATTTACAATATTCATTAATTTTTGCCATTGAAAAACATCATGTTATTCATATACCAGAAATGATTGAAGCTACTGACTGAATGAAAGGAGCTGGCATCTCACTCTCTTTGAATCTTCTTTATCATGCTAAGAGGAGCAGGAAAAAGCAAAAAATTTCAGAATTGCACCTTGCAATGCGGAGAAATTACTGTTTGTGCATTTACAATATTCATTAATTTTTGCCATTGAAAAACATCATGTTATTCATATACCAGAAATGATTGAAGCTACTGACTGAATGAAAGGAGCTGGCATCTCACTCTCTTTGAATCTTCTTTATCATGCTAAGAGGAGCAGGAAAAAGCAAAAAATTTCAGAATTGCACCTTGCAATGCGGAGAAATTACTGTTTGTGCATTTACAATATTCATTGATTTTTGCCATTGAAAAACATCATGTTATTCATATACCAGAAATGTTTGAAGCTACTGACTGAATGAAAGGAGCTGGCATCTCACTCTCTTTGAATCTTCTTTATCATACTAAGAGGAGCAGGAAAAAGCAAAAAATTTCAGAATTGCACCTTGCAATGCGGAGAAATTACTGTTTGTGCATTTACAATATTCATTGATTTTTGCCATTGAAAAACGTCCAGAAATGATTGAAGCTACTGACTGAATGAAAGGAGCTGGCATCTCACTCTCTTTGAATCTTCTTTATCATGCTAAGAGGAGCAGGAAAAAGCAAAAAATTTCAGAATTGCACCTTGCAATGCGGAGAAATTACTGTTTGTGCATTTACAATATTCATTGATTTTTGCCGCCATTGAAAAACATCATGTTATTCATATACCAGAAATGTTTGAAGCTACTGACTGAATGAAAGGAGCTGGCATCTCACTCTCTTTGAATCTTCTTTATCATGCTAAGAGGAGCAGGAAAAAGCAAAAAATTTCAGAATTGCACCTTGCAATGCGAAGAAATTACTGTTTGTGCATTTACAATATTCATTGATTTTTGCCATTGAAAAACATCATGTTATTCATATACCAGAAATGTTTGAAGCTACTGACTGAATGAAAGGAGCTGGCATCTCACTCTCTTTGAATCTTCTTTATCATGCTAAGAGGAGCAGGAAAAAGCAAAAAATTTCAGAATTGCACCTTCAATGCGGAGAAATTACTGTTTGTGCATTTACAATATTCATTGATTTTTGCCATTGAAAAACGTCCAGAAATGATTGAAGCTACTGACTGAATGAAAGGAGCTGGCATCTCACTCTCTTTGAATCTTCTTTATCATGCTAAGAGGAGCAGGAAAAAGCAAAAAATTTCAGAATTGCACCTTGCAATGCGGAGAAATTACTGTTTGTGCATTTACAATATTCATTAATTTTTGCCATTGAAAAACATCATGTTATTCATATACCAGAAATGATTGAAGCTACTGACTGAATGAAAGGAGCTGGCATCTCACTCTCTTTGAATCTTCTTTATCATGCTAAGAGGAGCAGGAAAAAGCAAAAAATTTCAGAATTGCACCTTGCAATGCGGAGAAATTACTGTTTGTGCATTTACAATATTCATTGATTTTTGCCATTGAAAAACATCATGTTATTCATATACCAGAAATGTTTGAAGCTACTGACTGAATGAAAGGAGCTGGCATCTCACTCTCTTTGAATCTTCTTTATCATACTAAGAGGAGCAGGAAAAAGCAAAAAATTTCAGAATTGCACCTTGCAATGCGGAGAAATTACTGTTTGTGCATTTACAATATTCATTGATTTTTGCCATTGAAAAACGTCCAGAAATGATTGAAGCTACTGACTGAATGAAAGGAGCTGGCATCTCACTCTCTTTGAATCTTCTTTATCATGCTAAGAGGAGCAGGAAAAAGCAAAAAATTTCAGAATTGCACCTTGCAATGCGGAGAAATTACTGTTTGTGCATTTACAATATTCATTGATTTTTGCCATTGAAAAACATCATGTTATTCATATACCAGAAATGTTTGAAGCTACTGACTGAATGAAAGGAGCTGGCATCTCACTCTCTTTGAATCTTCTTTATCATACTAAGAGGAGCAGGAAAAAGCAAAAAATTTCAGAATTGCACCTTCAATGCGGAGAAATTACTGTTTGTGCATTTACAATATTCATTGATTTTTGCCATTGAAAAACGTCCAGAAATGATTGAAGCTACTGACTGAATGAAAGGAGCTGGCATCTCACTCTCTTTGAATCTTCTTTATCATGCTAAGAGGAGCAGGAAAAAGCAAAAAATTTCAGAATTGCACCTTGCAATGCGGAGAAATTACTGTTTGTGCATTTACAATATTCATTAATTTTTGCCATTGAAAAACATCATGTTATTCATATACCAGAAATGATTGAAGCTACTGACTGAATGAAAGGAGCTGGCATCTCACTCTCTTTGAATCTTCTTTATCATGCTAAGAGGAGCAGGAAAAAGCAAAAAATTTCAGAATTGCACCTTGCAATGCGGAGAAATTACTGTTTGTGCATTTACAATATTCATTGATTTTTACCATTGAAAAACATCATGTTATTCATATACCAGAAATGTTTGAAGCTACTGACTGAATGAAAGGAGCTGGCATCTCACTCTCTTTGAATCTTCTTTATCATACTAAGAGGAGCAGGAAAAAGCAAAAAATTTCAGAATTGCACCTTGCAATGCGGAGAAATTACTGTTTGTGCATTTACAATATTCATTGATTTTTGCCATTGAAAAACGTCCAGAAATGATTGAAGCTACTGACTGAATGAAAGGAGCTGGCATCTCACTCTCTTTGAATCTTCTTTATCATGCTAAGAGGAGCAGGAAAAAGCAAAAAATTTCAGAATTGCACCTTGCAATGCGGAGAAATTACTGTTTGTGCATTTACAATATTCATTGATTTTTGCCGCCATTGAAAAACATCATGTTATTCATATACCAGAAATGTTTGAAGCTACTGACTGAATGAAAGGAGCTGGCATCTCACTCTCTTTGAATCTTCTTTATCATGCTAAGAGGAGCAGGAAAAAGCAAAAAATTTCAGAATTGCACCTTGCAATGCGAAGAAATTACTGTTTGTGCATTTACAATATTCATTGATTTTTGCCATTGAAAAACATCATGTTATTCATATACCAGAAATGTTTGATGCTACTGACTGAATGAAAGGAGCTGGCATCTCACTCTCTTTGAATCTTCTTTATCATGCTAAGAGGAGCAGGAAAAAGCAAAAAATTTCAGAATTGCACCTTGCAATGCGGAGAAATTACTGTTTGTGCATTTACAATATTCATTGATTTTTGCCATTGAAAAACGTCCAGAAATGATTGAAGCTACTGTCTGAATGAAAGGAGCTGGCATCTCACTCTCTTTGAATCTTCTTTATCATGCTAAGAGGAGCAGGAAAAAGCAAAAAATTTCAGAATTGCACCTTGCAATGCGGAGAAATTACTGTTTGTGCATTTACAATATTCATTGATTTTTGCCATTGAAAAACATCCAGAAATGATTGAAGCTACTGACTGAATGAAAGGAGCTGGCATCTCACTCTCTTTGAATCTTCTTTATCATGCTAAGAGGAGCAGGAAAAAGCAAAAAATTTCAGAATTGCACCTTGCAATGCGGAGAAATTACTGTTTGTGCATTTACAATATTCATTGATTTTTGCCATTGAAAAACATCATGTTATTCATATACCAGAAATGTTTGAAGCTACTGACTGAATAAAAGGAGCTGGCATCTCACTCTCTTTGAATCTTCTTTATCATACTAAGAGGAGCAGGAAAAAGCAAAAAATTTCAGAATTGCACCTTGCAATGCGGAGAAATTACTGTTTGTGCATTTACAATATTCATTGATTTTTGCCATTGAAAAACGTCCAGAAATGATTGAAGCTACTGACTGAATGAAAGGAGCTGGCATCTCACTCTCTTTGAATCTTCTTTATCATGCTAAGAGGAGCAGGAAAAAGCAAAAAATTTCAGAATTGCACCTTGCAATGCGGAGAAATTACTGTTTGTGCATTTACAATATTCATTGATTTTTGCCATTGAAAAACATCATGTTATTCATATACCAGAAATGTTTGAAGCTACTGACTGAATGAAAGGAGCTGGCATCTCACTCTCTTTGAATCTTCTTTATCATACTAAGAGGAGCAGGAAAAAGCAAAAAATTTCAGAATTGCACCTTCAATGCGGAGAAATTACTGTTTGTGCATTTACAATATTCATTGATTTTTGCCATTGAAAAACGTCCAGAAATGATTGAAGCTACTGACTGAATGAAAGGAGCTGGCATCTCACTCTCTTTGAATCTTCTTTATCATGCTAAGAGGAGCAGGAAAAAGCAAAAAATTTCAGAATTGCACCTTGCAATGCGGAGAAATTACTGTTTGTGCATTTACAATATTCATTAATTTTTGCCATTGAAAAACATCATGTTATTCATATACCAGAAATGATTGAAGCTACTGACTGAATGAAAGGAGCTGGCATCTCACTCTCTTTGAATCTTCTTTATCATGCTAAGAGGAGCAGGAAAAAGCAAAAAATTTCAGAATTGCACCTTGCAATGCGGAGAAATTACTGTTTGTGCATTTACAATATTCATTGATTTTTGCCATTGAAAAACATCATGTTATTCATATACCAGAAATGTTTGAAGCTACTGACTGAATGAAAGGAGCTGGCATCTCACTCTCTTTGAATCTTCTTTATCATACTAAGAGGAGCAGGAAAAAGCAAAAAATTTCAGAATTGCACCTTGCAATGCGGAGAAATTACTGTTTGTGCATTTACAATATTCATTGATTTTTGCCATTGAAAAACGTCCAGAAATGATTGAAGCTACTGACTGAATGAAAGGAGCTGGCATCTCACTCTCTTTGAATCTTCTTTATCATGCTAAGAGGAGCAGGAAAAAGCAAAAAATTTCAGAATTGCACCTTGCAATGCGGAGAAATTACTGTTTGTGCATTTACAATATTCATTGATTTTTGCCGCCATTGAAAAACATCATGTTATTCATATACCAGAAATGTTTGAAGCTACTGACTGAATGAAAGGAGCTGGCATCTCACTCTCTTTGAATCTTCTTTATCATGCTAAGAGGAGCAGGAAAAAGCAAAAAATTTCAGAATTGCACCTTGCAATGCGAAGAAATTACTGTTTGTGCATTTACAATATTCATTGATTTTTGCCATTGAAAAACATCATGTTATTCATATACCAGAAATGTTTGATGCTACTGACTGAATGAAAGGAGCTGGCATCTCACTCTCTTTGAATCTTCTTTATCATGCTAAGAGGAGCAGGAAAAAGCAAAAAATTTCAGAATTGCACCTTGCAATGCGGAGAAATTACTGTTTGTGCATTTACAATATTCATTGATTTTTGCCATTGAAAAACGTCCAGAAATGATTGAAGCTACTGACTGAATGAAAGGAGCTGGCATCTCACTCTCTTTGAATCTTCTTTATCATGCTAAGAGGAGCAGGAAAAAGCAAAAAATTTCAGAATTGCACCTTGCAATGCGGAGAAATTACTGTTTGTGCATTTACAATATTCATTGATTTTTGCCATTGAAAAACATCCAGAAATGATTGAAGCTACTGACTGAATGAAAGGAGCTGGCATCTCACTCTCTTTGAATCTTCTTTATCATGCTAAGAGGAGCAGGAAAAAGCAAAAAATTTCAGAATTGCACCTTGCAATGCGGAGAAATTACTGTTTGTGCATTTACAATATTCATTGATTTTTGCCATTGAAAAACGTCCAGAAATGATTGAAGCTACTGACTGAATGAAAGGAGCTGGCATCTCAGTCTCTTTGAATCTTCTTTATCATGCTAAGAGGAGCAGGAAAAAGCAAAAAATTTCAGAATTGCACCTTGCAATGCGGAGAAATTACTGTTTGTGCATCTACAATATTCATTGATTTTTGCCGTTGAAAAACGTCCAGAAATGATTGAAGCTACTGACTGAATGAAAGGAGCTGGCATCTCACTCTCTTTGAGTCTTCTTTACCATGCTAAGAGGAGCAGGAAAAAGCAAAAAATTTCAGAATTGCACCTTGCAATGCGGAGAAATTACTGTTTGTGCATTTACAATATTCATTGATTTTTGCCATTGAAAAACGTCCAGAAATGATTGAAGCTACTGACTGAATGAAAGGAGCTGGCATCTCACTCTCTTTGAATCTTCTTTATCATGCTAAGAGGAGCAGGAAAAAGCAAAAAATTTCAGAATTGCACCTTGCAATGCGGAGAAATTACTGTTTGTGCATTTACAATATTCATTGATTTTTGCCATTGAAAAACATCATGTTATTCATATACCAGAAATGATTGAAGCTACTGACTGAATGAAAGGAGCTGGCATCTCACTCTCTTTGAATCTTCTTTATCATGCTAAGAGGAGCAGGAAAAAGCAAAAAATTTCAGAATTGCACCTTGCAATGCGGAGAAATTACTGTTTGTGCATTTACAATATTCATTGATTTTTGCCATTGAAAAACGTCCAGAAATGATTGAAGCTACTGACTGAATGAAAGGAGCTGGCATCTCATTCTCTTTGAATCTTCTTTATCATGCTAAGAGGAGCAGGAAAAAGCAAAAAATTTCAGAATTGCACCTTGCAATGCGGAGAAATTACTGTTTGTGCATTTACAATATTCATTGATTTTTGCCATTGAAAAACATCCAGAAATGATTGAAGCTACTGACTGAATGAAAGGAGCTGGCATCTCACTCTCTTTGAATCTTCTTTATCATGCTAAGAGGAGCAGGAAAAAGCAAAAAATTTCAGAATTGCACCTTGCAATGCGGAGAAATTACTGTTTGTGCATTTACAATATTCATTGATGTTTGCCATTGAAAAACGTCCAGAAATGATTGAAGCTACTGACTGAATGAAAGGAGCTGGCATCTCAGTCTCTTTGAATCTTCTTTATCATGCTAAGAGGAGCAGGAAAAAGCAAAAAATTTCAGAATTGCACTTGCAATGCGGAGAAATTACTGTTTGTGCATCTACAATATTCATTGGTTTTTGCCGTTGAAAAACGTCCAGAAATGATTGAAGCTACTGACTGAATGAAAGGAGCTGGCATCTCACTCTCTTTGAGTCTTCTTTACCATGCTAAGAGGAGCAGGAAAAAGCAAAAAATTTCAGAATTGCACCTTGCAATGCGGAGAAATTACTGTTTGTGCATTTACAATATTCATTGATTTTTGCCATTGAAAAACATCATGTTATTCATATACCAGAAATGATTGAAGCTACTGACTGAATGAAAGGAGCTGGCATCTCACTCTCTTTGAATCTTCTTTATCATGCTAAGAGGAGCAGGAAAAAGCAAAAAATTTCAGAATTGCACCTTGCAATGCGGAGAAATTACTGTTTGTGCATTTACAATATTCATTGATTTTTGCCATTGAAAAACGTCCAGAAATGATTGAAGCTACTGACTGAATGAAAGGAGCTGGCATCTCACTCTCTTTGAATCTTCTTTATCATGCTAAGAGGAGCAGGAAAAAGCAAAAAATTTCAGAATTGCACCTTGCAATGCGGAGAAATTACTGTTTGTGCATTTACAATATTCATTGATTTTTGCCTTTGAAAAACGTCCAGAAATGATTGAAGCTACTGACTGAATGAAAGGAGCTCTCATCTCACTCTCTTTGAATCTTCTTTATCATGCTAAGAGGAGCAGGAAAAAGCAAAAAATTTCAGAATTGCACCTTGCAATGCGGAGAAATTACTGTTTGTGCATTTACAATATTCATTGATTTTTGCCATTGAAAAACATCATGTTATTCATATACCAGAAATGTTTGAAGCTACTGACTGAATGAAAGGAGCTGGCATCTCACTCTCTTTGAATCTTCTTTATCATGCTAAGAGGAGCAGGAAAAAGCAAAAAATTTCAGAATTGCACCTTCAATGCGGAGAAATTACTGTTTGTGCATTTACAATATTCATTGATTTTTGCCATTGAAAAACGTCCAGAAATGATTGAAGCTACTGACTGAATGAAAGGAGCTGGCATCTCACTCTCTTTGAATCTTCTTTATCATGCTAAGAGGAGCAGGAAAAAGCAAAAAATTTCAGAATTGCACCTTGCAATGCGGAGAAATTACTGTTTGTGCATTTACAATATTCATTAATTTTTGCCATTGAAAAACATCATGTTATTCATATACCAGAAATGATTGAAGCTACTGACTGAATGAAAGGAGCTGGCATCTCACTCTCTTTGAATCTTCTTTATCATGCTAAGAGGAGCAGGAAAAAGCAAAAAATTTCAGAATTGCACCTTGCAATGCGGAGAAATTACTGTTTGTGCATTTACAATATTCATTGATTTTTGCCATTGAAAAACATCATGTTATTCATATACCAGAAATGTTTGAAGCTACTGACTGAATGAAAGGAGCTGGCATCTCACTCTCTTTGAATCTTCTTTATCATACTAAGAGGAGCAGGAAAAAGCAAAAAATTTCAGAATTGCACCTTGCAATGCGGAGAAATTACTGTTTGTGCATTTACAATATTCATTGATTTTTGCCATTGAAAAACGTCCAGAAATGATTGAAGCTACTGACTGAATGAAAGGAGCTGGCATCTCACTCTCTTTGAATCTTCTTTATCATGCTAAGAGGAGCAGGAAAAAGCAAAAAATTTCAGAATTGCACCTTGCAATGCGGAGAAATTACTGTTTGTGCATTTACAATATTCATTGATTTTTGCCATTGAAAAACATCATGTTATTCATATACCAGAAATGTTTGAAGCTACTGACTGAATGAAAGGAGCTGGCATCTCACTCTCTTTGAATCTTCTTTATCATACTAAGAGGAGCAGGAAAAAGCAAAAAATTTCAGAATTGCACCTTCAATGCGGAGAAATTACTGTTTGTGCATTTACAATATTCATTGATTTTTGCCATTGAAAAACGTCCAGAAATGATTGAAGCTACTGACTGAATGAAAGGAGCTGGCATCTCACTCTCTTTGAATCTTCTTTATCATGCTAAGAGGAGCAGGAAAAAGCAAAAAATTTCAGAATTGCACCTTGCAATGCGGAGAAATTACTGTTTGTGCATTTACAATATTCATTAATTTTTGCCATTGAAAAACATCATGTTATTCATATACCAGAAATGATTGAAGCTACTGACTGAATGAAAGGAGCTGGCATCTCACTCTCTTTGAATCTTCTTTATCATGCTAAGAGGAGCAGGAAAAAGCAAAAAATTTCAGAATTGCACCTTGCAATGCGGAGAAATTACTGTTTGTGCATTTACAATATTCATTGATTTTTGCCGCCATTGAAAAACATCATGTTATTCATATACCAGAAATGTTTGAAGCTACTGACTGAATGAAAGGAGCTGGCATCTCACTCTCTTTGAATCTTCTTTATCATGCTAAGAGGAGCAGGAAAAAGCAAAAAATTTCAGAATTGCACCTTGCAATGCGAAGAAATTACTGTTTGTGCATTTACAATATTCATTGATTTTTGCAATTGAAAAACATCATGTTATTCATATACCAGAAATGTTTGAAGCTACTGACTGAATGAAAGGAGCTGGCATCTCACTCTCTTTGAATCTTCTTTATCATACTAAGAGGAGCAGGAAAAAGCAAAAAATTTCAGAATTGCACCTTCAATGCGGAGAAATTACTGTTTGTGCATTTACAATATTCATTGATTTTTGCCATTGAAAAACATCATGTTATTCATATACCAGAAATGTTTGAAGCTACTGACTGAATGAAAGGAGCTGGCATCTCACTCTCTTTGAATCTTCTTTATCATACTAAGAGGAGCAGGAAAAAGCAAAAAATTTCAGAATTGCACCTTGCAATGCGGAGAAATTACTGTTTGTGCATTTACAATATTCATTGATTTTTGCCATTGAAAAACGTCCAGAAATGATTGAAGCTACTGACTGAATGAAAGGAGCTGGCATCTCACTCTCTTTGAATCTTCTTTATCATGCTAAGAGGAGCAGGAAAAAGCAAAAAATTTCAGAATTGCACCTTGCAATGCGGAGAAATTACTGTTTGTGCATTTACAATATTCATTGATTTTTGCCGCCATTGAAAAACATCATGTTATTCATATACCAGAAATGTTTGAAGCTACTGACTGAATGAAAGGAGCTGGCATCTCACTCTCTTTCAATCTTCTTTATCATGCTAAGAGGAGCAGGAAAAAGCAAAAAATTTCAGAATTGCACCTTGCAATGCGAAGAAATTACTGTTTGTGCATTTACAATATTCATTGATTTTTGCCATTGAAAAACATCATGTTATTCATATACCAGAAATGTTTGATGCTACTGACTGAATGAAAGGAGCTGGCATCTCACTCTCTTTGAATCTTCTTTATCATGCTAAGAGGAGCAGGAAAAAGCAAAAAATTTCAGAATTGCACCTTGCAATGCGGAGAAATTACTGTTTGTGCATTTACAATATTCATTGATTTTTGCCATTGAAAAACGTCCAGAAATGATTGAAGCTACTGACTGAATGAAAGGAGCTGGCATCTCACTCTCTTTGAATCTTCTTTATCATGCTAAGAGGAGCAGGAAAAAGCAAAAAATTTCAGAATTGCACCTTGCAATGCGGAGAAATTACTGTTTGTGCATTTACAATATTCATTGATTTTTGCCATTGAAAAACATCCAGAAATGATTGAAGCTACTGACTGAATGAAAGGAGCTGGCATCTCACTCTCTTTGAATCTTCTTTATCATGCTAAGAGGAGCAGGAAAAAGCAAAAAATTTCAGAATTGCACCTTGCAATGCGGAGAAATTACTGTTTGTGCATTTACAATATTCATTGATTTTTGCCATTGAAAAACGTCCAGAAATGATTGAAGCTACTGACTGAATGAAAGGAGCTGGCATCTCAGTCTCTTTGAATCTTCTTTATCATGCTAAGAGGAGCAGGAAAAAGCAAAAAATTTCAGAATTGCACCTTGCAATGCGGAGAAATTACTGTTTGTGCATCTACAATATTCATTGATTTTTGCCGTTGAAAAACGTCCAGAAATGATTGAAGCTACTGACTGAATGAAAGGAGCTGGCATCTCACTCTCTTTGAGTCTTCTTTACCATGCTAAGAGGAGCAGGAAAAAGCAAAAAATTTCAGAATTGCACCTTGCAATGCGGAGAAATTACTGTTTGTGCATTTACAATATTCATTGATTTTTGCCATTGAAAAACGTCCAGAAATGATTGAAGCTACTGACTGAATGAAAGGAGCTGGCATCTCACTCTCTTTGAATCTTCTTTATCATGCTAAGAGGAGCAGGAAAAAGCAAAAAATTTCAGAATTGCACCTTGCAATGCGGAGAAATTACTGTTTGTGCATTTACAATATTCATTGATTTTTGCCATTGAAAAACATCATGTTATTCATATACCAGAAATGATTGAAGCTACTGACTGAATGAAAGGAGCTGGCATCTCACTCTCTTTGAATCTTCTTTATCATGCTAAGAGGAGCAGGAAAAAGCAAAAAATTTCAGAATTGCACCTTGCAATGCGGAGAAATTACTGTTTGTGCATTTACAATATTCATTGATTTTTGCCATTGAAAAACGTCCAGAAATGATTGAAGCTACTGACTGAATGAAAGGAGCTGGCATCTCACTCTCTTTGAATCTTCTTTATCATGCTAAGAGGAGCAGGAAAAAGCAAAACATTTCAGAATTGCACCTTGCAATGCGGAGAAATTACTGTTTGTGCATTTACAATATTCATTGATTTTTGCCATTGAAAAACGTCCAGAAATGATTGAAGCTACTGACTGAATGAAAGGAGCTGGCATCTCACTCTCTTTGAATCTTCTTTATCATGCTAAGAGGAGCAGGAAAAAGCAAAAAATTTCAGAATTGCACCTTGCAATGCGGAGAAATTACTGTTTGTGCATTTACAATATTCATTGATTTTTGCCATTGAAAAACATCCAGAAATGATTGAAGCTACTGACTGAATGAAAGGAGCTGGCATCTCACTCTCTTTGAATCTTCTTTATCATGCTAAGAGGAGCAGGAAAAAGCAAAAAATTTCAGAATTGCACCTTGCAATGCGGAGAAATTACTGTTTGTGCATTTACAATATTCATTGATTTTTGCCATTGAAAAACGTCCAGAAATGATTGAAGCTACTGACTGAATGAAAGGAGCTGGCATCTCAGTCTCTTTGAATCTTCTTTATCATGCTAAGAGGAGCAGGAAAAAGCAAAAAATTTCAGAATTGCACCTTGCAATGCGGAGAAATTACTGTTTGTGCATCTACAATATTCATTGATTTTTGCCGTTGAAAAACGTCCAGAAATGATTGAAGCTACTGACTGAATGAAAGGAGCTGGCATCTCACTCTCTTTGAGTCTTCTTTACCATGCTAAGAGGAGCAGGAAAAAGCAAAAAATTTCAGAATTGCACCTTGCAATGCGGAGAAATTACTGTTTGTGCATTTACAATATTCATTGATTTTTGCCATTGAAAAACGTCCAGAAATGATTGAAGCTACTGACTGAATGAAAGGAGCTGGCATCTCACTCTCTTTGAATCTTCTTTATCATGCTAAGAGGAGCAGGAAAAAGCAAAAAATTTCAGAATTGCACCTTGCAATGCGGAGAAATTACTGTTTGTGCATTTACAATATTCATTGATTTTTGCCATTGAAAAACATCCAGAAATGATTGAAGCTACTGACTGAATGAAAGGAGCTGGCATCTCACTCTCTTTGAATCTTCTTTATCATGCTAAGAGGAGCAGGAAAAAGCAAAAAATTTCAGAATTGCACCTTGCAATGCGGAGAAATTACTGTTTGTGCATTTACAATATTCATTGATTTTTGCCATTGAAAAACGTCCAGAAATGATTGAAGCTACTGACTGAATGAAAGGAGCTGGCATCTCACTCTCTTTGAATCTTCTTTATCATGCTAAGAGGAGCAGGAAAAAGCAAAAAATTTCAGAATTGCACCTTGCAATGCGGAGAAATTACTGTTTGTGCATTTACAATATTCATTGATTTTTGCCATTGAAAAACATCCAGAAATGATTGAAGCTACTGACTGAATGAAAGGAGCTGGCATCTCACTCTCTTTGAATCTTCTTTATCATGCTAAGAGGAGCAGGAAAAAGCAAAAAATTTCAGAATTGCACCTTGCAATGCGGAGAAATTACTGTTTGTGCATTTACAATATTCATTGATTTTTGCCATTGAAAAACGTCCAGAAATGATTGAAGCTACTGACTGAATGAAAGGAGCTGGCATCTCAGTCTCTTTGAATCTTCTTTATCATGCTAAGAGGAGCAGGAAAAAGCAAAAAATTTCAGAATTGCACCTTGCAATGCGGAGAAATTACTGTTTGTGCATCTACAATATTCATTGATTTTTGCCGTTGAAAAACGTCCAGAAATGATTGAAGCTACTGACTGAATGAAAGGAGCTGGCATCTCACTCTCTTTGAGTCTTCTTTACCATGCTAAGAGGAGCAGGAAAAAGCAAAAAATTTCAGAATTGCACCTTGCAATGCGGAGAAATTACTGTTTGTGCATTTACAATATTCATTGATTTTTGCCATTGAAAAACATCATGTTATTCATATACCAGAAATGATTGAAGCTACTGACTGAATGAAAGGAGCTGGCATCTCACTCTCTTTGAATCTTCTTTATCATGCTAAGAGGAGCAGGAAAAATCAAAAAATTTCAGAATTGCACCTTGCAATGCGGAGAAATTACTGTTTGTGCATGTACAATATTCATTGATTTTTGCCATTGAAAAACGTCCAGAAATGATTGAAGCTACTGACTGAATGAAAGGAGCTGGCATCTCACTCTCTTTGAATCTTCTTTATCATGCTAAGAGGAGCAGGAAAAAGCAAAACATTTCAGAATTGCACCTTGCAATGCGGAGAAATTACTGTTTGTGCATTTACAATATTCATTGATTTTTGCCATTGAAAAACGTCCAGAAATGATTGAAGCTACTGACTGAATGAAAGGAGCTCTCATCTCACTCTCTTTGAATCTTCTTTATCATGCTAAGAGGAGCAGGAAAAAGCAAAAAATTTCAGAATTGCACCTTGCAATGCGGAGAAATTACTGTTTGTGCATTTACAATATTCATTGATTTTTGCCATTGAAAAACATCATGTTATTCATATACCAGAAATGTTTGAAGCTACTGACTGAATGAAAGGAGCTGGCATCTCACTCTCTTTGAATCTTCTTTATCATGCTAAGAGGAGCAGGAAAAAGCAAAAAATTTCAGAATTGCACCTTCAATGCGGAGAAATTACTGTTTGTGCATTTACAATATTCATTGATTTTTGCCATTGAAAAACGTCCAGAAATGATTGAAGCTACTGACTGAATGAAAGGAGCTGGCATCTCACTCTCTTTGAATCTTCTTTACCATGCTAAGAGGAGCAGGAAAAAGCAAAAAATTTCAGAATTGCACCTTGCAATGCGGAGAAATTACTGTTTGTGCATTTACAATATTCATTAATTTTTGCCATTGAAAAACATCATGTTATTCATATACCAGAAATGATTGAAGCTACTGACTGAATGAAAGGAGCTGGCATCTCACTCTCTTTGAATCTTCTTTATCATGCTAAGAGGAGCAGGAAAAAGCAAAAAATTTCAGAATTGCACCTTGCAATGCGGAGAAATTACTGTTTGTGCATTTACAATATTCATTGATTTTTGCCATTGAAAAACATCATGTTATTCATATACCAGAAATGTTTGATGCTACTGACTGAATGAAAGGAGCTGGCATCTCACTCTCTTTGAATCTTCTTTATCATGCTAAGAGGAGCAGGAAAAAGCAAAAAATTTCAGAATTGCACCTTGCAATGCGGAGAAATTACTGTTTGTGCATTTACAATATTCATTGATTTTTGCCATTGAAAAACGTCCAGAAATGATTGAAGCTACTGACTGAATGAAAGGAGCTGGCATCTCACTCTCTTTGAATCTTCTTTATCATGCTAAGAGGAGCAGGAAAAAGCAAAAAATTTCAGAATTGCACCTTGCAATGCGGAGAAATTACTGTTTGTGCATTTACAATATTCATTGATTTTTGCCATTGAAAAACATCCAGAAATGATTGAAGCTACTGACTGAATGAAAGGAGCTGGCATCTCACTCTCTTTGAATCTTCTTTATCATGCTAAGAGGAGCAGGAAAAAGCAAAAAATTTCAGAATTGCACCTTGCAATGCGGAGAAATTACTGTTTGTGCATTTACAATATTCATTGATTTTTGCCATTGAAAAACGTCCAGAAATGATTGAAGCTACTGACTGAATGAAAGGAGCTGGCATCTCAGTCTCTTTGAATCTTCTTTATCATGCTAAGAGGAGCAGGAAAAAGCAAAAAATTTCAGAATTGCACCTTGCAATGCGGAGAAATTACTGTTTGTGCATCTACAATATTCATTGATTTTTGCCGTTGAAAAACGTCCAGAAATGATTGAAGCTACTGACTGAATGAAAGGAGCTGGCATCTCACTCTCTTTGAGTCTTCTTTACCATGCTAAGAGGAGCAGGAAAAAGCAAAAAATTTCAGAATTGCACCTTGCAATGCGGAGAAATTACTGTTTGTGCATTTACAATATTCATTGATTTTTGCCATTGAAAAACGTCCAGAAATGATTGAAGCTACTGACTGAATGAAAGGAGCTGGCATCTCACTCTCTTTGAATCTTCTTTATCATGCTAAGAGGAGCAGGAAAAAGCAAAAAATTTCAGAATTGCACCTTGCAATGCGGAGAAATTACTGTTTGTGCATTTACAATATTCATTGATTTTTGCCATTGAAAAACATCATGTTATTCATATACCAGAAATGATTGAAGCTACTGACTGAATGAAAGGAGCTGGCATCTCACTCTCTTTGAATCTTCTTTATCATGCTAAGAGGAGCAGGAAAAAGCAAAAAATTTCAGAATTGCACCTTGCAATGCGGAGAAATTACTGTTTGTGCATTTACAATATTCATTGATTTTTGCCATTGAAAAACGTCCAGAAATGATTGAAGCTACTGACTGAATGAAAGGAGCTGGCATCTCACTCTCTTTGAATCTTCTTTATCATGCTAAGAGGAGCAGGAAAAAGCAAAACATTTCAGAATTGCACCTTGCAATGCGGAGAAATTACTGTTTGTGCATTTACAATATTCATTGATTTTTGCCATTGAAAAACGTCCAGAAATGATTGAAGCTACTGACTGAATGAAAGGAGCTGGCATCTCACTCTCTTTGAATCTTCTTTATCATGCTAAGAGGAGCAGGAAAAAGCAAAAAATTTCAGAATTGCACCTTGCAATGCGGAGAAATTACTGTTTGTGCATTTACAATATTCATTGATTTTTGCCATTGAAAAACATCCAGAAATGATTGAAGCTACTGACTGAATGAAAGGAGCTGGCATCTCACTCTCTTTGAATCTTCTTTATCATGCTAAGAGGAGCAGGAAAAAGCAAAAAATTTCAGAATTGCACCTTGCAATGCGGAGAAATTACTGTTTGTGCATTTACAATATTCATTGATTTTTGCCATTGAAAAACGTCCAGAAATGATTGAAGCTACTGACTGAATGAAAGGAGCTGGCATCTCAGTCTCTTTGAATCTTCTTTATCATGCTAAGAGGAGCAGGAAAAAGCAAAAAATTTCAGAATTGCACCTTGCAATGCGGAGAAATTACTGTTTGTGCATCTACAATATTCATTGATTTTTGCCGTTGAAAAACGTCCAGAAATGATTGAAGCTACTGACTGAATGAAAGGAGCTGGCATCTCACTCTCTTTGAGTCTTCTTTACCATGCTAAGAGGAGCAGGAAAAAGCAAAAAATTTCAGAATTGCACCTTGCAATGCGGAGAAATTACTGTTTGTGCATTTACAATATTCATTGATTTTTGCCATTGAAAAACGTCCAGAAATGATTGAAGCTACTGACTGAATGAAAGGAGCTGGCATCTCACTCTCTTTGAATCTTCTTTATCATGCTAAGAGGAGCAGGAAAAAGCAAAAAATTTCAGAATTGCACCTTGCAATGCGGAGAAATTACTGTTTGTGCATTTACAATATTCATTGATTTTTGCCATTGAAAAACATCCAGAAATGATTGAAGCTACTGACTGAATGAAAGGAGCTGGCATCTCACTCTCTTTGAATCTTCTTTATCATGCTAAGAGGAGCAGGAAAAAGCAAAAAATTTCAGAATTGCACCTTGCAATGCGGAGAAATTACTGTTTGTGCATTTACAATATTCATTGATTTTTGCCATTGAAAAACGTCCAGAAATGATTGAAGCTACTGACTGAATGAAAGGAGCTGGCATCTCACTCTCTTTGAATCTTCTTTATCATGCTAAGAGGAGCAGGAAAAAGCAAAAAATTTCAGAATTGCACCTTGCAATGCGGAGAAATTACTGTTTGTGCATTTACAATATTCATTGATTTTTGCCATTGAAAAACATCCAGAAATGATTGAAGCTACTGACTGAATGAAAGGAGCTGGCATCTCACTCTCTTTGAATCTTCTTTATCATGCTAAGAGGAGCAGGAAAAAGCAAAAAATTTCAGAATTGCACCTTGCAATGCGGAGAAATTACTGTTTGTGCATTTACAATATTCATTGATTTTTGCCATTGAAAAACGTCCAGAAATGATTGAAGCTACTGACTGAATGAAAGGAGCTGGCATCTCAGTCTCTTTGAATCTTCTTTATCATGCTAAGAGGAGCAGGAAAAAGCAAAAAATTTCAGAATTGCACCTTGCAATGCGGAGAAATTACTGTTTGTGCATCTACAATATTCATTGATTTTTGCCGTTGAAAAACGTCCAGAAATGATTGAAGCTACTGACTGAATGAAAGGAGCTGGCATCTCACTCTCTTTGAGTCTTCTTTACCATGCTAAGAGGAGCAGGAAAAAGCAAAAAATTTCAGAATTGCACCTTGCAATGCGGAGAAATTACTGTTTGTGCATTTACAATATTCATTGATTTTTGCCATTGAAAAACATCATGTTATTCATATACCAGAAATGATTGAAGCTACTGACTGAATGAAAGGAGTTGGCATCTCACTCTCTTTGAATCTTCTTTATCATGCTAAGAGGAGCAGGAAAAATCAAAAAATTTCAGAATTGCACCTTGCAATGCGGAGAAATTACTGTTTGTGCATTTACAATATTCATTGATTTTTGCCATTGAAAAACGTCCAGAAATGATTGAAGCTACTGACTGAATGAAAGGAGCTGGCATCTCACTCTCTTTGAATCTTCTTTATCATGCTAAGAGGAGCAGGAAAAAGCAAAACATTTCAGAATTGCACCTTGCAATGCGGAGAAATTACTGTTTGTGCATTTACAATATTCATTGATTTTTGCCATTGAAAAACGTCCAGAAATGATTGAAGCTACTGACTGAATGAAAGGAGCTCTCATCTCACTCTCTTTGAATCTTCTTTATCATGCTAAGAGGAGCAGGAAAAAGCAAAAAATTTCAGAATTGCACCTTGCAATGCGGAGAAATTACTGTTTGTGCATTTACAATATTCATTGATTTTTGCCATTGAAAAACATCATGTTATTCATATACCAGAAATGTTTGAAGCTACTGACTGAATGAAAGGAGCTGGCATCTCACTCTCTTTGAATCTTCTTTATCATGCTAAGAGGAGCAGGAAAAAGCAAAAAATTTCAGAATTGCACCTTCAATGCGGAGAAATTACTGTTTGTGCATTTACAATATTCATTGATTTTTGCCATTGAAAAACGTCCAGAAATGATTGAAGCTACTGACTGAATGAAAGGAGCTGGCATCTCACTCTCTTTGAATCTTCTTTACCATGCTAAGAGGAGCAGGAAAAAGCAAAAAATTTCAGAATTGCACCTTGCAATGCGGAGAAATTACTGTTTGTGCATTTACAATATTCATTAATTTTTGCCATTGAAAAACATCATGTTATTCATATACCAGAAATGATTGAAGCTACTGACTGAATGAAAGGAGCTGGCATCTCACTCTCTTTGAATCTTCTTTATCATGCTAAGAGGAGCAGGAAAAAGCAAAAAATTTCAGAATTGCACCTTGCAATGCGGAGAAATTACTGTTTGTGCATTTACAATATTCATTGATTTTTGCCATTGAAAAACATCATGTTATTCATATACCAGAAATGTTTGAAGCTACTGACTGAATGAAAGGAGCTGGCATCTCACTCTCTTTGAATCTTCTTTATCATACTAAGAGGAGCAGGAAAAAGCAAAAAATTTCAGAATTGCACCTTGCAATGCGGAGAAATTACTGTTTGTGCATTTACAATATTCATTGATTTTTGCCATTGAAAAACGTCCAGAAATGATTGAAGCTACTGACTGAATGAAAGGAGCTGGCATCTCACTCTCTTTGAATCTTCTTTATCATGCTAAGAGGAGCAGGAAAAAGCAAAAAATTTCAGAATTGCACCTTGCAATGCGGAGAAATTACTGTTTGTGCATTTACAATATTCATTGATTTTTGCCATTGAAAAACGTCCAGAAATGATTGAAGCTACTGACTGAATGAAAGGAGCTGGCATCTCACTCTCTTTGAATCTTCTTTATCATGCTAAGAGGAGCAGGAAAAAGCAAAAAATTTCAGAATTGCACCTTGCAATGCGGAGAAATTACTGTTTGTGCATTTACAATATTCATTGATTTTTGCCATTGAAAAACATCATGTTATTCATATACCAGAAATGTTTGAAGCTACTGACTGAATGAAAGGAGCTGGCATCTCACTCTCTTTGAATCTTCTTTATCATGCTAAGAGGAGCAGGAAAAAGGAAAAAATTTCAGAATTGCACCTTGCAATGCGAAGAAATTACTGTTTGTGCATTTACAATATTCATTGATTTTTGCCA
The DNA here is from genome assembly GCF_046119375.1 of Phyllobates terribilis. Taxonomy (NCBI): domain Eukaryota; kingdom Metazoa; phylum Chordata; class Amphibia; order Anura; family Dendrobatidae; genus Phyllobates; species Phyllobates terribilis. The sequence continues at coordinate 236,086 of NW_027363783.1, read as the reverse complement.
TTGAAAAACATCATGTTATTCATATACCAGAAATGTTTGAAGCTACTGACTGAATGAAAGGAGCTGGCATCTCACTCTCTTTGAATCTTCTTTATCATGCTAAGAGGAGCAGGAAAAAGCAAAAAATTTCAGAATTGCACCTTGCAATGCGGAGAAATTACTGTTTGTGCATTTACAATATTCATTGATTTTTGCCAATGAAAAACGTCCAGAAATGATTGAAGCTACTGACTGAATGAAAGGAGCTGGCATCTCACTCTCTTTGAATCTTCTTTATCATGCTAAGAGGAGCAGGAAAAAGCAAAAAATTTCAGAATTGCACCTTGCAATGCGGAGAAATTACTGTTTGTGCATTTACAATATTCATTGATTTTTGCCAATGAAAAACGTCCAGAAATGATTGAAGCTACTGACTGAATGAAAGGAGCTGGCATCTCACTCTCTTTGAATCTTCTTTATCATGCTAAGAGGAGCAGGAAAAAGCAAAAAATTTCAGAATTGCACCTTGCAATGCGGAGAAATTACTGTTTGTGCATTTACAATATTCATTGATTTTTGCCATTGAAAAACATCATGTTATTCATATACCAGAAATGATTGAAGCTACTGACTGAATGAAAGGAGCTGGCATCTCACTCTCTTTGAATCTTCTTTATCATGCTAAGAGGAGCAGGAAAAAGCAAAAAATTTCAGAATTGCACCTTGCAATGCGGAGAAATTACTGTTTGTGCATTTACAATATTCATTGATTTTTGCCATTGAAAAACGTCCAGAAATGATTGAAGCTACTGACTGAATGAAAGGAGCTGGCATCTCACTCTCTTTGAATCTTCTTTATCATTCTAAGAGGAGCAGGAAAAAGCAAAAAATTTCAGAATTGCACCTTGCAATGCGGAGAAATTACTGTTTGTGCATTTACAATATTCATTGATTTTTGCCATTGAAAAACGTCCAGAAATGATTGAAGCTACTGACTGAATGAAAGGAGCTGGCATCTCAGTCTCTTTGAATCTTCTTTATCATGCTAAGAGGAGCAGGAAAAAGCAAAAAATTTCAGAATTGCACCTTGCAATGCGGAGAAATTACTGTTTGTGCATCTACAATATTCATTGATTTTTGCCATTGAAAAACATCATGTTATTCATATACCAGAATGTTTGAAGCTACTGACTGAATGAAAGGAGCTGGCATCTCACTCTATTTGAATCTTCTTTATCATGCTAAGAGGAGCAGGAAAAAGCAAAAAATTTCAGAATTGCACCTTGCAATGCGGAGAAATTACTGTTTGTGCATTTACAATATTCATTGATTTTTGCCATTGAAAAATGTCCAGAAATGATTGAAGCTACTGACTGAAAGGAGCTGGCATCTCACTCTCTTTGAATCTTCTTTATCATGCTAAGAGGAGCAGGAAAAAGCAAAAAATTTCAGAATTGCACCTTGCAATGCGGAGAAATTACTGTTTGTGCATTTACAATATTCATTGATTTTTGCCATTGAAAAACGTCCAGAAATGATTGAAGCTACTGACTGAATGAAAGGAGCTGGCATCTCACTCTCTTTGAATCTTCTTTATCATGCTAAGAGGAGCAGGAAAAAGCAAAAAAATTCAGAATTGCACCTTGCAATGCGGAGAAATTACTGTTTGTGCATTTACAATATTCATTGATTTTTGCCATTGAAAAACATCATGTTATTCATATACCAGAAATGATTGAAGCTACTGACTGAATGAAAGGAGCTGGCATCTCACGCTCTTTGAATCTTCTTTTTCATGCTAAGAGGAGCAGGAAAAAGCAAAACATTTCAGAATTGCACCTTGCAATGCGGAGAAATTACTGTTTGTGCATTTACAATATTCATTGATTTTTGCCATTGAAAAACGTCCAGAAATGATTGAAGCTACTGACTGAATGAAAGGAGCTGGCATCTCACTCTCTTTGAATCTTCTTTATCATGCTAAGAGGAGCAGGAAAAAGCAAAAAATTTCAGAATTGCACCTTGCAATGCGGAGAAATTACTGCTTGTGCATTTACAATATTCATTGATTTTTGCCATTGAAAAACGTCCAGAAATGATTGAAGCTACTGACTGAATGAAAGGAGCTGGCATCTCACTCTCTTTGAGTCTTCTTTATCATGCTAAGAGGAGCAGGAAAAAGCAAAAAATTTCAGAATTGCACCTTGCAATGCGGAGAAATTACTGTTTGTGCATTTACAATATTCATTGATTTTTGCCATTGAAAAACGTCCAGAAATGATTAAAGCTACTGACTGAATGAAAGGAGCTGGCATCTCACTCTCTTTGAATCTTCTTTATCATGCTAAGAGGAGCAGGAAAAAGCAAAAAATTTCAGAATTGCACCTTGCAATGCGGAGAAATTACTGTTTGTGCATTTACAATATTCATTGATTTTTGCTATTGAAAAACGTCCAGAAATGATTGAAGCTACTGACTGAATGAAAGGAGCTGGCATCTCACTCTCTTTGAATCTTCTTTATCATGCTAAGAGGAGCAGGAAAAAGCAAAAAATTTCAGAATTGCACCTTGCAATGCGGAGAAATTACTGTTTGTGCATTTACAATATTCATTGATTTTTGCCGTTGAAAAACGTCCAGAAATGATTGAAGCTACTGACTGAATGAAAGGAGCTGGCATCTCATTCTCTTTGAATCTTCTTTATCATGCTAAGAGGAGCAGGAAAAAGCAAAAAATTTCAGAATTGCACCTTGCAATGCGGAGAAATTACTGTTTGTGCATTTACAATATTCATTGATTTTTGCCATTGAAAAACATCCAGAAATGATTGAAGCTACTGACTGAATGAAAGGAGCTGGCATCTCACTCTCTTTGAATCTTCTTTATCATGCTAAGAGGAGCAGGAAAAAGCAAAAAATTTCAGAATTGCACCTTGCAATGCGGAGAAATTACTGTTTGTGCATTTACAATATTCATTGATTTTTGCCATTGAAAAACATCATGTTATTCATATTCCAGAAATGTTTGAAGCTACTGACTGAATGAAAGGAGCTGGCATCTCACTCTCTTTGAATCTTCTTTATCATGCTAAGAGGAGCAGGAAAAAGCAAAAAATTTCAGAATTGCACCTTGCAATGCGGAGAAATTACTGTTTGTGCATTTACAATATTCATTGATTTTTGCCATTGAAAAACGTCCAGAAATGATTGAAGCTACTGACTGAATTAAAGGAGCTGGCATCTCACTCTCTTTGAATCTTCTTTATCATGCTAAGAGGAGCAGGAAAAAGCAAAAAATTTCAGAATTTCACCTTGCAATGCGGAGAAATTACTGTTTGTGCATTTACAATATTCATTGATTTTTGCTATTGAAAAACGTCCAGAAATGATTGAAGCTACTGACTGAATGAAAGGAGCTGGCATCTCACTCTCTTTGAATCTTCTTTATCATGCTAAGAGGAGCAGGAAAAAGCAAAAAATTTCAGAATTGCACCTTGCAATGCGGAGAAATTACTGTTTGTGCATTTACAATATTCATTGATTTTTGCCGTTGAAAAACGTCCAGAAATGATTGAAGCTACTGACTGAATGAAAGGAGCTGGCATCTCATTCTCTTTGAATCTTCTTTATCATGCTAAGAGGAGCAGGAAAAAGCAAAAAATTTCAGAATTGCACCTTGCAATGCGGAGAAATTACTGTTTGTGCATTTACAATATTCATTGATTTTTGCCATTGAAAAACGTCCAGAAATGATTGAAGCTACTGACTGAATGAAAGGAGCTGGCATCTCACTCTCTTTGAATCTTCTTTATCATGCTAAGAGGAGCAGGAAAAAGCAAAAAATTTCAGAATTGCACCTTGCAATGCGGAGAAATTACTGTTTGTGCATTTACAATATTCATTGATTTTTGCCATTGAAAAACATCATGTTATTCATATTCCAGAAATGTTTGAAGCTACTGACTGAATGAAAGGAGCTGGCATCTCACTCTCTTTGAATGTTCTTTATCATGCTAAGAGGAGCAGGAAAAAGCAAAAAATTTCAGAATTGCACCTTGCAATGCGGAGAAATTACTGTTTGTGCATTTACAATATTCATTGATTTTTGCCATTGAAAAACGTCCAGAAATGATTGAAGCTACTGATTGAATTAAAGGAGCTGGCATCTCACTCTCTTTGAATCTTCTTTATCATGCTAAGAGGAGCATGAAAAAGCAAAAAATTTCAGAATTGCACCTTGCAATGCGGAGAAATTACTGTTTGTGCATTTACAATATTCATTGATTTTTGCCATTGAAAAACATCATGTTATTCATATACCAGAAATGATTGAAGCTACTGACTGAATGAAAGGAGCTGGCATCTCACTCTCTTTGAATCTTCTTTATCATGCTAAGAGGAGCAGGAAAAAGCAAAAAATTTCAGAATTGCACCTTGCAATGCGGAGAAATTACTGTTTGTGCATTTACAATATTCATTGATTTTTGCCATTGAAAAACGTCCAGAAATGATTGAAGCTACTGACTGAATGAAAGGAGCTGGCATCTCTCTCTCTTTGAATCTTCTTTATCATGCTAAGAGGAGCAGGAAAAAGCAAAAAATTTCAGAATTGCACCTTGCAATGCGGAGAAATTACTGTTTGTGCATTTACAATATTCATTGATTTTTGCCATTGAAAAACATCATGTTATTCATATACCAGAAATGATTGAAGCTACTGACTGAATGAAAGGAGCTGGCATCTCACTCTCTTTGAATCTTCTTTATCATGCTAAGAGGAGCAGAAAAAAGCAAAAAATTTCAGAATTGCACCTTGCAATGCGGAAAATTACTGTTTGTGCATTTACAATATTCATTGATTTTTGCCATTGAAAAACGTCCAGAAATGATTGAAGCTACTGACTGAATGAAAGGAGCTGGCATCTCACTCTCTTTGAGTCTTCTTTATCATGCTAAGAGGAGCAGGAAAAAGCAAAAAATTTCAGAATTGCACCTTGCAATGCGGAGAAATTACTGTTTGTGCATTTACAATATTCATTGATTTTTGCCATTGAAAAACGTCCAGAAATGATTAAAGCTACTGACTGAATGAAAGGAGCTGGCATCTCACTCTCTTTGAATCTTCTTTATCATGCTAAGAGGAGCAGGAAAAAGCAAAAAATTTCAGAATTGCACCTTGCAATGCGGAGAAATTACTGTTTGTGCATTTACAATATTCATTGATTTTTGCTATTGAAAAACGTCCAGAAATGATTGAAGCTACTGACTGAATGAAAGGAGCTGGCATCTCACTCTCTTTGAATCTTCTTTATCATGCTAAGAGGAGCAGGAAAAAGCAAAAAATTTCAGAATTGCACCTTGCAATGCGGAGAAATTACTGTTTGTGCATTTACAATATTCATTGATTTTTGCCGTTGAAAAACGTCCAGAAATGATTGAAGCTACTGACTGAATGAAAGGAGCTGGCATCTCATTCTCTTTGAATCTTCTTTATCATGCTAAGAGGAGCAGGAAAAAGCAAAAAATTTCAGAATTGCACCTTGCAATGCGGAGAAATTACTGTTTGTGCATTTACAATATTCATTGATTTTTGCCATTGAAAAACGTCCAGAAATGATTGAAGCTACTGACTGAATGAAAGGAGCTGGCATCTCACTCTCTTTGAATCTTCTTTATCATGCTAAGAGGAGCAGGAAAAAGCAAAAAATTTCAGAATTGCACCTTGCAATGCGGAGAAATTACTGTTTGTGCATTTACAATATTCATTGATTTTTGCCATTGAAAAACATCATGTTATTCATATTCCAGAAATGTTTGAAGCTACTGACTGAATGAAAGGAGCTGGCATCTCACTCTCTTTGAATCTTCTTTATCATGCTAAGAGGAGCAGGAAAAAGCAAAAAATTTCAGAATTGCACCTTGCAATGCGGAGAAATTACTGTTTGTGCATTTACAATATTCATTGATTTTTGCCATTGAAAAACGTCCAGAAATGATTGAAGCTACTGACTGAATTAAAGGAGCTGGCATCTCACTCTCTTTGAATCTTCTTTATCATGCTAAGAGGAGCAGGAAAAAGCAAAAAATTTCAGAATTTCACCTTGCAATGCGGAGAAATTACTGTTTGTGCATTTACAATATTCATTGATTTTTGCTATTGAAAAACGTCCAGAAATGATTGAAGCTACTGACTGAATGAAAGGAGCTGGCATCTCACTCTCTTTGAATCTTCTTTATCATGCTAAGAGGAGCAGGAAAAAGCAAAAAATTTCAGAATTGCACCTTGCAATGCGGAGAAATTACTGTTTGTGCATTTACAATATTCATTGATTTTTGCCGTTGAAAAACGTCCAGAAATGATTGAAGCTACTGACTGAATGAAAGGAGCTGGCATCTCATTCTCTTTGAATCTTCTTTATCATGCTAAGAGGAGCAGGAAAAAGCAAAAAATTTCAGAATTGCACCTTGCAATGCGGAGAAATTACTGTTTGTGCATTTACAATATTCATTGATTTTTGCCATTGAAAAACGTCCAGAAATGATTGAAGCTACTGACTGAATGAAAGGAGCTGGCATCTCACTCTCTTTGAATCTTCTTTATCATGCTAAGAGGAGCAGGAAAAAGCAAAAAATTTCAGAATTGCACCTTGCAATGCGGAGAAATTACTGTTTGTGCATTTACAATATTCATTGATTTTTGCCATTGAAAAACATCATGTTATTCATATTCCAGAAATGTTTGAAGCTACTGACTGAATGAAAGGAGCTGGCATCTCACTCTCTTTGAATCTTCTTTATCATGCTAAGAGGAGCAGGAAAAAGCAAAAAATTTCAGAATTGCACCTTGCAATGCGGAGAAATTACTGTTTGTGCATTTACAATATTCATTGATTTTTGCCATTGAAAAACGTCCAGAAATGATTGAAGCTACTGATTGAATTAAAGGAGCTGGCATCTCACTCTCTTTGAATCTTCTTTATCATGCTAAGAGGAGCAGGAAAAAGCAAAAAATTTCAGAATTGCACCTTGCAATGCGGAGAAATTACTGTTTGTGCATTTACAATATTCATTGATTTTTGCCATTGAAAAACATCATGTTATTCATATACCAGAAATGATTGAAGCTACTGACTGAATGAAAGGAGCTGGCATCTCACTCTCTTTGAATCTTCTTTATCATGCTAAGAGGAGCAGGAAAAAGCAAAAAATTTCAGAATTGCACCTTGCAATGCGGAGAAATTACTGTTTGTGCATTTACAATATTCATTGATTTTTGCCATTGAAAAACGTCCAGAAATGATTGAAGCTACTGACTGAATGAAAGGAGCTGGCATCTCTCTCTCTTTGAATCTTCTTTATCATGCTAAGAGGAGCAGGAAAAAGCAAAAAATTTCAGAATTGCACCTTGCAATGCGGAGAAATTACTGTTTGTGCATTTACAATATTCATTGATTTTTGCCATTGAAAAACATCATGTTATTCATATACCAGAAATGATTGAAGCTACTGACTGAATGAAAGGAGCTGGCATCTCACTCTCTTTGAATCTTCTTTATCATGCTAAGAGGAGCAGAAAAAAGCAAAAAATTTCAGAATTGCACCTTGCAATGCGGAGAAATTACTGTTTGTGCATTTACAATATTCATTGATTTTTGCCATTGAAAAACGTCCAGAAATGATTGAAGCTACTGACTGAATGAAAGGAGCTGGCATCTCACTCTCTTTGAATCTTCTTTATCATGCTAAGAGGAGCAGGAAAAAGCAAAAAATTTCAGAATTGCACCTTGCAATGCGGAGAAATTACTGTTTGTGCATTTACAATATTCATAGATTTTTGCCATTGAAAAACATCCAGAAATGATTGAAGCTACTGACTGAATGAAAGGAGCTGGCATCTCACTCTCTTTGAATCTTCTTTATCATGCTAAGAGGAGCAGGAAAAGGCAAAAAATTTCAGAATTGCACCTTGCAATGCGGAGAAATTACTGTTTGTGCATTTACAATATTCATTGATTTTTGCCATTGAAAAACATCATGTTATTCATATACCAGAAATGATTGAAGCTACTGACTGAATGAAAGGAGCTGGCATCTCACTCTCTTTGAATCTTCTTTATCATGCTAAGAGGAGCAGGAAAAAGCAAAAAATTTCAGAATTGCACCTTGCAATGCGGAGAAATTACTGTTTGTGCATTTACAATATTCATTTATTTTTGCCATTGAAAAACATCATGTTATTCATATACCAGAAATGATTGAAGCTACTGAATGAATGAAAGGAGCTGGCATCTCACTCTCTTTGAATCTTCTTTATCATGCTAAGAGGAGCAGGAAAAAGCAAAAAATTTCAGAATTGCACCTTGCAATGCGGAGAAATTACTGTTTGTGCATTTACAATATTCATTGATTTTTGCCATTGAAAAACGTCCAGAAATGATTGAAGCTACTGACTCAATGAAAGGAGCTGGCATCTCACTCTCTTTGAATCTTCTTTATCATGCTAAGAGGAGCAGGAAAAAGCAAAAAATTTCAGAATTGCACCTTGCAATGCGGAGAAATTACTGTTTGTGCATTTACAATATTCATTTATTTTTGCCATTGAAAAACATCATGTTATTCATATACCAGAAATGATTGAAGCTACTGACTGAATGAAAGGAGCTGGCATCTCACTCTCTTTGAATCTTCTTTATCATGCTAAGAGGAGCAGGAAAAAGCAAAAAATTTCAGAATTGCACCTTGCAATGCGGAGAAATTACTGTTTGTGCATTTACAATATTCATTGATTTTTGCCATTGAAAAACATCATGTTATTCATGTACCAGAAATGTTTGAAGCTACTGACTGAATGAAAGGAGCTGGCATCTCACTCTCTTTGAATCTTCTTTATCATGCTAAGAGGAGCAGGAAAAAGCAAAAAATTTCAGAATTGCACCTTGCAATGCGGAGAAATTACTGTTTGTGCATTTACAATATTCATTGATTTTTGCCATTGAAAAACGTCCAGAAATGATTGAAGCTACTGACTGAATGAAAGGAGCTGGCATCTCACTCTCTTTGAATCTTCTTTATCATGCTAAGAGGAGCAGGAAAAGGCAAAAAATTTCAGAATTGCACCTTGCAATGCGGAGAAATTACTGTTTGTGCATTTACAATATTCATTGATTTTTGCCATTGAAAAACATCATGTTATTCATATACCAGAAATGATTGAAGCTACTGACTGAATGAAAGGAGCTGGCATCTCACTCTCTTTGAATCTTCTTTATCATGCTAAGAGGAGCAGGAAAAAGCAAAAAATTTCAGAATTGCACCTTGCAATGCGGAGAAATTACTGTTTGTGCATTTACAATATTCATTGATTTTTGCCATTGAAAAACATCATGTTATTCATATACCAGAAATGATTGAAGCTACTGACTGAATGAAAGGAGCTGGCATCTCACTCTCTTTGAATCTTCTTTATCATGCTAAGAGGAGCAGGAAAAAGCAAAAAATTTCAGAATTGCACCTTGCAATGCGGAGAAATTACTGTTTGTGCATTTACAATATTCATTGATTTTTGCCATTGAAAAACGTCCAGAAATGATTGAAGCTACTGACTGAATGAAAGGAGCTGGCATCTCACTCTCTTTGAATCTTCTTTATCATGCTAAGAGGAGCAGGAAAAAGCAAAAAAATTCAGAATTGCACCTTGCAATGCGGAGAAATTACTGTTTGTGCATTTACAATATTCATTGATTTTTGCCATTGAAAAACATCATGTTATTCATATACCAGAAATGATTGAAGCTACTGACTGAATGAAAGGAGCTGGCATCTCACTCTCTTTGAATCTTCTTTTTCATGCTAAGAGGAGCAGGAAAAAGTAAAAAATTTCAGAATTGCACCTTGCAATGCGGAGAAATTACTGTTTGTGCATTTACAATATTCATTGATTTTTGCCATTGAAAAACGTCCAGAAATGATTGAAGCTACTGACTGAATGAAAGGAGCTGGCATCTCAGTCTCTTTGAATCTTCTTTATCATGCTAAGACGAGCAGGAAAAAGCAAAAAATTTCAGAATTGCACCTTGCAATGCGGAGAAATTACTGCTTGTGCATTTACAATATTCATTGATTTTTGCCATTGAAAAACGTCCAGAAATGATTGAAGCTACTGACTGAATGAAAGGAGCTGGCATCTCACTCTCTTTGAATCTTCTTTATCATGCTAAGAGGAGCAGGAAAAAGCAAAAAATTTCAGAATTGCACCTTGCAATGCGGAGAAATTACTGTTTGTGCATTTACAATATTCATTGATTTTTGCCATTGAAAAACGTCCAGAAATAATTGAAGCTACTGACTGAATGAAAGGAGCTGGCATCTCACTCTCTTTGAATCTTCTTTATCATGCTAAGAGGAGCAGGAAAAAGCAAAAAATTTCAGAATTGCACCTTGCAATGCGGAGAAATTACTGTTTGTGCATTTACAATATTCATTGATTTTTGCCGTTGAAAAACGTCCAGAAATGATTGAAGCTACTGACTGAATGAAAGGAGCTGGCATCTCACTCTCTTTGAATCTTCTTTATCATGCTAAGAGGAGCAGGAAAAAGCAAAAAATTTCAGAATTGCACCTTGCAATGCGGAGAAATTACTGTTTGTGCATTTACAATATTCATTGATTTTTGCCATTGAAAAACATCCAGAAATGATTGAAGCTACTGACTGAATGAAAGGAGCTGGCATCTCACTCTCTTTGAATCTTCTTTATCATGCTAAGAGGAGCAGGAAAAAGCAAAAAATTTCAGAATTGCACCTTGCAATGCGGAGAAATTACTGTTTGTGCATTTACAATATTCATTGATTTTTGCCATTGTTAAACATCATGTTATTCATATACCAGAAATGATTGAAGCTACTGACTGAATGAAAGGAGCTGGCATCTCACTCTCTTTGAATCTTCTTTATCATGCTAAGAGGAGCAGGAAAAAGCAAAAAATTTCAGAATTGCACCTTGCAATGCGGAGAAATTACTGTTTGTGCATTTACAATATTCATTGATTTTTGCCATTGAAAAACGTCCAGAAATGTTTGAAGCTACTGACTGAATGAAAGGAGCTGGCATCTCACTCTCTTTGAATCTTCTTTATCATGCTAAGAGGAGCAGGAAAAAGCAAAAAATTTCAGAATTGCACCTTGCAATGCGGAGAAATTACTGTTTGTGCATTTACAATATTCATTGATTTTTGCCATTGAAAAACATCATGTTATTCATATACCAGAAATGATTGAAGCTACTGACTGAATGAAAGGAGCTGGCATCTCACTCTCTTTGAATCTTCTTTATCATGCTAAGAGGAGCAGGAAAAAGCAAAAAATTTCAGAATTGCACCTTGCAATGCGGAGAAATTACTGTTTGTGCATTTACAATATTCATTGATTTTTGCCATTGAAAAACGTCCAGAAATGATTGAAGCTACTGACTGAATGAAAGGAGCTGGCATCTCACTCTCTTTGAATCTTCTTTATCATGCTAAGAGGAGCAGGAAAAAGCAAAAAATTTCAGAATTGCACCTTGCAATGCGGAGAAATTACTGTTTGTGCATTTACAATATTCATTGATTTTTGCCGTTGAAAAACATCATGTTATTCATATACCAGAAATGATTGAAGCTACTGACTGAATGAAAGGAGCTGGCATCTCACTCTCTTTGAATCTTCTTTTTCATGCTAAGAGGAGCAGGAAAAAGTAAAAAATTTCAGAATTGCACCTTGCAATGCGGAGAAATTACTGTTTGTGCATTTACAATATTCATTGATTTTTGCCATTGAAAAACGTCCAGAAATGATTGAAGCTACTGACTGAATGAAAGGAGCTGGTATCTCAGTCTCTTTGAATCTTCTTTATCATGCTAAGAGGAGCAGGAAAAAGCAAAAAATTTCAGAATTGCACCTTGCAATGCGGAGAAATTACTGCTTGTGCATTTACAATATTCATTGATTTTTGCCATTGAAAAACGTCCAGAAATGATTGAAGCTACTGACTGAATGAAAGGAGCTGGCATCTCACTCTCTTTGAATCTTCTTTATCATGCTAAGAGGAGCAGGAAAAAGCAAAAAATTTCAGAATTGCACCTTGCAATACGGAGAAATTACTGTTTGTGCATTTACAATATTCATTGATTTTTGCCATTGAAAAACGTCCAGAAATGATTGAAGCTACTGACTGAATGAAAGGAGCTGGCATCTCACTCTGTTTGAATCTTCTTTATCATGCTAAGAGGAGCAGGAAAAAGCAAAAAATTTCAGAATTGCACCTTGCAATGCGGAGAAATTACTGTTTGTGCATTTACAATATTCATTGATTTTTGCCATTGAAAAACGTCCAGAAATGATTGAAGCTACTGACTGAATGAAAGGAGCTGGCATCTCACTCTCTTTGAATCTTCTTTATCATGCTAAGAGGAGCAGGAAAAAGCAAAAAATTTCAGAATTGCACCTTGCAATGCGGAGAAATTACTGTTTGTGCATTTACAATATTCATTGATTTTTGCCGTTGAAAAACGTCCAGAAATGATTGAAGCTACTGACTGAATGAAAGGAGCTGGCATCTCACTCTCTTTGAATCTTCTTTATCATGCTAAGAGGAGCAGGAAAAAGCAAAAAATTTCAGAATTGCACCTTGCAATGCGGAGAAATTACTGTTTGTGCATTTACAATATTCATTGATTTTTGCCATTGAAAAACATCCAGAAATGATTGAAGCTACTGACTGAATGAAAGGAGCTGGCATCTCACTCTCTTTGAATCTTCTTTATCATGCTAAGAGGAGCAGGAAAAAGCAAAAAATTTCAGAATTGCACCTTGCAATGCGGAGAAATTACTGTTTGTGCATTTACAATATTCATTGATTTTTGCCATTGTTAAACATCATGTTATTCATATACCAGAAATGATTGAAGCTACTGACTGAATGAAAGGAGCTGGCATCTCACTCTCTTTGAATCTTCTTTATCATGCTAAGAGGAGCAGGAAAAAGCAAAAAATTTCAGAATTGCACCTTGCAATGCGGAGAAATTACTGTTTGTGCATTTACAATATTCATTGATTTTTGCCATTGAAAAACGTCCAGAAATGTTTGAAGCTACTGACTGAATGAAAGGAGCTGGCATATCACTCTCTTTGAATCTTCTTTATCATGCTAAGAGGAGCAGGAAAAAGCAAAAAATTTCAGAATTGCACCTTGCAATGCGGAGAAATTACTGTTTGTGCATTTACAATATTCATTGATTTTTGCCATTGAAAAACGTCCAGAAATGATTGAAGCTACTGACTGAATGAAAGGAGCTGGCATCTCACTCTCTTTGAATCTTCTTTATCATGCTAAGAGGAGCAGGAAAATGCAAAAAATTTCAGAATTGCTCCTTGCAATGCGGAGAAATTACTGTTTGTGCATTTACAATATTCATTGATTTTTGCCATTGAAAAACATCATGTTATTCATATACCAGAAATGTTTGAAGCTACTGACTGAATGAAAGGAGCTGGCATCTCACTCTCTTTGAATCTTCTTTTTCATGCTAAGAGGAGCAGGAAAAAGTAAAAAATTTCAGAATTGCACCTTGCAATGCGGAGAAATTACTGTTTGTGCATTTACAATATTCATTGATTTTTGCCATTGAAAAACGTCCAGAAATGATTGAAGCTACTGACTGAATGAAAGGAGCTGGTATCTCAGTCTCTTTGAATCTTCTTTATCATGCTAAGAGGAGCAGGAAAAAGCAAAAAATTTCAGAATTGCACCTTGCAATGCGGAGAAATTACTGCTTGTGCATTTACAATATTCATTGATTTTTGCCATTGAAAAACGTCCAGAAATGATTGAAGCTACTGACTGAATGAAAGGAGCTGGCATCTCACTCTCTTTGAATCTTCTTTATCATGCTAAGAGGAGCAGGAAAAAGCAAAAAATTTCAGAATTGCACCTTGCAATACGGAGAAATTACTGTTTGTGCATTTACAATATTCATTGATTTTTGCCATTGAAAAACGTCCAGAAATGATTGAAGCTACTGACTGAATGAAAGGAGCTGGCATCTCACTCTGTTTGAATCTTCTTTATCATGCTAAGAGGAGCAGGAAAAAGCAAAAAATTTCAGAATTGCACCTTGCAATGCGGAGAAATTACTGTTTGTGCATTTACAATATTCATTGATTTTTGCCATTGAAAAACGTCCAGAAATGATTGAAGCTACTGACTGAATGAAAGGAGCTGGCATCTCACTCTCTTTGAATCTTCTTTATCATGCTAAGAGGAGCAGGAAAAAGCAAAAAATTTCAGAATTGCACCTTGCAATGCGGAGAAATTACTGTTTGTGCATTTACAATATTCATTGATTTTTGCCGTTGAAAAACGTCCAGAAATGATTGAAGCTACTGACTGAATGAAAGGAGCTGGCATCTCACTCTCTTTGAATCTTCTTTATCATGCTAAGAGGAGCAGGAAAAAGCAAAAAATTTCAGAATTGCACCTTGCAATGCGGAGAAATTACTGTTTGTGCATTTACAATATTCATTGATTTTTGCCATTGAAAAACATCCAGAAATGATTGAAGCTACTGACTGAATGAAAGGAGCTGGCATCTCACTCTCTTTGAATCTTCTTTATCATGCTAAGAGGAGCAGGAAAAAGCAAAAAATTTCAGAATTGCACCTTGCAATGCGGAGAAATTACTGTTTGTGCATTTACAATATTCATTGATTTTTGCCATTGTTAAACATCATGTTATTCATATACCAGAAATGATTGAAGCTACTGACTGAATGAAAGGAGCTGGCATCTCACTCTCTTTGAATCTTCTTTATCATGCTAAGAGGAGCAGGAAAAAGCAAAAAATTTCAGAATTGCACCTTGCAATGCGGAGAAATTACTGTTTGTGCATTTACAATATTCATTGATTTTTGCCATTGAAAAACGTCCAGAAATGTTTGAAGCTACTGACTGAATGAAAGGAGCTGGCATATCACTCTCTTTGAATCTTCTTTATCATGCTAAGAGGAGCAGGAAAAAGCAAAAAATTTCAGAATTGCACCTTGCAATGCGGAGAAATTACTGTTTGTGCATTTACAATATTCATTGATTTTTGCCATTGAAAAACGTCCAGAAATGATTGAAGCTACTGACTGAATGAAAGGAGCTGGCATCTCACTCTCTTTGAATCTTCTTTATCATGCTAAGAGGAGCAGGAAAATGCAAAAAATTTCAGAATTGCTCCTTGCAATGCGGAGAAATTACTGTTTGTGCATTTACAATATTCATTGATTTTTGCCATTGAAAAACATCATGTTATTCATATACCAGAAATGTTTGAAGCTACTGACTGAATGAAAGGAGCTGGCATGTCACTCTCTTTGAATCTTCTTTATCATGCTAAAAGGAGCAGGAAAAAGCAAAAAATTTCAGAATTGCACCTTGCAATGCGGAGAAATTACTGTTTGTGCATTTACAATATTCATTGATTTTTGCCATTGAAAAACGTCCAGAAATGATTGAAGCTACTGACTGAATGAAAGGAGCTGGCATCTCACTCTCTTTGAATCTTCTTTATCATGCTAAGAGGAGCAGGAAAAAGCAAAAAATTTCAGAATTGCACCTTGCAATGCGGAGAAATTACTGTTTGTGCATTTACAATATTCATTGATTTTTGCCATTGAAAAACATCATGTTATTCATATACCAGAAATGATTGAAGCTACTGACTGAATGAAAGGAGCTGGCATCTCACTCTCTTTGAATCTTCTTTATCATGCTAAGAGGAGCAGGAAAAAGCAAAAAATTTCAGAATTGCACCTTGCAATGCGGAGAAATTACTGTTTGTGCATTTACAATATTCATTGATTTTTGCCATTGAAAAACGTCCAGAAATGATTGAAGCTACTGACTGAATGAAAGGAGCTGGCATCTCACTCTCTTTGAATCTTCTTTATCATGCTAAGAGGAGCAGGAAAAAGCAAAAAATTTCAGAATTGCACCTTGCAATGCGGAGAAATTACTGTTTGTGCATTTACAAAATTCATTGATTTTTGCCATTGAAAAACATCATGTTATTCATATACCAGAAATGTTTGAAGCTACTGACTGAATGAAAGGAGCTGGCATCTCACTCTCTTTGAATCTTCTTTATCATGCTAAGAGGAGCAGGAAAAAGCAAAAAATTTCAGAATTGCACCTTGCAATGCGGAGAAATTACTGTTTGTGCATTTACAATATTCATTGATTTTTGCCATTGAAAAACGTCCAGAAATGATTGAAGCTACTGACTGAATGAAAGGAGCTGGCATCTCACTCTCTTTGAATCTTCTTTATCATGCTAAGAGGAGCAGGAAAAGGCAAAAAATTTCAGAATTGCACCTTGCAATGCGGAGAAATTACTGTTTGTGCATTTACAATATTCATTGATTTTTGCCATTGAAAAACATCATGTTATTCATATACCAGAAATGTTTGAAGCTACTGACTGAATGAAAGGAGCTGGCATCTCACTCTCTTTGAATCTTCTTTATCATGCTAAGAGGAGCAGGAAAAAGCAAAACATTTCAGAATTGCACCTTGCAATGCGAATAAATTACTGTTTGTGCATTTACAATATTCATTGATTTTTGCCATTGAAAAACATCATGTTATTCATATACGAGAAATGATTGAAGCTGCTGACTGAATGAAAGGAGCTGGCATCTCACTCTCTTTGAATCTTCTTTATCATGCTAAGAGGAGCAGGAAAAAGCAAAAAATTTCAGAATTGCACCTTGCAATGCGGAGAAATTACTGTTTGTGCATTTACAATATTC
This sequence comes from Phyllobates terribilis, assembly GCF_046119375.1. Taxonomy (NCBI): domain Eukaryota; kingdom Metazoa; phylum Chordata; class Amphibia; order Anura; family Dendrobatidae; genus Phyllobates; species Phyllobates terribilis. The sequence continues at coordinate 219,276 of NW_027363783.1, read as the reverse complement.
ATTGATTTTTGCCATTGAAAAACATCATGTTATTCATATACCAGAAATGATTGAAGCTACTGACTGAATGAAAGGAGCTGGCATCTCACTCTCTTTGAATCTTCTTTATCATGCTAAGAGGAGCAGGAAAAAGCAAAAAATTTCAGAATTGCACCTCGCAATGCGGAGAAATTACTGTTTGTGCATTTACAATATTCATTGATTTTTGCCATTGAAAAACGTCCAGAAATGATTGAAGCTACTGACTGAATGAAAGGAGCTGGCATCTCACTGTCTTTGAATCTTCTTTATCATGCTAAGAGGAGCAGGAAAAAGCAAAAAATTTCAGAATTGCACCTTGCAATGCGGAGAAATTGCTGTTTGTGCATTTACAAAATTCATTGATTTTTGCCATTGAAAAACATCATGTTATTCATATACCAGAAATGTTTGAAGCTACTGACTGAATGAAAGGAGCTGGCATCTCACTCTCTTTGAATCTTCTTTATCATGCTAAGAGGAGCAGGAAAAAGCAAAAAATTTCAGAATTGCACCTTGCAATGCGGAGAAATTACTGTTTGTGCATTTACAATAATCATTGATTTTTGCCATTGAAAAACGTCCAGAAATGATTGAAGCTACTGACTGAATGAAAGGAGCTGGCATCTCACTCTCTTTGAATCTTCTTTATCATGCTAAGAGGAGCAGGAAAAAGCAAAAAATTTCAGAATTGCACCTTGCAATGCGGAGAAATTACTGTTTGTGCATTTACAATATTCATTGATTTTTGCCATTGAAAAACGTCCAGAAATGATTGAACCTACCGACTGAATGAAAGGAGCTGGAATCTCACTCTCTTTGAATCTTCTTTATCATGCTAAGAGGAGCAGGAAAAAGCAAAAAATTTCAGAATTGCACCTTGCAATGTGGAGAAATTACTGTTTGTGCATTTACAATATTCATTGATTTTTGCCGTTGAAAAACGTCCAGAAATGATTGAAGCTACTGACTGAATGAAAGGAGCTGGCATCTCACTCTCTTTGAATCTTCTTTATCATGCTAAGAGGAGCAGGAAAAAGCAAAAAATTTCAGAATTGCACCTTGCAATGCGGAGAAATTACTGTTTGTGCATTTACAATATTCATTGATTTTTGCCATTGAAAAACATCATGTTATTCATATACCAAAAATGATTGAAGCTACTGAGTGAATGAAAGGAGCTGGCATCTCACTCTCTTTGAATCTTCTTTATCATGCTAAGAGGAGCAGGAAAAAGCAAAAAATTTCAGAATTGCACCTTGCAATGCGGAGAAATTACTGTTTGTGCATTTACAATATTCATTGATTTTTGCCATTGAAAAACGTCCAGAAATGATTGAAGCTACTGACTGAATGAAAGGAGCTGGCATCTCACTCTCTTTGAATCTTCTTTATCATGCTAAGAGGAGCAGGAAAAAGCAAAAAATTTCAGAATTGCACCTTGCAATGCGGAGAAATTACTGTTTGTGCATTTACAATATTCATTGATTTTTGCCATTGAAAAACATCATGTTATTCATATACCAGAAATGTTTGAAGCTACTGACTGAATGAAAGGAGCTGGCATGTCACTCTCTTTGAATCTTCTTTATCATGCTAAGAGGAGCAGGAAAAAGCAAAAAATTTCAGAATTGCACCTTGCAATGCGGAGAAATTACTGTTTGTGCATTTACAATATTCATTGATTTTTGCCATTGAAAAACGTCCAGAAATGATTGAAGCTACTGACTGAATGAAAGGAGCTGGCATCTCACTCTCTTTGAATCTTCTTTATCATGCTAAGAGGAGCAGGAAAAAGCAAAAAATTTCAGAATTGCACCTTGCAATGCGGAGAAATTACTGTTTGTGCATTTACAATATTCATTGATTTTTGCCATTGAAAAACATCATGTTATTCATATACCAGAAATGATTGAAGCTACTGACTGAATGAAAGGAGCTGGCATCTCACTCTCTTTGAATCTTCTTTATCATGCTAAGAGGAGCAGGAAAAAGCAAAAAATTTCAGAATTGCACCTTGCAATGCGGAGAAATTACTGTTTGTGCATTTACAATATTCATTGATTTTTGCCGTTGAAAAACGTCCAGAAATGATTGAACTACTGACTGAATGAAAGGAGCTGGCATCTCACTCTCTTTGAATCTTCTTTATCATGCTAAGAGGAGCAGGAAAAATCAAAAAATTTCAGAATTGCACCTTGCAATGCGGAGAAATTACTGTTTGTGCATTTACAATATTCATTGCTTTTTGCCATTGAAAAACATCCAGAAATGATTGAAGCTACTGACTGAATGAAAGGAGCTGGCATCTCACTCTCTTTGAATCTTCTTTATCATGCTAAGAGGAGCAGGAAAAAGCAAAAAATTTCAGAATTGCACCTTGCAATGCGGAGAAATTACTGTTTGTGCATTTACAATATTCATTGATTTTTGCCATTGTTAAACATCATGTTATTCATATACCAGAAATGATTGAAGCTACTGACTGAATGAAAGGAGCTGGCATCTCACTCTCTTTGAATCTTCTTTATCATGCTAAGAGGAGCAGGAAAAAGCAAAAAATTTCAGAATTGCACCTTGCAATGCGGAGAAATTACTGTTTGTGCATTTACAATATTCATTGATTTTTGCCATTGAAAAACGTCCAGAAATGTTTGAAGCTACTGACTGAATGAAAGGAGCTGGCATCTCACTCTCTTTGAATCTTCTTTATCATGCTAAGAGGAGCAGGAAAAAGCAAAAAATTTCAGAATTGCACCTTGCAATGCGGAGAAATTACTGTTTGTGCATTTACAATATTCATTGATTTTTGCCATTGAAAAACGTCCAGAAATGATTGAAGCTACTGACTGAATGAAAGGAGCTGGCATCTCACTCTCTTTGAATCTTCTTTATCATGCTAAGAGGAGCAGGAAAATGCAAAAAATTTCAGAATTGCTCCTTGCAATGCGGAGAAATTACTGTTTGTGCATTTACAATATTCATTGATTTTTGCCATTGAAAAACATCATGTTATTCATATACCAGAAATGTTTGAAGCTACTGACTGAATGAAAGGAGCTGGCATGTCACTCTCTTTGAATCTTCTTTATCATGCTAAAAGGAGCAGGAAAAAGCAAAAAATTTCAGAATTGCACCTTGCAATGCGGAGAAATTACTGTTTGTGCATTTACAATATTCATTGATTTTTGCCATTGAAAAACGTCCAGAAATGATTGAAGCTACTGACTGAATGAAAGGAGCTGGCATCTCACTCTCTTTGAATCTTCTTTATCATGCTAAGAGGAGCAGGAAAAAGCAAAAAATTTCAGAATTGCACCTTGCAATGCGGAGAAATTACTGTTTGTGCATTTACAATATTCATTGATTTTTGCCATTGAAAAACATCATGTTATTCATATACCAGAAATGATTGAAGCTACTGACTGAATGAAATGAGCTGGCATCTCACTCTCTTTGAATCTTCTTTATCATGCTAAGAGGAGCAGGAAAAAGCAAAAAATTTCAGAATTGCACCTTGCAATGCGGAGAAATTACTGTTTGTGCATTTACAATATTCATTGATTTTTGCCATTGAAAAACGTCCAGAAATGATTGAAGCTACTGACTGAATGAAAGGAGCTGGCATCTCACTCTCTTTGAATCTTCTTTATCATGCTAAGAGGAGCAGGAAAAAGCAAAAAATTTCAGAATTGCACCTTGCAATGCGGAGAAATTACTGTTTGTGCATTTACAATATTCATTGATTTTTGCCATTGAAAAACATCATGTTATTCATATACCAGAAATGTTTGAAGCTACTGACTGAATGAAAGGAGCTGGCATCTCACTCTCTTTGAATCTTCTTTATCATGCTAAGAGGAGCAGGAAAAAGCAAAAAATTTCAGAATTGCACCTTGCAATGCGGAGAAATTACTGTTTGTGCATTTACAATATTCATTGATTTTTGCCATTGAAAAACGTCCAGAAATGATTGAAGCTACTGACTGAATGAAAGGAGCTGGCATCTCACTCTCTTTGAATCTTCTTTATCATGCTAAGAGGAGCAGGAAAAAGCAAAAAATTTCAGAATTGCACCTTGCAATGCGGAGAAATTACTGTTTGTGCATTTACAATATTCATTGATTTTTGCCATTGAAAAACATCATGTTATTCATATACCAGAAATGTTTGAAGCTACTGACTGAATGAAAGGAGCTGGCATCTCACTCTCTTTGAATCTTCTTTATCATGCTAAGAGGAGCAGGAAAAAGCAAAACATTTCAGAATTGCACCTTGCAATGCGAATAAATTACTGTTTGTGCATTTACAATATTCATTGATTTTTGCCATTGAAAAACATCATGTTATTCATATACGAGAAATGATTGAAGCTACTGACTGAATGAAAGGAGCTGGCATCTCACTCTCTTTGAATCTTCTTTATCATGCTAAGAGGAGCAGGAAAAAGCAAAAAATTTCAGAATTGCACCTTGCAATGCGGAGAAATTACTGTTTGTGCATTTACAATATTCATTGATTTTTGCCATTGAAAAACATCATGTTATTCATATACCAGAAATGATTGAAGCTACTGACTGAATGAAAGGAGCTGGCATCTCACTCTCTTTGAATCTTCTTTATCATGCTAAGAGGAGCAGGAAAAAGCAAAAAATTTCAGAATTGCACCTCGCAATGCGGAGAAATTACTGTTTGTGCATTTACAATATTCATTGATTTTTGCCATTGAAAAACGTCCAGAAATGATTGAAGCTACTGACTGAATGAAAGGAGCTGGCATCTCACTCTCTTTGAATCTTCTTTATCATGCTAAGAGGAGCAGGAAAAAGCAAAAAATTTCAGAATTGCACCTTGCAATGCGGAGAAATTGCTGTTTGTGCATTTACAAAATTCATTGATTTTTGCCATTGAAAAACATCATGTTATTCATATACCAGAAATGTTTGAAGCTACTGACTGAATGAAAGGAGCTGGCATCTCACTCTCTTTGAATCTTCTTTATCATGCTAAGAGGAGCAGGAAAAAGCAAAAAATTTCAGAATTGCACCTTGCAATGCGGAGAAATTACTGTTTGTGCATTTACAATATTCATTGATTTTTGCCGTTGAAAAACGTCCAGAAATGATTGAAGCTACTGACTGAATGAAAGGAGCTGGTATCTCACTCTCTTTGAATCTTCTTTATCATGCTAAGAGGAGCAGGAAAAAGCAAAAAATTTCAGAATTGCACCTTGCAATGCGGAGAAATTACTGTTTGTGCATTTACAATATTCATTGATTTTTGCCATTGAAAAACGTCCAGAAATGATTGAACCTACCGACTGAATGAAAGGAGCTGGAATCTCACTCTCTTTGAATCTTCTTTATCATGCTAAGAGGAGCAGGAAAAAGCAAAAAATTTCAGAATTGCACCTTGCAATGCGGAGAAATTACTGTTTGTGCATTTACAATATTCATTGATTTTTGCCGTTGAAAAACGTCCAGAAATGATTGAAGCTACTGACTGAATGAAAGGAGCTGGCATCTCACTCTCTTTGAATCTTCTTTATCATGCTAAGAGGAGCAGGAAAAAGCAAAAAATTTCAGAATTGCACCTTGCAATGCGGAGAAATTACTGTTTGTGCATTTACAATATTCATTGATTTTTGCCATTGAAAAACATCATGTTATTCATATACCAAAAATGATTGAAGCTACTGAGTGAATGAAAGGAGCTGGCATCTCACTCTCTTTGAATCTTCTTTATCATGCTAAGAGGAGCAGGAAAAAGCAAAAAATTTCAGAATTGCACCTTGCAATGCGGAGAAATTACTGTTTGTGCATTTACAATATTCATTGATTTTTGCCATTGAAAAACGTCCAGAAATGATTGAAGCTACTGACTGAATGAAAGGAGCTGGCATCTCACTCTCTTTGAATCTTCTTTATCATGCTAAGAGGAGCAGGAAAAAGCAAAAAATTTCAGAATTGCACCTTGCAATGCGGAGAAATTACTGTTTGTGCATTTACAATATTCATTGATTTTTGCCATTGAAAAACATCATGTTATTCATATACCAGAAATGTTTGAAGCTACTGACTGAATGAAAGGAGCTGGCATGTCACTCTCTTTGAATCTTCTTTATCATGCTAAGAGGAGCAGGAAAAAGCAAAAAATTTCAGAATTGCACCTTGCAATGCGGAGAAATTACTGTTTGTGCATTTACAATATTCATTGATTTTTGCCATTGAAAAACGTCCAGAAATGATTGAAGCTACTGACTGAATGAAAGGAGCTGGCATCTCACTCTCTTTGAATCTTCTTTATCATGCTAAGAGGAGCAGGAAAAAGCAAAAAATTTCAGAATTGCACCTTGCAATGCGGAGAAATTACTGTTTGTGCATTTACAATATTCATTGATTTTTGCCATTGAAAAACATCATGTTATTCATATACCAGAAATGATTGAAGCTACTGACTGAATGAAAGGAGCTGGCATCTCACTCTCTTTGAATCTTCTTTATCATGCTAAGAGGAGCAGGAAAAAGCAAAAAATTTCAGAATTGCACCTTGCAATGCGGAGAAATTACTGTTTGTGCTTTTACAATATTCATTGATTTTTGCCATTGAAAAACGTCCAGAAATGATTGAAGCTACTGACTGAATGAAAGGAGCTGGCATCTCACTCTCTTTGAATCTTCTTTATCATGCTAAGAGGAGCAGGAAAAAGCAAAAAATTTCAGAATTGCACCTTGCAATGCGGAGAAATTACTGTTTGTGCATTTACAATATTCATTGATTTTTGCCATTGAAAAACATCATGTTATTCATATACCAGAAATGTTTGAAGCTACTGACTGAATGAAAGGAGCTGGAATCTCACTCTCTTTGAATCTTCTTTATCATGCTAAGAGGAGCAGGAAAAAGCAAAAAATTTCAGAATTGCACCTTGCAATGCGGAGAAATTACTGTTTGTGCATTTACAATATTCATTGATTTTTGATATTGAAAAACGTCCAGAAATGATTGAAGCTACTGACTGAATGAAAGGAGCTGGCATCTCACTCTCTTTGAATCTTCTTTATCATGCTAAGAGGAGCAGGAAAAGGCAAAAAATTTCAGAATTGCACCTTGCAATGCGGAGAAATTACTGTTTGTGCATTTACAATATTCATTGATTTTTGCCATTGAAAAACATCATGTTATTCATATACCAGAAATGTTTGAAGCTACTGACTGAATGAAAGGAGCTGGCATCTCACTCTCTTTGAATCTTCTTTATCATGCTAAGAGGAGCAGGAAAAACCAAAAAATTTCAGAATTGCACCTTGCAATGCGAATAAATTACTGTTTGTGCATTTACAATATTCATTGATTTTTGCCATTGAAAAACATCATGTTATTCATATACCAGAAATGATTGAAGCTACTGACTGAATGAAAGGAGCTGGCATCTCACTCTCTTTGAATCTTCTTTATCATGCTAAGAGGAGCAGGAAAAAGCAAAACATTTCAGAATTGCACCTTGCAATGCGGAGAAATTACTGTTTGTGCATTTACAATATTCATTGATTTTTGCCATTGAAAAACATCATGTTATTCACATACCAGAAATGATTGAAGCTACTGACTGAATGAAAGGAGCTGGCATCTCACTCTCTTTGAATCTTCTTTATCATGCTAAGAGGAGCAGGAAAAAGCAAAAAATTTCAGAATTGCACCTCGCAATGCGGAGAAATTACTGTTTGTGCATTTACAATATTCATTGATTTTTGCCATTGAAAAACGTCCAGAAATGATTGAAGCTACTGACTGAATGAAAGGAGCTGGCATCTCACTCTCTTTGAATCTTCTTTATCATGCTAAGAGGAGCAGGAAAAAGCAAAAAATTTCAGAATTGCACCTTGCAATGCGGAGAAATTGCTGTTTGTGCATTTACAAAATTCATTGATTTTTGCCATTGAAAAACATCATGTTATTCATATACCAGAAATGTTTGAAGCTACTGACTGAATGAAAGGAGCTGGCATCTCACTCTCTTTGAATCTTCTTTATCATGCTAAGAGGAGCAGGAAAAAGCAAAAAATTTCAGAATTGCACCTTGCAATGCGGAGAAATTACTGTTTGTGCATTTACAATATTCATTGATTTTTGCCATTGAAAAACGTCCAGAAATGATTGAAGCTACTGACTGAATGAAAGGAGCTGGCATCTCACTCTCTTTGAATCTTCTTTATCATGCTAAGAGGAGCAGGAAAAAGCAAAAAATTTCAGAATTGCACCTTGCAATGCGGAGAAATTACTGTTTGTGCATTTACAATATACATTGATTTTTGCCATTGAAAAACGTCCAGAAATGATTGAAGCTACTGACTGAATGAAAGGAGCTGGCATCTCACTCTCTTTGAATCTTCTTTATCATGCTAAGAGGAGCAGGAAAAATCAAAAAATTTCAGAATTGCACCTTGCAATGCGGAGAAATTACTGTTTGTGCATTTACAATATTCATTGATTTTTGCCGTTGAAAAAAGTCCAGAAATGATTGAAGCTACTGACTGAATGAAAGGAGCTGGCATCTCACTCTCTTTGAATCTTCTTTATCATGCTAAGAGGAGCAGGAAAAAGCAAAAAATTTCAGAATTGCACCTTGCAATGCGGAGAAATTACTGTTTGTGCATTTACAATATTCATTGATTTTTGCCATTGAAAAACATCATGTTATTCATATACCAGAAATGATTGAAGCTACTGACTGAATGAAAGGAGCTGGCATCTCACTCTCTTTGAATCTTCTTTATCATGCTAAGAGGAGCAGGAAAAAGCAAGAAATTTCAGAATTGCACCTTGCAATGCGGAGAAATTACTGGTTGTGCATTTACAATATTCATTGATTTTTGCCATTGAAAAACATCATGTTATTCATATACCAGAAATGTTTGAAGCTACTGACTGAATGAAAGGAGCTGGCATCTCACTCTCTTTGAATCTTCTTTATCATGCTAAGAGGAGCAGGAAAAAGCAAAAAATTTCAGAATTGCACCTTGCAATGTGGAGAAATTACTGTTTGTGCATTTACAATATTCATTGATTTTTACCATTGAAAAACGTCCAGAAATGATTGAAGCTACTGACTGAATGAAAGTAGCTGCCATCTCACTCTCTTTGAATCTTTTTTATCATGCTAAGAGGAGCAGGAAAAAGCAAAAAATTTCAGACTTGCACCTTGCAATGCGGAGAAATTACTGTTTGTGCATTTACAATATTCATTGATTTTTGCCATTGAAAAACATCATGTTATTCATATACCAGAAATGTTTGAAGCTACTGACTGAATGAAAGGAGCTGGCATCTCACTCTCTTTGAATCTTCTTTATCATGCTAAGAGGAGCAGGAAAAAGCAAAAAATTTCAGAATTGCACCTTGCAATGCGGAGAAATTACTTTTTGTGCATTTACAATATTCATTGATTTTTGCCATTGAAAAACGTCCAGAAATGATTGAAGCTACTGACTGAATGAAAGGAGCTGGCATCTCACTCTCTTTGAATCTTCTTTATCATGCTAAGAGGAGCAGGAAAAAGCAAAAAATTTCCGAATTGCACCTTGCAATGCGGAGAAATTACTGTTTGTGCATTTACAATATTCATTGATTTTTGCCATTGAAAAACGTCCAGAAATGATTGAAGCTACTGACTGAATGAAAGGAGCTGGCATCTCACTCTCTTTTAATCTTCTTTATCATGCTAAGAGGAGCAGGAAAAAGCAAAAAATTTCAGAATTGCACCTTGCAATGCGGAGAAATTACTGTTTGTGCATTTACAATATTCATTGATTTTTGCCATTGAAAAACATGTAATTCATATACCAGAAATGTTTGAAGCTACTGACTGAATGAAAGGAGCTGGCACCTCACTCTCTTTGAATCTTCTTTATCATGCTAAGAGGAGCGGGAAAAAGCAAAAAATTTCAGAATTGCACCTTGCAATGCGGAGAAATTACTGTTTGTGCATTTACAATATTCATTGATTTTTGCCATTGAAAAACGTCCAGAAATGATTGAAGGTACTGACTGAATGAAAGGAGCTGGCATCTCACTCTCTTTGAATCTTCTTTATCATGCTAAGAGGAGCAGGAAAAAGCAAAAAATTTCAGAATTGCACCTTGCAATGCGGAGAAATTACTGTTTGTGCATTTACAATATTCATTGATTTTTGCCATTGAAAAACGTCCAGAAATGATTGAAGCTACTGACTGAATGAAAGGAGCTGGCATCTCACTCTCTTTGAATCTTCTTTATCATGCTAAGAGGAGCAGGAAAAAGCAAAAAATTTCAGAATTGCACCTTGCAATGCGGAGAAATTACAGTTTGTGCATTTACAATATTCATTGATTTTTGCCATTGAGAAACGTCCAGAAATGATTGAAGCTACTGACTGAATGATAGGAGCTGGCATCTCACTCTCTTTGAATCTTCTTTATCATGCTAAGAGGAACAGGAAAAAGCAAAAAATTTCAGAATTGCACCTTGCAATGCGGAGAAATTACTGTTTGTGCATTTACAATATTCATTGATTTTTGCCATTGAAAAACATCATGTTATTTATATACCAGAAATGTTTGAAGCTACTGACTGAATGAAAGGAGCTGGCATCTCACTCTCTTTGAATCTTCTTTATCATGCTAAGAGGAGCAGGAAAAAGCAAAAAATTTCAGAATTGCACCTTGCAATGTGGAGAAATTACTGTTTGTGCATTTACAATATTCATTGATTTTTACCATTGAAAAACGTCCAGAAATGATTGAAGCTACTGACTGAATGAAAGTAGCTGGCATCTCAATCTCTTTGAATTTTCTTTATCATGCTAAGAGGAGCAGGAAAAAGCAAAAAATTTCAGACTTGCACCTTGCAATGCGGAGAAATTACTGTTTGTGCATTTACAATATTCATTGATTTTTGCCATTGAAAAACATCATGTTATTCATATACCAGAAATGTTTGAAGCTACTGACTGAATGAAAGGAGCTGGCATCTCACTCTCTTTGAATCTTCTTTATCATGCTAAGAGGAGCAGGAAAAAGCAAAAAATTTCAGAATTGCACCTTGCAATGCGGAGAAATTACTGTTTGTGCATTTACAATATTCATTGATTTTTGCCATTGAAAAACGTCCAGAAATGATTGAAGCTACTGACTGAATGAAAGGAGCTGGTATCTCACTCTCTTTGAATCTTCTTTATCATGCTAAGAGGAGCAGGAAAAAGCAAAAAATTTCAGAATTGCACCTTGCAATGCGGAGAAATTACTGTTTGTGCATTTACAATATTCATTGATTTTTGCCATTGAAAAACGTCCAGAAATGATTGAACCTACCGACTGAATGAAAGGAGCTGGAATCTCACTCTCTTTGAATCTTCTTTATCATGCTAAGAGGAGCAGGAAAAAGCAAAAAATTTCAGAATTGCACCTTGCAATGCGGAGAAATTACTGTTTGTGCATTTACAATATTCATTGATTTTTGCCGTTGAAAAACGTCCAGAAATGATTGAAGCTACTGACTGAATGAAAGGAGCTGGCATCTCACTCTCTTTGAATCTTCTTTATCATGCTAAGAGGAGCAGGAAAAAGCAAAAAATTTCAGAATTGCACCTTGCAATGCGGAGAAATTACTGTTTGTGCATTTACAATATTCATTGATTTTTGCCATTGAAAAACATCATGTTATTCATATACCAAAAATGATTGAAGCTACTGAGTGAATGAAAGGAGCTGGCATCTCACTCTCTTTGAATCTTCTTTATCATGCTAAGAGGAGCAGGAAAAAGCAAAAAATTTCAGAATTGCACCTTGCAATGCGGAGAAATTACTGTTTGTGCATTTACAATATTCATTGATTTTTGCCATTGAAAAACGTCCAGAAATGATTGAAGCTACTGACTGAATGAAAGGAGCTGGCATCTCACTCTCTTTGAATCTTCTTTATCATGCTAAGAGGAGCAGGAAAAAGCAAAAAATTTCAGAATTGCACCTTGCAATGCGGAGAAATTACTGTTTGTGCATTTACAATATTCATTGATTTTTGCCATTGAAAAACATCATGTTATTCATATACCAGAAATGTTTGAAGCTACTGACTGAATGAAAGGAGCTGGCATGTCACTCTCTTTGAATCTTCTTTATCATGCTAAGAGGAGCAGGAAAAAGCAAAAAATTTCAGAATTGCACCTTGCAATGCGGAGAAATTACTGTTTGTGCATTTACAATATTCATTGATTTTTGCCATTGAAAAACGTCCAGAAATGATTGAAGCTACTGACTGAATGAAAGGAGCTGGCATCTCACTCTCTTTGAATCTTCTTTATCATGCTAAGAGGAGCAGGAAAAAGCAAAAAATTTCAGAATTGCACCTTGCAATGCGGAGAAATTACTGTTTGTGCATTTACAATATTCATTGATTTTTGCCATTGAAAAACATCATGTTATTCATATACCAGAAATGATTGAAGCTACTGACTGAATGAAAGGAGCTGGCATCTCACTCTCTTTGAATCTTCTTTATCATGCTAAGAGGAGCAGGAAAAAGCAAAAAATTTCAGAATTGCACCTTGCAATGCGGAGAAATTACTGTTTGTGCTTTTACAATATTCATTGATTTTTGCCATTGAAAAACGTCCAGAAATGATTGAAGCTACTGACTGAATGAAAGGAGCTGGCATCTCACTCTCTTTGAATCTTCTTTATCATGCTAAGAGGAGCAGGAAAAAGCAAAAAATTTCAGAATTGCACCTTGCAATGCGGAGAAATTACTGTTTGTGCATTTACAATATTCATTGATTTTTGCCATTGAAAAACATCATGTTATTCATATACCAGAAATGTTTGAAGCTACTGACTGAATGAAAGGAGCTGGAATCTCACTCTCTTTGAATCTTCTTTATCATGCTAAGAGGAGCAGGAAAAAGCAAAAAATTTCAGAATTGCACCTTGCAATGCGGAGAAATTACTGTTTGTGCATTTACAATATTCATTGATTTTTGCCATTGAAAAACGTCCAGAAATGATTGAAGCTACTGACTGAATGAAAGGAGCTGGCATCTCACTCTCTTTGAATCTTCTTTATCATGCTAAGAGGAGCAGGAAAAGGCAAAAAATTTCAGAATTGCACCTTGCAATGCGGAGAAATTACTGTTTGTGCATTTACAATATTCATTGATTTTTGCCATTGAAAAACATCATGTTATTCATATACCAGAAATGTTTGAAGCTACTGACTGAATGAAAGGAGCTGGCATCTCACTCTCTTTGAATCTTCTTTATCATGCTAAGAGGAGCAGGAAAAACCAAAAAATTTCAGAATTGCACCTTGCAATGCGAATAAATTACTGTTTGTGCATTTACAATATTCATTGATTTTTGCCATTGAAAAACATCATGTTATTCATATACCAGAAATGATTGAAGCTACTGACTGAATGAAAGGAGCTGGCATCTCACTCTCTTTGAATCTTCTTTATCATGCTAAGAGGAGCAGGAAAAAGCAAAACATTTCAGAATTGCACCTTGCAATGCGGAGAAATTACTGTTTGTGCATTTACAATATTCATTGATTTTTGCCATTGAAAAACATCATGTTATTCACATACCAGAAATGATTGAAGCTACTGACTGAATGAAAGGAGCTGGCATCTCACTCTCTTTGAATCTTCTTTATCATGCTAAGAGGAGCAGGAAAAAGCAAAAAATTTCAGAATTGCACCTCGCAATGCGGAGAAATTACTGTTTGTGCATTTACAATATTCATTGATTTTTGCCATTGAAAAACGTCCAGAAATGATTGAAGCTACTGACTGAATGAAAGGAGCTGGCATCTCACTCTCTTTGAATCTTCTTTATCATGCTAAGAGGAGCAGGAAAAAGCAAAAAATTTCAGAATTGCACCTTGCAATGCGGAGAAATTGCTGTTTGTGCATTTACAAAATTCATTGATTTTTGCCATTGAAAAACATCATGTTATTCATATACCAGAAATGTTTGAAGCTACTGACTGAATGAAAGGAGCTGGCATCTCACTCTCTTTGAATCTTCTTTATCATGCTAAGAGGAGCAGGAAAAAGCAAAAAATTTCAGAATTGCACCTTGCAATGCGGAGAAATTACTGTTTGTGCATTTACAATATTCATTGATTTTTGCCATTGAAAAACGTCCAGAAATGATTGAAGCTACTGACTGAATGAAAGGAGCTGGCATCTCACTCTCTTTGAATCTTCTTTATCATGCTAAGAGGAGCAGGAAAAAGCAAAAAATTTCAGAATTGCACCTTGCAATGCGGAGAAATTACTGTTTGTGCATTTACAATATACATTGATTTTTGCCATTGAAAAACGTCCAGAAATGATTGAAGCTACTGACTGAATGAAAGGAGCTGGCATCTCACTCTCTTTGAATCTTCTTTATCATGCTAAGAGGAGCAGGAAAAATCAAAAAATTTCAGAATTGCACCTTGCAATGCGGAGAAATTACTGTTTGTGCATTTACAATATTCATTGATTTTTGCCGTTGAAAAAAGTCCAGAAATGATTGAAGCTACTGACTGAATGAAAGGAGCTGGCATCTCACTCTCTTTGAATCTTCTTTATCATGCTAAGAGGAGCAGGAAAAAGCAAAAAATTTCAGAATTGCACCTTGCAATGCGGAGAAATTACTGTTTGTGCATTTACAATATTCATTGATTTTTGCCATTGAAAAACATCATGTTATTCATATACCAGAAATGATTGAAGCTACTGACTGAATGAAAGGAGCTGGCATCTCACTCTCTTTGAATCTTCTTTATCATGCTAAGAGGAGCAGGAAAAAGCAAGAAATTTCAGAATTGCACCTTGCAATGCGGAGAAATTACTGGTTGTGCATTTACAATATTCATTGATTTTTGCCATTGAAAAACATCATGTTATTCATATACCAGAAATGTTTGAAGCTACTGACTGAATGAAAGGAGCTGGCATCTCACTCTCTTTGAATCTTCTTTATCATGCTAAGAGGAGCAGGAAAAAGCAAAAAATTTCAGAATTGCACCTTGCAATGTGGAGAAATTACTGTTTGTGCATTTACAATATTCATTGATTTTTACCATTGAAAAACGTCCAGAAATGATTGAAGCTACTGACTGAATGAAAGTAGCTGCCATCTCACTCTCTTTGAATCTTTTTTATCATGCTAAGAGGAGCAGGAAAAAGCAAAAAATTTCAGACTTGCACCTTGCAATGCGGAGAAATTACTGTTTGTGCATTTACAATATTCATTGATTTTTGCCATTGAAAAACATCATGTTATTCATATACCAGAAATGTTTGAAGCTACTGACTGAATGAAAGGAGCTGGCATCTCACTCTCTTTGAATCTTCTTTATCATGCTAAGAGGAGCAGGAAAAAGCAAAAAATTTCAGAATTGCACCTTGCAATGCGGAGAAATTACTTTTTGTGCATTTACAATATTCATTGATTTTTGCCATTGAAAAACGTCCAGAAATGATTGAAGCTACTGACTGAATGAAAGGAGCTGGCATCTCACTCTCTTTGAATCTTCTTTATCATGCTAAGAGGAGCAGGAAAAAGCAAAAAATTTCAGAATTGCACCTTGCAATGCGGAGAAATTACTGTTTGTGCATTTACAATATTCATTGATTTTTGCCATTGAAAAACGTCCAGAAATGATTGAAGCTACTGACTGAATGAAAGGAGCTGGCATCTCACTCTCTTTTAATCTTCTTTATCATGCTAAGAGGAGCAGGAAAAAGCAAAAAATTTCAGAATTGCACCTTGCAATGCGGAGAAATTACTGTTTGTGCATTTACAATATTCATTGATTTTTGCCATTGAAAAACATGTAATTCATATACCAGAAATGTTTGAAGCTACTGACTGAATGAAAGGAGCTGGCACCTCACTCTCTTTGAATCTTCTTTATCATGCTAAGAGGAGCGGGAAAAAGCAAAAAATTTCAGAATTGCACCTTGCAATGCGGAGAAATTACTGTTTGTGCATTTACAATATTCATTGATTTTTGCCATTGAAAAACGTCCAGAAATGATTGAAGGTACTGACTGAATGAAAGGAGCTGGCATCTCACTCTCTTTGAATCTTCTTTATCATGCTAAGAGGAGCAGGAAAAAGCAAAAAATTTCAGAATTGCACCTTGCAATGCGGAGAAATTACTGTTTGTGCATTTACAATATTCATTGATTTTTGCCATTGAAAAACATCATGTTATTCATATACCAGAAATGTTTGAAGCTACTGACTGAATGAAAGGAGCTGGCATCTCACTCTCTTTGAATCTTCTTTATCATGCTAAGAGGAGCAGGAAAAACCAAAAAATTTCAGAATTGCACCTTGCAATGCGAATAAATTACTGTTTGTGCATTTACAATATTCATTGATTTTTGCCATTGAAAAACATCATGTTATTCATATACCAGAAATGATTGAAGCTACTGACTGAATGAAAGGAGCTGGCATCTCACTCTCTTTGAATCTTCTTTATCATGCTAAGAGGAGCAGGAAAAAGCAAAACATTTCAGAATTGCACCTTGCAATGCGGAGAAATTACTGTTTGTGCATTTACAATATTCATTGATTTTTGCCATTGAAAAACATCATGTTATTCACATACCAGAAATGATTGAAGCTACTGACTGAATGAAAGGAGCTGGCATCTCACTCTCTTTGAATCTTCTTTATCATGCTAAGAGGAGCAGGAAAAAGCAAAAAATTTCAGAATTGCACCTCGCAATGCGGAGAAATTACTGTTTGTGCATTTACAATATTCATTGATTTTTGCCATTGAAAAACGTCCAGAAATGATTGAAGCTACTGACTGAATGAAAGGAGCTGGCATCTCACTCTCTTTGAATCTTCTTTATCATGCTAAGAGGAGCAGGAAAAAGCAAAAAATTTCAGAATTGCACCTTGCAATGCGGAGAAATTGCTGTTTGTGCATTTACAAAATTCATTGATTTTTGCCATTGAAAAACATCATGTTATTCATATACCAGAAATGTTTGAAGCTACTGACTGAATGAAAGGAGCTGGCATCTCACTCTCTTTGAATCTTCTTTATCATGCTAAGAGGAGCAGGAAAAAGCAAAAAATTTCAGAATTGCACCTTGCAATGCGGAGAAATTACTGTTTGTGCATTTACAATATTCATTGATTTTTGCCATTGAAAAACGTCCAGAAATGATTGAAGCTACTGACTGAATGAAAGGAGCTGGCATCTCACTCTCTTTGAATCTTCTTTATCATGCTAAGAGGAGCAGGAAAAAGCAAAAAATTTCAGAATTGCACCTTGCAATGCGGAGAAATTACTGTTTGTGCATTTACAATATACATTGATTTTTGCCATTGAAAAACGTCCAGAAATGATTGAAGCTACTGACTGAATGAAAGGAGCTGGCATCTCACTCTCTTTGAATCTTCTTTATCATGCTAAGAGGAGCAGGAAAAATCAAAAAATTTCAGAATTGCACCTTGCAATGCGGAGAAATTACTGTTTGTGCATTTACAATATTCATTGATTTTTGCCGTTGAAAAAAGTCCAGAAATGATTGAAGCTACTGACTGAATGAAAGGAGCTGGCATCTCACTCTCTTTGAATCTTCTTTATCATGCTAAGAGGAGCAGGAAAAAGCAAAAAATTTCAGAATTGCACCTTGCAATGCGGAGAAATTACTGTTTGTGCATTTACAATATTCATTGATTTTTGCCATTGAAAAACATCATGTTATTCATATACCAGAAATGATTGAAGCTACTGACTGAATGAAAGGAGCTGGCATCTCACTCTCTTTGAATCTTCTTTATCATGCTAAGAGGAGCAGGAAAAAGCAAGAAATTTCAGAATTGCACCTTGCAATGCGGAGAAATTACTGGTTGTGCATTTACAATATTCATTGATTTTTGCCATTGAAAAACATCATGTTATTCATATACCAGAAATGTTTGAAGCTACTGACTGAATGAAAGGAGCTGGCATCTCACTCTCTTTGAATCTTCTTTATCATGCTAAGAGGAGCAGGAAAAAGCAAAAAATTTCAGAATTGCACCTTGCAATGTGGAGAAATTACTGTTTGTGCATTTACAATATTCATTGATTTTTACCATTGAAAAACGTCCAGAAATGATTGAAGCTACTGACTGAATGAAAGTAGCTGCCATCTCACTCTCTTTGAATCTTTTTTATCATGCTAAGAGGAGCAGGAAAAAGCAAAAAATTTCAGACTTGCACCTTGCAATGCGGAGAAATTACTGTTTGTGCATTTACAATATTCATTGATTTTTGCCATTGAAAAACATCATGTTATTCATATACCAGAAATGTTTGAAGCTACTGACTGAATGAAAGGAGCTGGCATCTCACTCTCTTTGAATCTTCTTTATCATGCTAAGAGGAGCAGGAAAAAGCAAAAAATTTCAGAATTGCACCTTGCAATGCGGAGAAATTACTTTTTGTGCATTTACAATATTCATTGATTTTTGCCATTGAAAAACGTCCAGAAATGATTGAAGCTACTGACTGAATGAAAGGAGCTGGCATCTCACTCTCTTTGAATCTTCTTTATCATGCTAAGAGGAGCAGGAAAAAGCAAAAAATTTCAGAATTGCACCTTGCAATGCGGAGAAATTACTGTTTGTGCATTTACAATATTCATTGATTTTTGCCATTGAAAAACGTCCAGAAATGATTGAAGCTACTGACTGAATGAAAGGAGCTGGCATCTCACTCTCTTTTAATCTTCTTTATCATGCTAAGAGGAGCAGGAAAAAGCAAAAAATTTCAGAATTGCACCTTGCAATGCGGAGAAATTACTGTTTGTGCATTTACAATATTCATTGATTTTTGCCATTGAAAAACATGTAATTCATATACCAGAAATGTTTGAAGCTACTGACTGAATGAAAGGAGCTGGCACCTCACTCTCTTTGAATCTTCTTTATCATGCTAAGAGGAGCGGGAAAAAGCAAAAAATTTCAGAATTGCACCTTGCAATGCGGAGAAATTACTGTTTGTGCATTTACAATATTCATTGATTTTTGCCATTGAAAAACGTCCAGAAATGATTGAAGGTACTGACTGAATGAAAGGAGCTGGCATCTCACTCTCTTTGAATCTTCTTTATCATGCTAAGAGGAGCAGGAAAAAGCAAAAAATTTCAGAATTGCACCTTGCAATGCGGAGAAATTACTGTTTGTGCATTTACAATATTCATTGATTTTTGCCATTGAAAAACGTCCAGAAATGATTGAAGCTACTGACTGAATGAAAGGAGCTGGCATCTCACTCTCTTTGAATCTTCTTTATCATGCTAAGAGGAGCAGGAAAAAGCAAAAAATTTCAGAATTGCACCTTGCAATGCGGAGAAATTACAGTTTGTGCATTTACAATATTCATTGATTTTTGCCATTGAGAAACGTCCAGAAATGATTGAAGCTACTGACTGAATGAAAGGAGCTGGCATCTCACTCTCTTTGAATCTTCTTTATCATGCTAAGAGGAACAGGAAAAAGCAAAAAATTTCAGAATTGCACCTTGCAATGCGGAGAAATTACTGTTTGTGCATTTACAATATTCATTGATTTTTGCGATTGAAAAACATCATGTTATTTATATACCAGAAATGTTTGAAGCTACTGACTGAATGAAAGGAGCTGGCATCTCACTCTCTTTGAATCTTCTTTATCATGCTAAGAGGAGCAGGAAAAAGCAAAAAATTTCAGAATTGCACCTTGCAATGTGGAGAAATTACTGTTTGTGCATTTACAATATTCATTGATTTTTACCATTGAAAAACGTCCAGAAATGATTGAAGCTACTGACTGAATGAAAGTAGCTGGCATCTCACTCTCTTTGAATTTTCTTTATCATGCTAAGAGGAGCAGGAAAAAGCAAAAAATTTCAGACTTGCACCTTGCAATGCGGAGAAATTACTGTTTGTGCATTTACAATATTCATTGATTTTTGCCATTGAAAAACATCATGTTATTCATATACCAGAAATGTTTGAAGCTACTGACTGAATGAAAGGAGCTGGCATCTCACTCTCTTTGAATCTTCTTTATCATGCTAAGAGGAGCAGGAAAAAGCAAAAAATTTCAGAATTGCACCTTGCAATGCGGAGAAATTACTGTTTGTGCATTTACAATATTCATTGATTTTTGCCATTGAAAAACATCATGTTATTCATATACAAGAAATGTTTGAAGCTACTGACTGAATGAAAGGAGCTGGCATCTCAATCTCTTTGAATCTTCTTTATCATGCTAAGAGGAGCAGGAAAAAGCAAAAAATTTCAGAATTGCACCTTGCAATGTGGAGAAATTACTGTTTGTGCATTTACAATATTCATTGATTTTTACCATTGAAAAACGTCCAGAAATGATTGAAGCTACTGACTGAATGAAAGTAGCTGGCATCTCACTCTCTTTGAATCTTCTTTATCATGCTAAGAGGAGCAGGAAAAAGCAAAAAATTTCAGACTTGCACCTTGCAATGCGGAGAAATTACTATTTGTGCATTTACAATATTCATTGATTTTTGCCATTGAAAAACATCATGTTATTCATATACCAGAAATGTTTGAAGCTACTGACTGAATGAAAGGAGCTGGCATCTCACTCTCTTTGAATCTTCTTTATCATGCTAAGAGGAGCAGGAAAAAGCAAAAAATTTCAGAATTGCACCTTGCAATGCGGAGAAATTACTGTTTGTGCATTTACAATATTCATTGATTTTTGCCATTGAAAAACATCATGTTATTCATATACCAGAAATGTTTGAAGCTACTGACTGAATGAAAGGAGCTGACATCTCACTCTCTTTGAATCTTCTTTATCATGCTAAGAGGAGCAGGAAAAAGCAAAAAATTTCAGAATTGCACCTTGCAATGCGGAGAAATTACTGTTTGTGCATTTACAATATTCATTGATTTTTGCCATTGAAAAATGTCCAGAAATGATTGAAGCTACTGACTGAATGAAAGGAGCTGGCATCTCACTCTCTTTGAATCATGCTAAGAGGAGCAGGAAAAAGCAAAAAATTTCAGAATTGCACCTTGCAATGCGGAGAAATTACTGTTTGTGCATTTACAATATTCATTGATTTTTGCCATTGAAAAACATCATGTTATTCATATACCAGAAATGTTTGAAGCTACTGACTGAATGAAAGGAGCTGGCATCTCACTCTCTTTGAATCTTCTTTATCATGCTAAGAGGAGCAGGAAAAAGCAAAAAATTTTAGAATTGCACCTTGCAATGTGGAGAAATTACTGTTTGTGCATTTACAATATTCATTGATTTTTACCATTGAAAAACGTCCAGAAATGATTGAAGCTACTGACTGAATGAAAGTAGCTGGCATCTCACTCTCTTTGAATCTTCTTTATCATGCTAAGAGGAGCAGGAAAAAGCAAAAAATTTCAGACTTGCACCTTGCCATGCGGAGAAATTACTGTTTGTGCATTTACAATATTCATTGATTTTTGCCATTGAAAAACATCATGTTATTCATATACCAGAAATGTTTGAAGCTACTGACTGAATGAAAGGAGCTGGCATCTCACTCTCTTTGAATCTTCTTTATCATGCTAAGAGGAGCAGGAAAAAGCAAAAAATTTCAGAATTGCACCTTGCAATGCGGAGAAATTACTGTTTGTGCATTTACAATATTCATTGATTTTTACCATTGAAAAACGTCCAGAAATGATTGAAGCTACTGACTGAATGAAAGTAGCTGGCATCTCACTCTCTTTGAATTTTCTTTATCATGCTAAGAGGAGCAGGAAAAAGCAAAAAATTTCAGACTTGCACCTTGCAATGCGGAGAAATTACTGTTTGTGCATTTACAATATTCATTGATTTTTGCCATTGAAAAACATCATGTTATTCATATACCAGAAATGTTTGAAGCTACTGACTGAATGAAAGGAGCTGGCATCTCACTCTCTTTGAATCTTCTTTATCATGCTAAGAGGAGCAGGAAAAAGCAAAAAATTTCAGAATTGCACCTTGCAATGCGGAGAAATTACTGTTTGTGCATTTACAATATTCATTGATTTTTGCCATTGAAAAACATCATGTTATTCATATACAAGAAATGTTTGAAGCTACTGACTGAATGAAAGGAGCTGGCATCTCAATCTCTTTGAATCTTCTTTATCATGCTAAGAGGAGCAGGAAAAAGCAAAAAATTTCAGAATTGCACCTTGCAATGTGGAGAAATTACTGTTTGTGCATTTACAATATTCATTGATTTTTACCATTGAAAAACGTCCAGAAATGATTGAAGCTACTGACTGAATGAAAGTAGCTGGCATCTCACTCTCTTTGAATCTTCTTTATCATGCTAAGAGGAGCAGGAAAAAGCAAAAAATTTCAGACTTGCACCTTGCAATGCGGAGAAATTACTATTTGTGCATTTACAATATTCATTGATTTTTGCCATTGAAAAACATCATGTTATTCATATACCAGAAATGTTTGAAGCTACTGACTGAATGAAAGGAGCTGGCATCTCACTCTCTTTGAATCTTCTTTATCATGCTAAGAGGAGCAGGAAAAAGCAAAAAATTTCAGAATTGCACCTTGCAATGCGGAGAAATTACTGTTTGTGCATTTACAATATTCATTGATTTTTGCCATTGAAAAACATCATGTTATTCATATACCAGAAATGTTTGAAGCTACTGACTGAATGAAAGGAGCTGACATCTCACTCTCTTTGAATCTTCTTTATCATGCTAAGAGGAGCAGGAAAAAGCAAAAAATTTCAGAATTGCACCTTGCAATGCGGAGAAATTACTGTTTGTGCATTTACAATATTCATTGATTTTTGCCATTGAAAAATGTCCAGAAATGATTGAAGCTACTGACTGAATGAAAGGAGCTGGCATCTCACTCTCTTTGAATCATGCTAAGAGGAGCAGGAAAAAGCAAAAAATTTCAGAATTGCACCTTGCAATGCGGAGAAATTACTGTTTGTGCATTTACAATATTCATTGATTTTTGCCATTGAAAAACATCATGTTATTCATATACCAGAAATGTTTGAAGCTACTGACTGAATGAAAGGAGCTGGCATCTCACTCTCTTTGAATCTTCTTTATCATGCTAAGAGGAGCAGGAAAAAGCAAAAAATTTTAGAATTGCACCTTGCAATGTGGAGAAATTACTGTTTGTGCATTTACATTATTCATTGATTTTTACCATTGAAAAACGTCCAGAAATGATTGAAGCTACTGACTGAATGAAAGTAGCTGGCATCTCACTCTCTTTGAATCTTCTTTATCATGCTAAGAGGAGCAGGAAAAAGCAAAAAATTTCAGACTTGCACCTTGCCATGCGGAGAAATTACTGTTTGTGCATTTACAATATTCATTGATTTTTGCCATTGAAAAACATCATGTTATTCATATACCAGAAATGTTTGAAGCTACTGACTGAATGAAAGGAGCTGGCATCTCACTCTCTTTGAATCTTCTTTATCATGCTAAGAGGAGCAGGAAAAAGCAAAAAATTTCAGAATTGCACCTTGCAATGCGGAGAAATTACTGTTTGTGCATTTACAATATTCATTGATTTTTGCCATTGAAAAACGTCCAGAAATGATTGAAGCTACTGACTGAATGAAAGGAGCTGGCATCTCACTCTCTTTGAATCTTCTTTATCATGCTAAGAGGAGCAGGAAAAAGCAAAAAATTTCAGAATTGCACCTTGCAATGCGGAGAAATTACTGTTTGTGCATTTACAATATTCATTGATTTTTGCCATTGAAAAACGTCCAGAAATGATTGAAGCTACTGACTGAATGAAAGGAGCTGGCATCTCACTCTCTTTGAATCTTCTTTATCATGCTAAGAGGAGCAGGAAAAAGCAAAAAATTTCAGAATTGCACCTTGCAATGCGGAGAAATTACTGTTTGTGCATTTACAATATTCATTGATTTTTGCCATTGAAAAACATGTTATTCATATACCAGAAATGTTTGAAGCTACTGACTGAATGAAAGGAGCTGGCACCTCACTCTCTTTGAATCTTCTTTATCATGCTAAGAGGAGCGGGAAAAAGCAAAAAATTTCAGAATTGCACCTTGCAATGCGGAGAAATTACTGTTTGTGCATTTACAATATTCATTGATTTTTGCCATTGAAAAACGTCCAGAAATGATTGAAGCTACTGACTGAATGAAAGGAGCTGGCATCTCACTCTCTTTGAATCTTCTTTATCATGCTAAGAGGAGCAGGAAAAGGCAAAAAATTTCAGAATTGCACCTTGCAATGCGGAGAAATTACTGTTTGTGCATTTACAATATTCATTGATTTTTGCCATTGAAAAACATCATGTTATTCATATACCAGAAATGTTTGAAGCTACTGACTGAATGAAAGGAGCTGGCATCTCACTCTCTTTGAATCTTCTTTATCATGCTAAGAGGAGCAGGAAAAACCAAAAAATTTCAGAATTGCACCTTGCAATGCGAATAAATTACTGTTAGTGCATTTACAATATTCATTGATTTTTGCCATTGAAAAACATCATGTTATTCATATACCAGAAATGATTGAAGCTACTGACTGAATGAAAGGAGCTGGCATCTCACTCTCTTTGAATCTTCTTTATCATGCTAAGAGGAGCAGGAAAAAGCAAAACATTTCAGAATTGCACCTTGCAATGCGGAGAAATTACTGTTTGTGCATTTACAATATTCATTGATTTTTGCCATTGAAAAACATCATGTTATTCACATACCAGAAATGATTGAAGCTACTGACTGAATGAAAGGAGCTGGCATCTCACTCTCTTTGAATCTTCTTTATCATGCTAAGAGGAGCAGGAAAAAGCAAAAAATTTCAGAATTGCACCTCGCAATGCGGAGAAATTACTGTTTGTGCATTTACAATATTCATTGATTTTTGCCATTGAAAAACGTCCAGAAATGATTGAAGCTACTGACTGAATGAAAGGAGCTGGCATCTCACTCTCTTTGAATCTTCTTTATCATGCTAAGAGGAGCAGGAAAAAGCAAAAAATTTCAGAATTGCACCTTGCAATGCGGAGAAATTGCTGTTTGTGCATTTACAAAATTCATTGATTTTTGCCATTGAAAAACATCATGTTATTCATATACCAGAAATGTTTGAAGCTACTGACTGAATGAAAGGAGCTGGCATCTCACTCTCTTTGAATCTTCTTTATCATGCTAAGAGGAGCAGGAAAAAGCAAAAAATTTCAGAATTGCACCTTGCAATGCGGAGAAATTACTGTTTGTGCATTTACAATATTCATTGATTTTTGCCATTGAAAAACGTCCAGAAATGATTGAAGCTACTGACTGAATGAAAGGAGCTGGCATCTCACTCTCTTTGAATCTTCTTTATCATGCTAAGAGGAGCAGGAAAAAGCAAAAAATTTCAGAATTGCACCTTGCAATGCGGAGAAATTACTGTTTGTGCATTTACAATATACATTGATTTTTGCCATTGAAAAACGTCCAGAAATGATTGAAGCTACTGACTGAATGAAAGGAGCTGGCATCTCACTCTCTTTGAATCTTCTTTATCATGCTAAGAGGAGCAGGAAAAATCAAAAAATTTCAGAATTGCACCTTGCAATGCGGAGAAATTACTGTTTGTGCATTTACAATATTCATTGATTTTTACCATTGAAAAACGTCCAGAAATGATTGAAGCTACTGACTGAATGAAAGTAGCTGGCATCTCACTCTCTTTGAATCTTCTTTATCATGCTAAGAGGAGCAGGAAAAAGCAAAAAATTTCAGACTTGCACCTTGCCATGCGGAGAAATTACTGTTTGTGCATTTACAATATTCATTGATTTTTGCCATTGAAAAACATCATGTTATTCATATACCAGAAATGTTTGAAGCTACTGACTGAATGAAAGGAGCTGGCATCTCACTCTCTTTGAATCTTCTTTATCATGCTAAGAGGAGCAGGAAAAAGCAAAAAATTTCAGAATTGCACCTTGCAATGCGGAGAAATTACTGTTTGTGCATTTACAATATTCATTGATTTTTGCCATTGAAAAACGTCCAGAAATGATTGAAGCTACTGACTGAATGAAAGGAGCTGGCATCTCACTCTCTTTGAATCTTCTTTATCATGCTAAGAGGAGCAGGAAAAAGCAAAAAATTTCAGAATTGCACCTTGCAATGCGGAGAAATTACTGTTTGTGCATTTACAATATTCATTGATTTTTGCCATTGAAAAACGTCCAGAAATGATTGAAGCTACTGACTGAATGAAAGGAGCTGGCATCTCACTCTCTTTGAATCTTCTTTATCATGCTAAGAGGAGCAGGAAAAAGCAAAAAATTTCAGAATTGCACCTTGCAATGCGGAGAAATTACTGTTTGTGCATTTACAATATTCATTGATTTTTGCCATTGAAAAACATGTTATTCATATACCAGAAATGTTTGAAGCTACTGACTGAATGAAAGGAGCTGGCACCTCACTCTCTTTGAATCTTCTTTATCATGCTAAGAGGAGCGGGAAAAAGCAAAAAATTTCAGAATTGCACCTTGCAATGCGGAGAAATTACTGTTTGTGCATTTACAATATTCATTGATTTTTGCCATTGAAAAACGTCCAGAAATGATTGAAGCTACTGACTGAATGAAAGGAGCTGGCATCTCACTCTCTTTGAATCTTCTTTATCATGCTAAGAGGAGCAGGAAAAGGCAAAAAATTTCAGAATTGCACCTTGCAATGCGGAGAAATTACTGTTTGTGCATTTACAATATTCATTGATTTTTGCCATTGAAAAACATCATGTTATTCATATACCAGAAATGTTTGAAGCTACTGACTGAATGAAAGGAGCTGGCATCTCACTCTCTTTGAATCTTCTTTATCATGCTAAGAGGAGCAGGAAAAACCAAAAAATTTCAGAATTGCACCTTGCAATGCGAATAAATTACTGTTTGTGCATTTACAATATTCATTGATTTTTGCCATTGAAAAACATCATGTTATTCATATACCAGAAATGATTGAAGCTACTGACTGAATGAAAGGAGCTGGCATCTCACTCTCTTTGAATCTTCTTTATCATGCTAAGAGGAGCAGGAAAAAGCAAAACATTTCAGAATTGCACCTTGCAATGCGGAGAAATTACTGTTTGTGCATTTACAATATTCATTGATTTTTGCCATTGAAAAACATCATGTTATTCACATACCAGAAATGATTGAAGCTACTGACTGAATGAAAGGAGCTGGCATCTCACTCTCTTTGAATCTTCTTTATCATGCTAAGAGGAGCAGGAAAAAGCAAAAAATTTCAGAATTGCATCTCGCAATGCGGAGAAATTACTGTTTGTGCATTTACAATATTCATTGATTTTTGCCATTGAAAAACGTCCAGAAATGATTGAAGCTACTGACTGAATGAAAGGAGCTGGCATCTCACTCTCTTTGAATCTTCTTTATCATGCTAAGAGGAGCAGGAAAAAGCAAAAAATTTCAGAATTGCACCTTGCAATGCGGAGAAATTGCTGTTTGTGCATTTACAAAATTCATTGATTTTTGCCATTGAAAAACATCATGTTATTCATATACCAGAAATGTTTGAAGCTACTGACTGAATGAAAGGAGCTGGCATCTCACTCTCTTTGAATCTTCTTTATCATGCTAAGAGGAGCAGGAAAAAGCAAAAAATTTCAGAATTGCACCTTGCAATGCGGAGAAATTACTGTTTGTGCATTTACAATATTCATTGATTTTTGCCATTGAAAAACGTCCAGAAATGATTGAAGCTACTGACTGAATGAAAGGAGCTGGCATCTCACTCTCTTTGAATCTTCTTTATCATGCTAAGAGGAGCAGGAAAAAGCAAAAAATTTCAGAATTGCACCTTGCAATGCGGAGAAATTACTGTTTGTGCATTTACAATATACATTGATTTTTGCCATTGAAAAACGTCCAGAAATGATTGAAGCTACTGACTGAATGAAAGGAGCTGGCATCTCACTCTCTTTGAATCTTCTTTATCATGCTAAGAGGAGCAGGAAAAATCAAAAAATTTCAGAATTGCACCTTGCAATGCGGAGAAATTACTGTTTGTGCATTTACAATATTCATTGATTTTTGCCGTTGAAAAAAGTCCAGAAATGATTGAAGCTACTGACTGAATGAAAGGAGCTGGCATCTCACTCTCTTTGAATCTTCTTTATCATGCTAAGAGGAGCAGGAAAAAGCAAAAAATTTCAGAATTGCACCTTGCAATGCGGAGAAATTACTGTTTGTGCATTTACAATATTCATTGATTTTTGCCATTGAAAAACATCATGTTATTCATATACCAGAAATGATTGAAGCTACTGACTGAATGAAAGGAGCTGGCATCTCACTCTCTTTGAATCTTCTTTATCATGCTAAGAGGAGCAGGAAAAAGCAAGAAATTTCAGAATTGCACCTTGCAATGCGGAGAAATTACTGGTTGTGCATTTACAATATTCATTGATTTTTGCCATTGAAAAACATCATGTTATTCATATACCAGAAATGTTTGAAGCTACTGACTGAATGAAAGGAGCTGGCATCTCACTCTCTTTGAATCTTCTTTATCATGCTAAGAGGAGCAGGAAAAAGCAAAAAATTTCAGAATTGCACCTTGCAATGTGGAGAAATTACTGTTTGTGCATTTACAATATTCATTGATTTTTACCATTGAAAAACGTCCAGAAATGATTGAAGCTACTGACTGAATGAAAGTAGCTGCCATCTCACTCTCTTTGAATCTTTTTTATCATGCTAAGAGGAGCAGGAAAAAGCAAAAAATTTCAGACTTGCACCTTGCAATGCGGAGAAATTACTGTTTGTGCATTTACAATATTCATTGATTTTTGCCATTGAAAAACATCATGTTATTCATATACCAGAAATGTTTGAAGCTACTGACTGAATGAAAGGAGCTGGCATCTCACTCTCTTTGAATCTTCTTTATCATGCTAAGAGGAGCAGGAAAAAGCAAAAAATTTCAGAATTGCACCTTGCAATGCGGAGAAATTACTTTTTGTGCATTTACAATATTCATTGATTTTTGCCATTGAAAAACGTCCAGAAATGATTGAAGCTACTGACTGAATGAAAGGAGCTGGCATCTCACTCTCTTTGAATCTTCTTTATCATGCTAAGAGGAGCAGGAAAAAGCAAAAAATTTCAGAATTGCACCTTGCAATGCGGAGAAATTACTGTTTGTGCATTTACAATATTCATTGATTTTTGCCATTGAAAAACGTCCAGAAATGATTGAAGCTACTGACTGAATGAAAGGAGCTGGCATCTCACTCTCTTTTAATCTTCTTTATCATGCTAAGAGGAGCAGGAAAAAGCAAAAAATTTCAGAATTGCACCTTGCAATGCGGAGAAATTACTGTTTGTGCATTTACAATATTCATTGATTTTTGCCATTGAAAAACATGTAATTCATATACCAGAAATGTTTGAAGCTACTGACTGAATGAAAGGAGCTGGCACCTCACTCTCTTTGAATCTTCTTTATCATGCTAAGAGGAGCGGGAAAAAGCAAAAAATTTCAGAATTGCACCTTGCAATGCGGAGAAATTACTGTTTGTGCATTTACAATATTCATTGATTTTTGCCATTGAAAAACGTCCAGAAATGATTGAAGGTACTGACTGAATGAAAGGAGCTGGCATCTCACTCTCTTTGAATCTTCTTTATCATGCTAAGAGGAGCAGGAAAAAGCAAAAAATTTCAGAATTGCACCTTGCAATGCGGAGAAATTACTGTTTGTGCATTTACAATATTCATTGATTTTTGCCATTGAAAAACGTCCAGAAATGATTGAAGCTACTGACTGAATGAAAGGAGCTGGCATCTCACTCTCTTTGAATCTTCTTTATCATGCTAAGAGGAGCAGGAAAAAGCAAAAAATTTCAGAATTGCACCTTGCAATGCGGAGAAATTACAGTTTGTGCATTTACAATATTCATTGATTTTTGCCATTGAGAAACGTCCAGAAATGATTGAAGCTACTGACTGAATGAAAGGAGCTGGCATCTCACTCTCTTTGAATCTTCTTTATCATGCTAAGAGGAACAGGAAAAAGCAAAAAATTTCAGAATTGCACCTTGCAATGCGGAGAAATTACTGTTTGTGCATTTACAATATTCATTGATTTTTGCCATTGAAAAACATCATGTTATTTATATACCAGAAATGTTTGAAGCTACTGACTGAATGAAAGGAGCTGGCATCTCACTCTCTTTGAATCTTCTTTATCATGCTAAGAGGAGCAGGAAAAAGCAAAAAATTTCAGAATTGCACCTTGCAATGTGGAGAAATTACTGTTTGTGCATTTACAATATTCATTGATTTTTACCATTGAAAAACGTCCAGAAATGATTGAAGCTACTGACTGAATGAAAGTAGCTGGCATCTCACTCTCTTTGAATTTTCTTTATCATGCTAAGAGGAGCAGGAAAAAGCAAAAAATTTCAGACTTGCACCTTGCAATGCGGAGAAATTACTGTTTGTGCATTTACAATATTCATTGATTTTTGCCATTGAAAAACATCATGTTATTCATATACCAGAAATGTTTGAAGCTACTGACTGAATGAAAGGAGCTGGCATCTCACTCTCTTTGAATCTTCTTTATCATGCTAAGAGGAGCAGGAAAAAGCAAAAAATTTCAGAATTGCACCTTGCAATGCGGAGAAATTACTGTTTGTGCATTTACAATATTCATTGATTTTTGCCATTGAAAAACATCATGTTATTCATATACAAGAAATGTTTGAAGCTACTGACTGAATGAAAGGAGCTGGCATCTCAATCTCTTTGAATCTTCTTTATCATGCTAAGAGGAGCAGGAAAAAGCAAAAAATTTCAGAATTGCACCTTGCAATGTGGAGAAATTACTGTTTGTGCATTTACAATATTCATTGATTTTTACCATTGAAAAACGTCCAGAAATGATTGAAGCTACTGACTGAATGAAAGTAGCTGGCATCTCACTCTCTTTGAATCTTCTTTATCATGCTAAGAGGAGCAGGAAAAAGCAAAAAATTTCAGACTTGCACCTTGCAATGCGGAGAAATTACTATTTGTGCATTTACAATATTCATTGATTTTTGCCATTGAAAAACATCATGTTATTCATATACCAGAAATGTTTGAAGCTACTGACTGAATGAAAGGAGCTGGCATCTCACTCTCTTTGAATCTTCTTTATCATGCTAAGAGGAGCAGGAAAAAGCAAAAAATTTCAGAATTGCACCTTGCAATGCGGAGAATTTACTGTTTGTGCATTTACAATATTCATTGATTTTTGCCATTGAAAAACATCATGTTATTCATATACCAGAAATGTTTGAAGCTACTGACTGAATGAAAGGAGCTGACATCTCACTCTCTTTGAATCTTCTTTATCATGCTAAGAGGAGCAGGAAAAAGCAAAAAATTTCAGAATTGCACCTTGCAATGCGGAGAAATTACTGTTTGTGCATTTACAATATTCATTGATTTTTGCCATTGAAAAATGTCCAGAAATGATTGAAGCTACTGACTGAATGAAAGGAGCTGGCATCTCACTCTCTTTGAATCATGCTAAGAGGAGCAGGAAAAAGCAAAACATTTCAGAATTGCACCTTGCAATGCGGAGAAATTACTGTTTGTGCATTTACAATATTCATTGATTTTTGCCATTGAAAAACATCATGTTATTCATATACCAGAAATGTTTGAAGCTACTGACTGAATGAAAGGAGCTGGCATCTCACTCTCTTTGAATCTTCTTTATCATGCTAAGAGGAGCAGGAAAAAGCAAAAAATTTTAGAATTGCACCTTGCAATGTGGAGAAATTACTGTTTGTGCATTTACAATATTCATTGATTTTTACCATTGAAAAACGTCCAGAAATGATTGAAGCTACTGACTGAATGAAAGTAGCTGGCATCTCACTCTCTTTGAATCTTCTTTATCATGCTAAGAGGAGCAGGAAAAAGCAAAAAATTTCAGACTTGCACCTTGCCATGCGGAGAAATTACTGTTTGTGCATTTACAATATTCATTGATTTTTGCCATTGAAAAACATCATGTTATTCATATACCAGAAATGTTTGAAGCTACTGACTGAATGAAAGGAGCTGGCATCTCACTCTCTTTGAATCTTCTTTATCATGCTAAGAGGAGCAGGAAAAAGCAAAAAATTTCAGAATTGCACCTTGCAATGCGGAGAAATTACTGTTTGTGCATTTACAATATTCATTGATTTTTGCCATTGAAAAACGTCCAGAAATGATTGAAGCTACTGACTGAATGAAAGGAGCTGGCATCTCACTCTCTTTGAATCTTCTTTATCATGCTAAGAGGAGCAGGAAAAAGCAAAAAATTTCAGAATTGCACCTTGCAATGCGGAGAAATTACTGTTTGTGCATTTACAATATTCATTGATTTTTGCCATTGAAAAACGTCCAGAAATGATTGAAGCTACTGACTGAATGAAAGGAGCTGGCATCTCACTCTCTTTGAATCTTCTTTATCATGCTAAGAGGAGCAGGAAAAAGCAAAAAATTTCAGAATTGCACCTTGCAATGCGGAGAAATTACTGTTTGTGCATTTACAATATTCATTGATTTTTGCCATTGAAAAACATGTTATTCATATACCAGAAATGTTTGAAGCTACTGACTGAATGAAAGGAGCTGGCACCTCACTCTCTTTGAATCTTCTTTATCATGCTAAGAGGAGCGGGAAAAAGCAAAAAATTTCAGAATTGCACCTTGCAATGCGGAAAAATTACTGTTTGTGCATTTACAATATTCATTGATTTTTGCCATTGAAAAACGTCCAGAAATGATTGAAGGTACTGACTGAATGAAAGGAGCTGGCATCTCACTCTCTTTGAATCTTCTTTATCATGCTAAGAGGAGCAGGAAAAAGCAAAAAATTTCAGAATTGCACCTTGCAATGCGGAGAAATTACTGTTTGTGCATTTACAATATTCATTGATTTTTGCCATTGAAAAACGTCCAGAAATGATTGAAGCTACTTACTGAATGAAAGGAGCTGGCATCTCACTCTCTTTGAATCTTCTTTATCATGCTAAGAGGAGCAGGAAAAAGCAAAAAATTTCAGAATTGCACCTTGCAATGCGGAGAAATTACAGTTTGTGCATTTACAATATTCATTGATTTTTGCCATTGAAAAACATCCAGAAATGATTGAAGCTACTGACTGAATGAAAGGAGCTGGCATCTCACTCTCTTTGAATCTTCTTTATCATGCTAAGAGGAGCAGGAAAAAGCAAAAAATTTCAGAATTGCACCTTGCAATGCGGAGAAATTACTGTTTGTGCATTTACAATATTCATTGATTTTTGCCATTGAAAAACATCATGTTATTCATATACCAGAAATGTTTGAAGCTACTGACTGAATGAAAGGAGCTGGCATCTCACTCTCTTTGAATCTTCTTTATCATGCTAAGAGGAGCAGGAAAAAGCAAAAAATTTCAGAATTGCACCTTGCAATGTGGAGAAATTACTGTTTGTGCATTTACAATATTCATTGATTTTTACCATTGAGAAACGTCCAGAAATGATTGAAGCTACTGACTGAATGAAAGTAGCTGGCATCTCACTCTCTTTGAATCTTCTTTATCATGCTAAGAGGAGCAGGAAAAAGCAAAAAATTTCAGACTTGCACCTTGCAATGCGGAGAAATTACTGTTTGTGCATTTACAATATTCATTGATTTTTGCCATTGAAAAACATCATGTTATTCATATACCAGAAATGTTTGAAGCTACTGACTGAATGAAAGGAGCTGGCATCTCAATCTCTTTGAATCTTCTTTATCATGCTAAGAGGAGCAGGATAAAGCAAAAAATTTCAGAATTGCACCTTGCAATGTGGAGAAATTACTGTTTGTGCATTTACAATATTCATTGATTTTTACCATTGAAAAACGTCCAGAAATGATTGAAGCTACTGACTGAATGAAAGTAGCTGGCATCTCACTCTCTTTGAATCTTCTTTATCATGCTAAGAGGAGCAGGAAAAAGCAAAAAATTTCAGACTTGCACCTTGCAATGCGGAGAAATTACTGTTTGTGCATTTACAATATTCATTGATTTTTGCCATTGAAAAACATCATGTTATTCATATACCAGAAATGTTTGAAGCTACTGACTGAATGAAAGGAGCTGGCATCTCACTCTCTTTGAATCTTCTTTATCATGCTAAGAGGAGCAGGAAAAAGCAAAAAATTTCAGACTTGCACCTTGCAATGCGGAGAAATTACTGTTTGTGCATTTACAATATTCATTGATTTTTGCCATTGAAAAACATCATGTTATTCATATACCAGAAATGTTTGAAGCTACTGACTGAATGAAAGGAACTGGCATCTCACTCTCTTTGAATCTTCTTTATCATGCTAAGAGGAGCAGGAAAAGGCAAAAAATTTCAGAATTGCACCTTGCAATGCGGAGAAATTACTGTTTGTGCATTTACAATATTCATTGATTTTTGCCATTGAAAAACATCATGTTATTCATATACCAGAAATGTTTGAAGCTACTGACTGAATGAAAGGAGCTGGCATCTCACTCTCTTTGAATCTTCTTTATCATGCTAAGAGGAGCAGGAAAAAGCAAAAAATTTCAGAATTGCACCTTGCAATGCGGAGAAATTACTGTTTGTGCATTTACAATATTCATTGATTTTTGCCATTGAAAAACGTCCAGAAATGATTGAAGCTACTGACTGAATGAAAGGAGCTGGCATCTCACTCTCTTTGAATCTTCTTTATCATGCTAAGAGGAGCAGGAAAAAGCAAAAAATTTCAGAATTGCACCTTGCAATGCGGAGAAATTACTGTTTGTGCATTTACAATATTCATTGATTTTTGCCATTGAAAAACGTCCAGAAATGATTGAAGCTACTGACTGAATGAAAGGAGCTGGCATCTCACTCTCTTTGAATCTTCTTTATCATGCTAAGAGGAGCAGGAAAAAGCAAAAAATTTCAGAATTGCACCTTGCAATGCGGAGAAATTACTGTTTGTGCATTTACAATATTCATTGATTTTTGCCATTGAAAAACATGTTATTCATATACCAGAAATGTTTGAAGCTACTGACTGAATGAAAGGAGCTGGCACCTCACTCTCTTTGAATCTTCTTTATCATGCTAAGAGGAGCGGGAAAAAGCAAAAAATTTCAGAATTGCACCTTGCAATGCGGAAAAATTACTGTTTGTGCATTTACAATATTCATTGATTTTTGCCATTGAAAAACGTCCAGAAATGATTGAAGGTACTGACTGAATGAAAGGAGCTGGCATCTCACTCTCTTTGAATCTTCTTTATCATGCTAAGAGGAGCAGGAAAAAGCAAAAAATTTCAGAATTGCACCTTGCAATGCGGAGAAATTACTGTTTGTGCATTTACAATATTCATTGATTTTTGCCATTGAAAAACGTCCAGAAATGATTGAAGCTACTGACTGAATGAAAGGAGCTGGCATCTCACTCTCTTTGAATCTTCTTTATCATGCTAAGAGGAGCAGGAAAAAGCAAAAAATTTCAGAATTGCACCTTGCAATGCGGAGAAATTACAGTTTGTGCATTTACAATATTCATTGATTTTTGCCATTGAAAAACATCCAGAAATGATTGAAACTACTGACTGAATGAAAGGAGCTGGCATCTCACTCTCTTTGAATCTTCTTTATCATGCTAAGAGGAGCAGGAAAAAGCAAAAAATTTCAGAATTGCACCTTGCAATGCGGAGAAATTACTGTTTGTGCATTTACAATATTCATTGATTTTTGCCATTGAAAAACATCATGTTATTCATATACCAGAAATGTTTGAAGCTACTGACTGAATGAAAGGAGCTGGCATCTCACTCTCTTTGAATCTTCTTTATCATGCTAAGAGGAGCAGGAAAAAGCAAAAAATTTCAGAATTGCACCTTGCAATGTGGAGAAATTACTGTTTGTGCATTTACAATATTCATTGATTTTTACCATTGAAAAACGTCCAGAAATGATTGAAGCTACTGACTGAATGAAAGTAGCTGGCATCTCACTCTCTTTGAATCTTCTTTATCATGCTAAGAGGAGCAGGAAAAAGCAAAAAATTTCAGACTTGCACCTTGCAATGCGGAGAAATTACTGTTTGTGCATTTACAATATTCATTGATTTTTGCCATTGAAAAACATCATGTTATTCATATACCAGAAATGTTTGAAGCTACTGACTGAATGAAAGGAGCTGGCATCTCACTCTCTTTGAATCTTCTTTATCATGCTAAGTGGAGCAGGAAAAAGCAAAAAATTTCAGAATTGCACCTTGCAATGCGGAGAAATTACTGTTTGTGCATTTACAATATTCATTGATTTTTGCCATTGAAAAACATCATGTTATTCATATACCAGAAATGTTTGAAGCTACTGACTGAATGAAAGGAGCTGGCATCTCAATCTCTTTGAATCTTCTTTATCATGCTAAGAGGAGCAGGATAAAGCAAAAAATTTCAGAATTGCACCTTGCAATGTGGAGAAATTACTGTTTGTGCATTTACAATATTCATTGATTTTTACCATTGAAAAACGTCCAGAAATGATTGAAGCTACTGACTGAATGAAAGTAGCTGGCATCTCACTCTCTTTGAATCTTCTTTATCATGCTAAGAGGAGCAGGAAAAAGCAAAAAATTTCAGACTTGCACCTTGCAATGCGGAGAAATTACTGTTTGTGCATTTACAATATTCATTGATTTTTGCCATTGAAAAACATCATGTTATTCATATACCAGAAATGTTTGAAGCTACTGACTGAATGAAAGGAGCTGGCATCTCACTCTCTTTGAATCTTCTTTATCATGCTAAGAGGAGCAGGAAAAAGCAAAAAATTTCAGACTTGCACCTTGCAATGCGGAGAAATTACTGTTTGTGCATTTACAATATTCATTGATTTTTGCCATTGAAAAACATCATGTTATTCATATACCAGAAATGTTTGAAGCTACTGACTGAATGAAAGGAACTGGCATCTCACTCTCTTTGAATCTTCTTTATCATGCTAAGAGGAGCAGGAAAAAGCAAAAAATTTCAGAATTGCACCTTGCAATGCGGAGAAATTACTGTTTGTGCATTTACAATATTCATTGATTTTTGCCATTGAAAAACGTCCAGAAATGATTGAAGGTACTGACTGAATGAAAGGAGCTGGCATCTCACTCTCTTTGAATCTTCTTTATCATTCTAAGAGGAGCAGGAAAAAGCAAAAAATTTCAGAATTGCACCTTGCAATGCGGAGAAATTACTGTTTGTGCATTTACAATATTCATTGATTTTTGCCATTGAAAAACGTCCAGAAATGATTGAAGCTACTGACTCAATGAATGGAGCTGGCATCTCACTCTCTTTGAATCTTCTTTATCATGCTAAGAGGAGCAGGAAAAAGCAAAAAATTTCAGAATTGCACCTTGCAATGCGGAGAAATTACAGTTTGTGCATTTACAATATTCATTGATTTTTGCCATTGAAAAACGTCCAGAAATGATTGAAGCTACTGACTGAATGAAAGGAGCTGGCATCTCACTCTCTTTGAATCTTCTTTATCATGCTAAGAGGAGCAGGAAAAAGCAAAAAATTTCAGAATTGCACCTTGCAATGCGGAGAAATTACTGTTTGTGCATTTACAATATTCGTTGATTTTTGCCATTGAAAAACGTCCAGAAATGATTGAAGCTACTGACTGAATGAAAGGAGCTGGCATCTCACTCTCTTTGAATCTTCTTTATCATGCTAAGAGGAGCAGGAAAAAGCAAAAAATTTCAGAATTGCACCTTGCAATGCGGAGAAATTACAGTTTGTGCATTTACAATATTCATTGATTTTTGCCATTGAAAAACGTCCAGAAATGATTGAAGCTACTGACTGAATGAAAGGAGCTGGCATCTCACTCTCTTTGAATCTTCTTTATCATGCTAAGAGGAGCAGGAAAAAGCAAAAAATTTCAGAATTGCACCTTGCAATGCGGAGAAATTACTGTTTGTGCATTTACAATATTCATTGATTTTTGCCATTGAAAAACATGTTATTCATATACCAGAAATGTTTGAAGCTCCTGACTGAATGAAAGGAGCTGGCACCTCACTCTCTTTGAATCTTCTTTATCATGCTAAGAGGAGCAGGAAAAAGCAAAAAATTTCAGAATTGCACCTTGCAATGCGGAGAAATTACTGTTTGTGCATTTACAATATTCATTGATTTTTGCCATTGAAAAACGTCCAGAAATGATTGAAGCTACTGACTGAATGAAAGGAGCTGGCATCTCACTCTCTTTGAATCTTCTTTATCATGCTAAGAGGAGCAGGAAAAAGCAAAAAATTTCAGAATTGCACCTTGCAATGCGGAGAAATTACTGTTTGTGCATTTACAATATTCATTGATTTTTGCCATTGAAAAACATCATGTTATTCATATACCAGAAATGTTTGAAGCTACTGACTGAATGAAAGGAGCTGGCATCTCACTCTCTTTGAATCTTCTTTATCATGCTAAGAGGAGCAGGAAAAAGCAAAAAATTTCAGACTTGCACCTTGCAATGCGGAGAAATTACTGTTTGTGCATTTACAATATTCATTGATTTTTGCCATTGAAAAACATCATGTTATTCATATACCAGAAATGTTTGAAGCTACTGACTGAATGAAAGGAACTGGCATCTCACTCTCTTTGAATCTTCTTTATCATGCTAAGAGGAGCAGGAAAAAGCAAAAAATTTCAGAATTGCACCTTGCAATGCGGAGAAATTACTGTTTGTGCATTTACAATATTCATTGATTTTTGCCATTGAAAAACGTCCAGAAATGATTGAAGGTACTGACTGAATGAAAGGAGCTGGCATCTCACTCTCTTTGAATCTTCTTTATCATTCTAAGAGGAGCAGGAAAAAGCAAAAAATTTCAGAATTGCACGTTGCAATGCGGAGAAATTACTGTTTGTGCATTTACAATATTCATTGATTTTTGCCATTGAAAAACGTCCAGAAATGATTGAAGCTACTGACTCAATGAATGGAGCTGGCATCTCACTCTCTTTGAATCTTCTTTATCATGCTAAGAGGAGCAGGAAAAAGCAAAAAATTTCAGAATTGCACCTTGCAATGCGGAGAAATTACAGTTTGTGCATTTACAATATTCATTGATTTTTGCCATTGAAAAACGTCCAGAAATGATTGAAGCTACTGACTGAATGAAAGGAGCTGGCATCTCACTCTCTTTGAATCTTCTTTATCATGCTAAGAGGAGCAGGAAAAAGCAAAAAATTTCAGAATTGCACCTTGCAATGCGGAGAAATTACTGTTTGTGCATTTACAATATTCGTTGATTTTTGCCATTGAAAAACGTCCAGAAATGATTGAAGCTACTGACTGAATGAAAGGAGCTGGCATCTCACTCTCTTTGAATCTTCTTTATCATGCTAAGAGGAGCAGGAAAAAGCAAAAAATTTCAGAATTGCACCTTGCAATGCGGAGAAATTACAGTTTGTGCATTTACAATATTCATTGATTTTTGCCATTGAAAAACGTCCAGAAATGATTGAAGCTACTGACTGAATGAAAGGAGCTGGCATCTCACTCTCTTTGAATCTTCTTTATCATGCTAAGAGGAGCAGGAAAAAGCAAAAAATTTCAGAATTGCACCTTGCAATGCGGAGAAATTACTGTTTGTGCATTTACAATATTCATTGATTTTTGCCATTGAAAAACATGTTATTCATATACCAGAAATGTTTGAAGCTCCTGACTGAATGAAAGGAGCTGGCACCTCACTCTCTTTGAATCTTCTTTATCATGCTAAGAGGAGCAGGAAAAAGCAAAAAATTTCAGAATTGCACCTTGCAATGCGGAGAAATTACTGTTTGTGCATTTACAATATTCATTGATTTTTGCCATTGAAAAACGTCCAGAAATGATTGAAGCTACTGACTGAATGAAAGGAGCTGGCATCTCACTCTCTTTGAATCTTCTTTATCATGCTAAGAGGAGCAGGAAAAAGCAAAAAATTTCAGAATTGCACCTTGCAATGCGGAGAAATTACTGTTTGTGCATTTACAATATTCATTGATTTTTGCCATTGAAAAATGTCCAGAAATGATTGAAGCTACTGACTGAATGAAAGGAGCTGGCATCTCACTCTCTTTGAATCTTCTTTATCATGCTAAGAGGAGCAGGAAAAAGCAAAAAATTTCAGAATTGCGCCTTGCAATGCGGAGAAATTACTGTTTGTGCATTTACAAAATTCATTGATTTTTGCCATTGAAAAACATCATGTTATTCATATACCAGAAATGATTGAAGCTACTGACTGAAGGAAAGGAGCTGGCATCTCACTCTCTTTGAATCTTCTTTATCATGCTAAGAGGAGCAGGAAAAAGCAAAAAATTTCAGAATTGCACCTTGCAATGCGGAGAAATTACTGTTTGTGCATTTACAATATTCATTGATTTTTGCCATTGAAAAACGTCCAGAAATGATTGAAGCTACTGACTGAATGAAAGGAGCTGGCATCTCACTCTCTTTGAATCTTCTTTATCATGCTAAGAGGAGCAGGAAAAAGCAAAAAATTTCAGAATTGCTCCTTGCAATGCGGAGAAATTACTGTTTGTGCATTTACAATATTCATTGATTTTTGCGATTGAAAAACATCATGTTATTCATATACCAGAAATGATTGAAGCTACTGACTGAATGAAAGGAGCTGGCATCTCATTCTCTTTGAATCTTCTTTATCATGCTAAGAGGAGCAGGAAAAAGTAAAAAATTTCAGAATTGCACCTTGCAATGCGGAGAAATTACTGTTTGTGCATTTACAATATTCAATGATTTTTGCCATTGAAAAACGTCCAGAAATGATTGAAGCTACTGACTGAATGAAAGGAGCTGGCATCTCACTCTCTTTGAATCTTGTTTATCATGCTAAGAGGAGCAGGAAAAAGCAAAAAATTTCAGAATTGCACCTTGCAATGCGGAGAAATTACTGTTTGTGCATTTACAATATTCATTGATTTTTGCCATTGAAAAACGTCCAGAAATGATTGAAGCTACTGACTGAATGAAAGGAGCTGGCATCTCACTCTCTTTGAATCTTCTTTATCATGCTAAGAGGAGCAGGAAAAAGCCAAAAATTTCAGAATTGCACCTTGCAATGCGGAGAAATTACTGTTTGTGCATTTACAATATTCATTGATTTTTGCTATTGAAAAACATCATGTTATTCATATACCAGAAATGATTGAAGCTACTGACTGAATGAAAGGAGCTGGCATCTCACTCTCTTTGAATCTTCTTTATCATGCTAAGAGGAGCAGGAAAAAGCAAAAAATTTCAGAATTGCACCTTGCAATGCGGAGAAATTGCAGTTTGTGCATTTACAATATTCATTGATTTTTGCCATTGAAAAACGTCCAGAAATGATTGAAGCTACTGACTGAATGAAAGGAGCTGGCATCTCACTCTCTTTGAATCTTCTTTATCATGCTAAGAGGAGCAGGAAAAAGCAAAAAATTTCAGAATTGCACCTTGCAATGCGGAGAAATTACTGTTTGTGCATTTACAATATTCATTGATTTTTGCCATTGAAAAACATCATGTTATTCATATACCAGAAATGATTGAAGCTACTGACTGAATGAAAGGAGCTGGCATCTCACTCTCTTTGAATCTTCTTTATCATGCTAAGAGGAGCAGGAAAAAGCAAAAAATTTCAGAATTGCACCTTGCAATGCGGAGAAATTGCAGTTTGTGCATTTACAATATTCATTGATTTTTGCCATTGAAAAACGTCCAGAAATGATTGAAGCTACTGACTGAATGAAAGGAGCTGGCATCTCACTCTCTTTGAATCTTCTTTATCATGCTAAGAGGAGCAGGAAAAAGCAAAAAATTTCAGAATTGCACCTTGCAATGCGGAGAAATTACTGTTTGTGCATTTACAATATTCATTGATTTTTGCCATTGAAAAACGTCCAGAAATGATTGAAGCTACTGACTGAATGAAAGGAGCTGGCATCTCACTCTCTTTGAATCTTCTTTATCATGCTAAGAGGAGCAGGAAAAAGCAAAAAATTTCAGAATTGCACCTTGCAATGCGGAGAAATTACTGTTTGTGCATTTACAATATTCATTGATTTTTGCCATTGAAAAATGTCCAGAAATGATTGAAGCTACTGACTGAATGAAAGGAGCTGGCATCTCACTCTCTTTGAATCTTCTTTATCATGCTAAGAGGAGCAGGAAAAAGCAAAAAATTTCAGAATTGCGCCTTGCAATGCGGAGAAATTACTGTTTGTGCATTTACAAAATTCATTGATTTTTGCCATTGAAAAACATCATGTTATTCATATACCAGAAATGATTGAAGCTACTGACTGAAGGAAAGGATCTGGCATCTCACTCTCTTTGAATCTTCTTTGTCATGCTAAGAGGAGCAGGAAAAAGCAAAAAATTTCAGAATTGCACCTTGCAATGCGGAGAAATTACTGTTTCTGCATTTACAATATTCATTGATTTTTGCCATTGAAAAACGTCCAGAAATGATTGAAGCTACTGACTGAATGAAAGGAGCTGGCATCTCACTCTCTTTGAATCTTCTTTATCATGCTAAGAGGAGCAGGAAAAAGCAAAACATTTCAGAATTGCACCTTGCAATGCGGAGAAATTACTGTTTGTGCATTTACAATATTCATTGATTTTTGCGATTGAAAAACATCATGTTATTCATATACCAGAAATGATTGAAGCTACTGACTGAATGAAAGGAGCTGGCATCTCACTCTCTTTGAATCTTCTTTATCATGCTAAGAGGAGCAGGAAAAAGTAAAAAATTTCAGAATTGCACCTTGCAATGCGGAGAAATTACTGTTTGTGCATTTACAATATTCAATGATTTTTGCCATTGAAAAACGTCCAGAAATGATTGAAGCTACTGACTGAATGAAAGGAGCTGGCATCTCACTCTCTTTGAATCTTCTTTATCATGCTAAGAGGAGCAGGAAAAAGCAAAAAATTTCAGAATTGCACCTTGCAATGCGGAGAAATTACTGTTTGTGCATTTACAATATTCATTGATTTTTGCCATTGAAAAACGTCCAGAAATGATTGAAGCTACTGACTGAATGAAAGGAGCTGGCATCTCACTCTCTTTGAATCTTCTTTATCATGCTAAGAGGAGCAGGAAAAAGCAAAAAATTTCAGAATTGCACCTTGCAATGCGGAGAAATTACTGTTTGTGCATTTACAATATTCATTGATTTTTGCCATTGAAAAATGTCCAGAAATGATTGAAGCTACTGACTGAATGAAAGGAGCTGGCATCTCACTCTCTTTGAATCTTCTTTATCATGCTAAGAGGAGCAGGAAAAAGCAAAAAATTTCAGAATTGCGCCTTGCAATGCGGAGAAATTACTGTTTGTGCATTTACAAAATTCATTGATTTTTGCCATTGAAAAACATCATGTTATTCATATACCAGAAATGATTGAAGCTACTGACTGAAGGAAAGGATCTGGCATCTCACTCTCTTTGAATCTTCTTTGTCATGCTAAGAGGAGCAGGAAAAAGCAAAAAATTTCAGAATTGCACCTTGCAATGCGGAGAAATTACTGTTTGTGCATTTACAATATTCATTGATTTTTGCCATTGAAAAACGTCCAGAAATGATTGAAGCTACTGACTGAATGAAAGGAGCTGGCATCTCACTCTCTTTGAATCTTCTTTATCATGCTAAGAGGAGCAGGAAAAAGCAAAACATTTCAGAATTGCACCTTGCAATGCGGAGAAATTACTGTTTGTGCATTTACAATATTCATTGATTTTTGCGATTGAAAAACATCATGTTATTCATATACCAGAAATGATTGAAGCTACTGACTGAATGAAAGGAGCTGGCATCTCATTCTCTTTGAATCTTCTTTATCATGCTAAGAGGAGCAGGAAAAAGTAAAAAATTTCAGAATTGCACCTTGCAATGCGGAGAAATTACTGTTTGTGCATTTACAATATTCAATGATTTTTGCCATTGAAAAACGTCCAGAAATGATTGAAGCTACTGACTGAATGAAAGGAGCTGGCATCTCACTCTCTTTGAATCTTGTTTATCATGCTAAGAGGAGCAGGAAAAAGCAAAAAATTTCAGAATTGCA
Organism: Phyllobates terribilis; assembly: GCF_046119375.1. Classification (NCBI taxonomy): domain Eukaryota; kingdom Metazoa; phylum Chordata; class Amphibia; order Anura; family Dendrobatidae; genus Phyllobates; species Phyllobates terribilis. The sequence continues at coordinate 175,018 of NW_027363783.1, read as the reverse complement.
CCTTGCAATGCGGAGAAATTACTGTTTGTGCATTTACAATATTCATTGATTTTTGCCATTGAAAAACGTCCAGAAATGATTGAAGCTACTGACTGAATGAAAGGAGCTGGCATCTCACTCTCTTTGAATCTTCTTTATCATGCTAAGAGGAGCAGGAAAAAGCCAAAAATTTCAGAATTGCACCTTGCAATGCGGAGAAATTACTGTTTGTGCATTTACAATATTCATTGATTTTTGCTATTGAAAAACATCATGTTATTCATATACCAGAAATGATTGAAGCTACTGACTGAATGAAAGGAGCTGGCATCTCACTCTCTTTGAATCTTCTTTATCATGCTAAGAGGAGCAGGAAAAAGCAAAAAATTTCAGAATTGCACCTTGCAATGCGGAGAAATTGCAGTTTGTGCATTTACAATATTCATTGATTTTTGCCATTGAAAAACGTCCAGAAATGATTGAAGCTACTGACTGAATGAAAGGAGCTGGCATCTCACTCTCTTTGAATCTTCTTTATCATGCTAAGAGGAGCAGGAAAAAGCAAAAAATTTCAGAATTGCACCTTGCAATGCGGAGAAATTACTGTTTGTGCATTTACAATATTCATTGATTTTTGCCATTGAAAAACATCATGTTATTCATATACCAGAAATGATTGAAGCTACTGACTGAATGAAAGGAGCTGGCATCTCACTCTCTTTGAATCTTCTTTATCATGCTAAGAGGAGCAGGAAAAAGCAAAAAATTTCAGAATTGCACCTTGCAATGCGGAGAAATTGCAGTTTGTGCATTTACAATATTCATTGATTTTTGCCATTGAAAAACGTCCAGAAATGATTGAAGCTACTGACTGAATGAAAGGAGCTGGCATCTCACTCTCTTTGAATCTTCTTTATCATGCTAAGAGGAGCAGGAAAAAGCAAAAAATTTCAGAATTGCACCTTGCAATGCGGAGAAATTACTGTTTGTGCATTTACAATATTCATTGATTTTTGCCATTGAAAAACGTCCAGAAATGATTGAAGCTACTGACTGAATGAAAGGAGCTGGCATCTCACTCTCTTTGAATCTTCTTTATCATGCTAAGAGGAGCAGGAAAAAGCAAAAAATTTCAGAATTGCACCTTGCAATGCGGAGAAATTACTGTTTGTGCATTTACAATATTCATTGATTTTTGCCATTGAAAAATGTCCAGAAATGATTGAAGCTACTGACTGAATGAAAGGAGCTGGCATCTCACTCTCTTTGAATCTTCTTTATCATGCTAAGAGGAGCAGGAAAAAGCAAAAAATTTCAGAATTGCGCCTTGCAATGCGGAGAAATTACTGTTTGTGCATTTACAAAATTCATTGATTTTTGCCATTGAAAAACATCATGTTATTCATATACCAGAAATGATTGAAGCTACTGACTGAAGGAAAGGATCTGGCATCTCACTCTCTTTGAATCTTCTTTGTCATGCTAAGAGGAGCAGGAAAAAGCAAAAAATTTCAGAATTGCACCTTGCAATGCGGAGAAATTACTGTTTCTGCATTTACAATATTCATTGATTTTTGCCATTGAAAAACGTCCAGAAATGATTGAAGCTACTGACTGAATGAAAGGAGCTGGCATCTCACTCTCTTTGAATCTTCTTTATCATGCTAAGAGGAGCAGGAAAAAGCAAAACATTTCAGAATTGCACCTTGCAATGCGGAGAAATTACTGTTTGTGCATTTACAATATTCATTGATTTTTGCGATTGAAAAACATCATGTTATTCATATACCAGAAATGATTGAAGCTACTGACTGAATGAAAGGAGCTGGCATCTCACTCTCTTTGAATCTTCTTTATCATGCTAAGAGGAGCAGGAAAAAGTAAAAAATTTCAGAATTGCACCTTGCAATGCGGAGAAATTACTGTTTGTGCATTTACAATATTCAATGATTTTTGCCATTGAAAAACGTCCAGAAATGATTGAAGCTACTGACTGAATGAAAGGAGCTGGCATCTCACTCTCTTTGAATCTTCTTTATCATGCTAAGAGGAGCAGGAAAAAGCAAAAAATTTCAGAATTGCACCTTGCAATGCGGAGAAATTACTGTTTGTGCATTTACAATATTCATTGATTTTTGCCATTGAAAAACGTCCAGAAATGATTGAAGCTACTGACTGAATGAAAGGAGCTGGCATCTCACTCTCTTTGAATCTTCTTTATCATGCTAAGAGGAGCAGGAAAAAGCAAAAAATTTCAGAATTGCACCTTGCAATGCGGAGAAATTACTGTTTGTGCATTTACAATATTCATTGATTTTTGCCATTGAAAAATGTCCAGAAATGATTGAAGCTACTGACTGAATGAAAGGAGCTGGCATCTCACTCTCTTTGAATCTTCTTTATCATGCTAAGAGGAGCAGGAAAAAGCAAAAAATTTCAGAATTGCGCCTTGCAATGCGGAGAAATTACTGTTTGTGCATTTACAAAATTCATTGATTTTTGCCATTGAAAAACATCATGTTATTCATATACCAGAAATGATTGAAGCTACTGACTGAAGGAAAGGATCTGGCATCTCACTCTCTTTGAATCTTCTTTGTCATGCTAAGAGGAGCAGGAAAAAGCAAAAAATTTCAGAATTGCACCTTGCAATGCGGAGAAATTACTGTTTGTGCATTTACAATATTCATTGATTTTTGCCATTGAAAAACGTCCAGAAATGATTGAAGCTACTGACTGAATGAAAGGAGCTGGCATCTCACTCTCTTTGAATCTTCTTTATCATGCTAAGAGGAGCAGGAAAAAGCAAAACATTTCAGAATTGCACCTTGCAATGCGGAGAAATTACTGTTTGTGCATTTACAATATTCATTGATTTTTGCGATTGAAAAACATCATGTTATTCATATACCAGAAATGATTGAAGCTACTGACTGAATGAAAGGAGCTGGCATCTCACTCTCTTTGAATCTTCTTTATCATGCTAAGAGGAGCAGGAAAAAGTAAAAAATTTCAGAATTGCACCTTGCAATGCGGAGAAATTACTGTTTGTGCATTTACAATATTCAATGATTTTTGCCATTGAAAAACGTCCAGAAATGATTGAAGCTACTGACTGAATGAAAGGAGCTGGCATCTCACTCTCTTTGAATCTTCTTTATCATGCTAAGAGGAGCAGGAAAAAGCAAAAAATTTCAGAATTGCACCTTGCAATGCGGAGAAATTACTGTTTGTGCATTTACAATATTCATTGATTTTTGCCATTGAAAAACATCATGTTATTCATATACCAGAAATGATTGAAGCTACTGACTGAATGAAAGGAGCTGGCATCTCACTCTCTTTGAATCTTCTTTATCATGCTAAGAGGAGCAGGAAAAAGCAAAAAATTTCAGAATTGCACCTTGCAATGCGGAGAAATTGCAGTTTGTGCATTTACAATATTCATTGATTTTTGCCATTGAAAAACGTCCAGAAATGATTGAAGCTACTGACTGAATGAAAGGAGCTGGCATCTCACTCTCTTTGAATCTTCTTTATCATGCTAAGAGGAGCAGGAAAAAGCAAAAAATTTCAGAATTGCACCTTGCAATGCGGAGAAATTACTGTTTGTGCATTTACAATATTCATTGATTTTTGCCATTGAAAAACGTCCAGAAATGATTGAAGCTACTGACTGAATGAAAGGAGCTGGCATCTCACTCTCTTTGAATCTTCTTTATCATGCTAAGAGGAGCAGGAAAAAGCAAAAAATTTCAGAATTGCACCTTGCAATGCGGAGAAATTACTGTTTGTGCATTTACAATATTCATTGATTTTTGCCATTGAAAAACATCATGTTATTCATATACCAGAAATGTTTGAAGCTACTGACTGAATGAAAGGAGCTGGCATCTCACTCTCTTTGAATCTTCTTTATCATGCTAAGAGGAGCAGGAAAAAGCAAAAAATTTCAGAATTGCACCTTGCAATGCGGAGAAATTACTGTTTGTGCATTTACAATATTCATTGATTTTTGCCATTGAAAAACGTCCAGAAATGATTGAAGCTACTGACTGAATGAAAGGAGCTGGCATCTCACTCTCTTTGAATCTTCTTTATCATGCTAAGAGGAGCAGGAAAAGGCAAAAAATTTCAGAATTGCACCTTGCAATGCGGAGAAATTACTGTTTGTGCATTTACAATATTCATTGATTTTTGCCATTGAAAAACATCATGTTATTCATATACCAGAAATGATTGAAGCTACTGACTGAATGAAAGGAGCTGGCATCTCATTCTCTTTGAATCTTCTTTATCATGCTAAGAGGAGCAGGAAAAAGTAAAAAATTTCAGAATTGCACCTTGCAATGCGGAGAAATTACTGTTTGTGCATTTACAATATTCAATGATTTTTGCCATTGAAAAACGTCCAGAAATGATTGAAGCTACTGACTGAATGAAAGGAGCTGGCATCTCACTCTCTTTGAATCTTGTTTATCATGCTAAGAGGAGCAGGAAAAAGCAAAAAATTTCAGAATTGCACCTTGCAATGCGGAGAAATTACTGTTTGTGCATTTACAATATTCATTGATTTTTGCCATTGAAAAACGTCCAGAAATGATTGAAGCTACTGACTGAATGAAAGGAGCTGGCATCTCACTCTCTTTGAATCTTCTTTATCATGCTAAGAGGAGCAGGAAAAAGCCAAAAATTTCAGAATTGCACCTTGCAATGCGGAGAAATTACTGTTTGTGCATTTACAATATTCATTGATTTTTGCTATTGAAAAACATCATGTTATTCATATACCAGAAATGATTGAAGCTACTGACTGAATGAAAGGAGCTGGCATCTCACTCTCTTTGAATCTTCTTTATCATGCTAAGAGGAGCAGGAAAAAGCAAAAAATTTCAGAATTGCACCTTGTAATGCGGAGAAATTACTGTTTGTGCATTTACAATATTCATTGATTTTTGCCATTGAAAAACATCATGTTATTCATATACCAGAAATGATTGAAGCTACTGACTGAATGAAAGGAGCTGGCATCTCACTCTCTTTGAATCTTCTTTATCATGCTAAGAGGAGCAGGAAAAAGCAAAAAATTTCAGAATTGCACCTTGCAATGCGGAGAAATTGCAGTTTGTGCATTTACAATATTCATTGATTTTTGCCATTGAAAAACGTCCAGAAATGATTGAAGCTACTGACTGAATGAAAGGAGCTGGCATCTCACTCTCTTTGAATCTTCTTTATCATGCTAAGAGGAGCAGGAAAAAGCAAAAAATTTCAGAATTGCACCTTGCAATGCGGAGAAATTACTGTTTGTGCATTTACAATATTCATTGATTTTTGCCATTGAAAAACGTCCAGAAATGATTGAAGCTACTGACTGAATGAAAGGAGCTGGCATCTCACTCTCTTTGAATCTTCTTTATCATGCTAAGAGGAGCAGGAAAAAGCAAAAAATTTCAGAATTGCACCTTGCAATGCGGAGAAATTACTGTTTGTGCATTTACAATATTCATTGATTTTTGCCATTGAAAAATGTCCAGAAATGATTGAAGCTACTGACTGAATGAAAGGAGCTGGCATCTCACTCTCTTTGAATCTTCTTTATCATGCTAAGAGGAGCAGGAAAAAGCAAAAAATTTCAGAATTGCGCCTTGCAATGCGGAGAAATTACTGTTTGTGCATTTACAAAATTCATTGATTTTTGCCATTGAAAAACATCATGTTATTCATATACCAGAAATGATTGAAGCTACTGACTGAAGGAAAGGATCTGGCATCTCACTCTCTTTGAATCTTCTTTGTCATGCTAAGAGGAGCAGGAAAAAGCAAAAAATTTCAGAATTGCACCTTGCAATGCGGAGAAATTACTGTTTGTGCATTTACAATATTCATTGATTTTTGCCATTGAAAAACGTCCAGAAATGATTGAAGCTACTGACTGAATGAAAGGAGCTGGCATCTCACTCTCTTTGAATCTTCTTTATCATGCTAAGAGGAGCAGGAAAAAGCAAAACATTTCAGAATTGCACCTTGCAATGCGGAGAAATTACTGTTTGTGCATTTACAATATTCAATGATTTTTGCCATTGAAAAACGTCCAGAAATGATTGAAGCTACTGACTGAATGAAAGGAGCTGGCATCTCACTCTCTTTGAATCTTCTTTATCATGCTAAGAGGAGCAGGAAAAAGCAAAACATTTCAGAATTGCACCTTGCAATGCGGAGAAATTACTGTTTGTGCATTTACAATATTCAATGATTTTTGCCATTGAAAAACGTCCAGAAATGATTGAAGCTACTGACTGAATGAAAGGAGCTGGCATCTCACTCTCTTTGAATCTTCTTTATCATGCTAAGAGGAGCAGGAAAAAGCAAAAAATTTCAGAATTGCACCTTGCAATGCGGAGAAATTACTGTTTGTGCATTTACAATATTCATTGATTTTTGCCATTGAAAAACATCATGTTATTCATATACCAGAAATGATTGAAGCTACTGACTGAATGAAAGGAGCTGGCATCTCACTCTCTTTGAATCTTCTTTATCATGCTAAGAGGAGCAGGAAAAAGCAAAAAATTTCAGAATTGCACCTTGCAATGCGGAGAAATTGCAGTTTGTGCATTTACAATATTCATTGATTTTTGCCATTGAAAAACGTCCAGAAATGATTGAAGCTACTGACTGAATGAAAGGAGCTGGCATCTCACTCTCTTTGAATCTTCTTTATCATGCTAAGAGGAGCAGGAAAAAGCAAAAAATTTCAGAATTGCACCTTGCAATGCGGAGAAATTACTGTTTGTGCATTTACAATATTCATTGATTTTTGCCATTGAAAAACGTCCAGAAATGATTGAAGCTACTGACTGAATGAAAGGAGCTGGCATCTCACTCTCTTTGAATCTTCTTTATCATGCTAAGAGGAGCAGGAAAAAGCAAAAAATTTCAGAATTGCACCTTGCAATGCGGAGAAATTACTGTTTGTGCATTTACAATATTCATTGATTTTTGCCATTGAAAAACATCATGTTATTCATATACCAGAAATGTTTGAAGCTACTGACTGAATGAAAGGAGCTGGCATCTCACTCTCTTTGAATCTTCTTTATCATGCTAAGAGGAGCAGGAAAAAGCAAAAAATTTCAGAATTGCACCTTGCAATGCGGAGAAATTACTGTTTGTGCATTTACAATATTCATTGATTTTTGCCATTGAAAAACGTCCAGAAATGATTGAAGCTACTGACTGAATGAAAGGAGCTGGCATCTCACTCTCTTTGAATCTTCTTTATCATGCTAAGAGGAGCAGGAAAAGGCAAAAAATTTCAGAATTGCACCTTGCAATGCGGAGAAATTACTGTTTGTGCATTTACAATATTCATTGATTTTTGCCATTGAAAAACATCATGTTATTCATATACCAGAAATGATTGAAGCTACTGACTGAATGAAAGGAGCTGGCATCTCATTCTCTTTGAATCTTCTTTATCATGCTAAGAGGAGCAGGAAAAAGTAAAAAATTTCAGAATTGCACCTTGCAATGCGGAGAAATTACTGTTTGTGCATTTACAATATTCAATGATTTTTGCCATTGAAAAACGTCCAGAAATGATTGAAGCTACTGACTGAATGAAAGGAGCTGGCATCTCACTCTCTTTGAATCTTGTTTATCATGCTAAGAGGAGCAGGAAAAAGCAAAAAATTTCAGAATTGCACCTTGCAATGCGGAGAAATTACTGTTTGTGCATTTACAATATTCATTGATTTTTGCCATTGAAAAACGTCCAGAAATGATTGAAGCTACTGACTGAATGAAAGGAGCTGGCATCTCACTCTCTTTGAATCTTCTTTATCATGCTAAGAGGAGCAGGAAAAAGCCAAAAATTTCAGAATTGCACCTTGCAATGCGGAGAAATTACTGTTTGTGCATTTACAATATTCATTGATTTTTGCTATTGAAAAACATCATGTTATTCATATACCAGAAATGATTGAAGCTACTGACTGAATGAAAGGAGCTGGCATCTCACTCTCTTTGTATCTTCTTTATCATGCTAAGAGGAGCAGGAAAAAGCAAAAAATTTCAGAATTGCACCTTGCAATGCGGAGAAATTACTGTTTGTGCATTTACAATATTCATTGATTTTTGCCATTGAAAAACATCATGTTATTCATATACCAGAAATGATTGAAGCTACTGACTGAATGAAAGGAGCTGGCATCTCACTCTCTTTGAATCTTCTTTATCATGCTAAGAGGAGCAGGAAAAAGCAAAAAATTTCAGAATTGCACCTTGCAATGCGGAGAAATTGCAGTTTGTGCATTTACAATATTCATTGATTTTTGCCATTGAAAAACGTCCAGAAATGATTGAAGCTACTGACTGAATGAAAGGAGCTGGCATCTCACTCTCTTTGAATCTTCTTTATCATGCTAAGAGGAGCAGGAAAAAGCAAAAAATTTCAGAATTGCACCTTGCAATGCGGAGAAATTACTGTTTGTGCATTTACAATATTCATTGATTTTTGCCATTGAAAAACGTCCAGAAATGATTGAAGCTACTGACTGAATGAAAGGAGCTGGCATCTCACTCTCTTTGAATCTTCTTTATCATGCTAAGAGGAGCAGGAAAAAGCAAAAAATTTCAGAATTGCACCTTGCAATGCGGAGAAATTACTGTTTGTGCATTTACAATATTCATTGATTTTTGCCATTGAAAAATGTCCAGAAATGATTGAAGCTACTGACTGAATGAAAGGAGCTGGCATCTCACTCTCTTTGAATCTTCTTTATCATGCTAAGAGGAGCAGGAAAAAGCAAAAAATTTCAGAATTGCGCCTTGCAATGCGGAGAAATTACTGTTTGTGCATTTACAAAATTCATTGATTTTTGCCATTGAAAAACATCATGTTATTCATATACCAGAAATGATTGAAGCTACTGACTGAAGGAAAGGATCTGGCATCTCACTCTCTTTGAATCTTCTTTGTCATGCTAAGAGGAGCAGGAAAAAGCAAAAAATTTCAGAATTGCACCTTGCAATGCGGAGAAATTACTGTTTGTGCATTTACAATATTCATTGATTTTTGCCATTGAAAAACGTCCAGAAATGATTGAAGCTACTGACTGAATGAAAGGAGCTGGCATCTCACTCTCTTTGAATCTTCTTTATCATGCTAAGAGGAGCAGGAAAAAGTAAAAAATTTCAGAATTGCACCTTGCAATGCGGAGAAATTACTGTTTGTGCATTTACAATATTCAATGATTTTTGCCATTGAAAAACGTCCAGAAATGATTGAAGCTACTGACTGAATGAAAGGAGCTGGCATCTCACTCTCTTTGAATCTTCTTTATCATGCTAAGAGGAGCAGGAAAAAGCAAAAAATTTCAGAATTGCACCTTGCAATGCGGAGAAATTACTGTTTGTGCATTTACAATATTCATTGATTTTTGCCATTGAAAAACGTCCAGAAATGATTGAAGCTACTGACTGAATGAAAGGAGCTGGCATCTCACTCTCTTTGAATCTTCTTTATCATGCTAAGAGGAGCAGGAAAAAGCAAAAAATTTCAGAATTGCACCTTGCAATGCGGAGAAATTACTGTTTGTGCATTTACAATATTCATTGATTTTTGCCATTGAAAAATGTCCAGAAATGATTGAAGCTACTGACTGAATGAAAGGAGCTGGCATCTCACTCTCTTTGAATCTTCTTTATCATGCTAAGAGGAGCAGGAAAAAGCAAAAAATTTCAGAATTGCGCCTTGCAATGCGGAGAAATTACTGTTTGTGCATTTACAAAATTCATTGATTTTTGCCATTGAAAAACATCATGTTATTCATATACCAGAAATGATTGAAGCTACTGACTGAAGGAAAGGATCTGGCATCTCACTCTCTTTGAATCTTCTTTGTCATGCTAAGAGGAGCAGGAAAAAGCAAAAAATTTCAGAATTGCACCTTGCAATGCGGAGAAATTACTGTTTGTGCATTTACAATATTCATTGATTTTTGCCATTGAAAAACGTCCAGAAATGATTGAAGCTACTGACTGAATGAAAGGAGCTGGCATCTCACTCTCTTTGAATCTTCTTTATCATGCTAAGAGGAGCAGGAAAAAGCAAAACATTTCAGAATTGCACCTTGCAATGCGGAGAAATTACTGTTTGTGCATTTACAATATTCATTGATTTTTGCGATTGAAAAACATCATGTTATTCATATACCAGAAATGATTGAAGCTACTGACTGAATGAAAGGAGCTGGCATCTCACTCTCTTTGAATCTTCTTTATCATGCTAAGAGGAGCAGGAAAAAGTAAAAAATTTCAGAATTGCACCTTGCAATGCGGAGAAATTACTGTTTGTGCATTTACAATATTCAATGATTTTTGCCATTGAAAAACGTCCAGAAATGATTGAAGCTACTGACTGAATGAAAGGAGCTGGCATCTCACTCTCTTTGAATCTTCTTTATCATGCTAAGAGGAGCAGGAAAAAGCAAAAAATTTCAGAATTGCACCTTGCAATGCGGAGAAATTACTGTTTGTGCATTTACAATATTCATTGATTTTTGCCATTGAAAAACATCATGTTATTCATATACCAGAAATGATTGAAGCTACTGACTGAATAAAAGGAGCTGGCATCTCACTCTCTTTGAATCTTCTTTATCATGCTAAGAGGAGCAGGAAAAAGCAAAAAATTTCAGAATTGCACCTTGCAATGCGGAGAAATTGCAGTTTGTGCATTTACAATATTCATTGATTTTTGCCATTGAAAAACGTCCAGAAATGATTGAAGCTACTGACTGAATGAAAGGAGCTGGCATCTCACTCTCTTTGAATCTTCTTTATCATGCTAAGAGGAGCAGGAAAAGGCAAAAAATTTCAGAAATGCACCTTGCAATGCGGAGAAATTACTGTTTGTGCATTTACAATATTCATTGATTTTTGCCATTGAAAAACGTCCAGAAATGATTGAAGCTACTGACTGAATGAAAGGAGCTGGCATCTCACTCTCTTTGAATCTTCTTTATCATGCTAAGAGGAGCAGGAAAACGCAAAAAATTTCAGAATTGCACCTTGCAATGCGGAGAAATTACTGTTTGTGCATTTACAATATTCATTGATTTTTGCCATTGAAAAACATCATGTTATTCATATACCAGAAATGTTTGAAGCTACGGACTGAATGAAAGGAGCTGGCATCTCACTCTCTTTGAATCTTCTTTATCATGCTAAGAGGAGCAGGAAAAAGCAAAAAATTTCAGAATTGCACCTTGCAATGCGGAGAAATTACTGTTTGTGCATTTACAATATTCATTGATTTTTGCCATTGAAAAACGTCCAGAAATGATTGAAGCTACTGACTGAATGAAAGGAGCTGGCATCTCACTCTCTTTGAATCTTCTTTATCATGGTAAGAGGAGCAGGAAAAGGCAAAAAATTTCAGAATTGCACCTTGCAATGCGGAGAAATTACTGTTTGTGCATTTACAATATTCATTGATTTTTGCCATTGAAAAACATCATGTTATTCATATACCAGAAATGATTGAAGCTACTGACTGAATGAAAGGAGCTGGCATCTCACTCTCTTTGAATCTTCTTTATCATGCTAAGAGGAGCAGGAAAAAGCAAAAAATTTCAGAATTGCGCCTTGCAATGCGGAGAAATTACTGTTTGTGCATTTACAAAATTCATTGATTTTTGCCATTGAAAAACATCATGTTATTCATATACCAGAAATGATTGAAGCTACTGACTGAAGGAAAGGATCTGGCATCTCACTCTCTTTGAATCTTCTTTGTCATGCTAAGAGGAGCAGGAAAAAGCAAAAAATTTCAGAATTGCACCTTGCAATGCGGAGAAATTACTGTTTGTGCATTTACAATATTCATTGATTTTTGCCATTGAAAAACGTCCAGAAATGATTGAAGCTACTGACTGAATGAAAGGAGCTGGCATCTCACTCTCTTTGAATCTTCTTTATCATGCTAAGAGGAGCAGGAAAAAGTAAAAAATTTCAGAATTGCACCTTGCAATGCGGAGAAATTACTGTTTGTGCATTTACAATATTCAATGATTTTTGCCATTGAAAAACGTCCAGAAATGATTGAAGCTACTGACTGAATGAAAGGAGCTGGCATCTCACTCTCTTTGAATCTTCTTTATCATGCTAAGAGGAGCAGGAAAAAGCAAAAAATTTCAGAATTGCACCTTGCAATGCGGAGAAATTACTGTTTGTGCATTTACAATATTCATTGATTTTTGCCATTGAAAAACGTCCAGAAATGATTGAAGCTACTGACTGAATGAAAGGAGCTGGCATCTCACTCTCTTTGAATCTTCTTTATCATGCTAAGAGGAGCAGGAAAAAGTAAAAAATTTCAGAATTGCACCTTGCAATGCGGAGAAATTACTGTTTGTGCATTTACAATATTCAATGATTTTTGCCATTGAAAAACGTCCAGAAATGATTGAAGCTACTGACTGAATGAAAGGAGCTGGCATCTCACTCTCTTTGAATCTTCTTTATCATGCTAAGAGGAGCAGGAAAAAGCAAAAAATTTCAGAATTGCACCTTGCAATGCGGAGAAATTACTGTTTGTGCATTTACAATATTCATTGATTTTTGCCATTGAAAAACGTCCAGAAATGATTGAAGCTACTGACTGAATGAAAGGAGCTGGCATCTCACTCTCTTTGAATCTTCTTTATCATGCTAAGAGGAGCAGGAAAAAGCAAAAAATTTCAGAATTGCACCTTGCAATGCGGAGAAATTACTGTTTGTGCATTTACAATATTCATTGATTTTTGCCATTGAAAAATGTCCAGAAATGATTGAAGCTACTGACTGAATGAAAGGAGCTGGCATCTCACTCTCTTTGAATCTTCTTTATCATGCTAAGAGGAGCAGGAAAAAGCAAAAAATTTCAGAATTGCGCCTTGCAATGCGGAGAAATTACTGTTTGTGCATTTACAAAATTCATTGATTTTTGCCATTGAAAAACATCATGTTATTCATATACCAGAAATGATTGAAGCTACTGACTGAAGGAAAGGATCTGGCATCTCACTCTCTTTGAATCTTCTTTGTCATGCTAAGAGGAGCAGGAAAAAGCAAAAAATTTCAGAATTGCACCTTGCAATGCGGAGAAATTACTGTTTGTGCATTTACAATATTCATTGATTTTTGCCATTGAAAAACGTCCAGAAATGATTGAAGCTACTGACTGAATGAAAGGAGCTGGCATCTCACTCTCTTTGAATCTTCTTTATCATGCTAAGAGGAGCAGGAAAAAGCAAAACATTTCAGAATTGCACCTTGCAATGCGGAGAAATTACTGTTTGTGCATTTACAATATTCATTGATTTTTGCGATTGAAAAACATCATGTTATTCATATACCAGAAATGATTGAAGCTACTGACTGAATGAAAGGAGCTGGCATCTCACTCTCTTTGAATCTTCTTTATCATGCTAAGAGGAGCAGGAAAAAGTAAAAAATTTCAGAATTGCACCTTGCAATGCGGAGAAATTACTGTTTGTGCATTTACAATATTCAATGATTTTTGCCATTGAAAAACGTCCAGAAATGATTGAAGCTACTGACTGAATGAAAGGAGCTGGCATCTCACTCTCTTTGAATCTTCTTTATCATGCTAAGAGGAGCAGGAAAAAGCAAAAAATTTCAGAATTGCACCTTGCAATGCGGAGAAATTACTGTTTGTGCATTTACAATATTCATTGATTTTTGCCATTGAAAAACATCATGTTATTCATATACCAGAAATGATTGAAGCTACTGACTGAATAAAAGGAGCTGGCATCTCACTCTCTTTGAATCTTCTTTATCATGCTAAGAGGAGCAGGAAAAAGCAAAAAATTTCAGAATTGCACCTTGCAATGCGGAGAAATTGCAGTTTGTGCATTTACAATATTCATTGATTTTTGCCATTGAAAAACGTCCAGAAATGATTGAAGCTACTGACTGAATGAAAGGAGCTGGCATCTCACTCTCTTTGAATCTTCTTTATCATGCTAAGAGGAGCAGGAAAAGGCAAAAAATTTCAGAAATGCACCTTGCAATGCGGAGAAATTACTGTTTGTGCATTTACAATATTCATTGATTTTTGCCATTGAAAAACGTCCAGAAATGATTGAAGCTACTGACTGAATGAAAGGAGCTGGCATCTCACTCTCTTTGAATCTTCTTTATCATGCTAAGAGGAGCAGGAAAACGCAAAAAATTTCAGAATTGCACCTTGCAATGCGGAGAAATTACTGTTTGTGCATTTACAATATTCATTGATTTTTGCCATTGAAAAACATCATGTTATTCATATACCAGAAATGTTTGAAGCTACGGACTGAATGAAAGGAGCTGGCATCTCACTCTCTTTGAATCTTCTTTATCATGCTAAGAGGAGCAGGAAAAAGCAAAAAATTTCAGAATTGCACCTTGCAATGCGGAGAAATTACTGTTTGTGCATTTACAATATTCATTGATTTTTGCCATTGAAAAACGTCCAGAAATGATTGAAGCTACTGACTGAATGAAAGGAGCTGGCATCTCACTCTCTTTGAATCTTCTTTATCATGGTAAGAGGAGCAGGAAAAGGCAAAAAATTTCAGAATTGCACCTTGCAATGCGGAGAAATTACTGTTTGTGCATTTACAATATTCATTGATTTTTGCCATTGAAAAACATCATGTTATTCATATACCAGAAATGATTGAAGCTACTGACTGAATGAAAGGAGCTGGCATCTCACTCTCTTTGAATCTTCTTTATCATGCTAAGAGGAGCAGGAAAAAGCAAAAAATTTCAGAATTGCGCCTTGCAATGCGGAGAAATTACTGTTTGTGCATTTACAAAATTCATTGATTTTTGCCATTGAAAAACATCATGTTATTCATATACCAGAAATGATTGAAGCTACTGACTGAAGGAAAGGATCTGGCATCTCACTCTCTTTGAATCTTCTTTGTCATGCTAAGAGGAGCAGGAAAAAGCAAAAAATTTCAGAATTGCACCTTGCAATGCGGAGAAATTACTGTTTGTGCATTTACAATATTCATTGATTTTTGCCATTGAAAAACGTCCAGAAATGATTGAAGCTACTGACTGAATGAAAGGAGCTGGCATCTCACTCTCTTTGAATCTTCTTTATCATGCTAAGAGGAGCAGGAAAAAGTAAAAAATTTCAGAATTGCACCTTGCAATGCGGAGAAATTACTGTTTGTGCATTTACAATATTCAATGATTTTTGCCATTGAAAAACGTCCAGAAATGATTGAAGCTACTGACTGAATGAAAGGAGCTGGCATCTCACTCTCTTTGAATCTTCTTTATCATGCTAAGAGGAGCAGGAAAAAGCAAAAAATTTCAGAATTGCACCTTGCAATGCGGAGAAATTACTGTTTGTGCATTTACAATATTCATTGATTTTTGCCATTGAAAAACGTCCAGAAATGATTGAAGCTACTGACTGAATGAAAGGAGCTGGCATCTCACTCTCTTTGAATCTTCTTTATCATGCTAAGAGGAGCAGGAAAAAGCAAAAAATTTCAGAATTGCACCTTGCAATGCGGAGAAATTACTGTTTGTGCATTTACAATATTCATTGATTTTTGCCATTGAAAAACATCATGTTATTCATATACCAGAAATGTTTGAAGCTACGGACTGAATGAAAGGAGCTGGCATCTCACTCTCTTTGAATCTTCTTTATCATGCTAAGAGGAGCAGGAAAAAGCAAAAAATTTCAGAATTGCACCTTGCAATGCGGAGAAATTACTGTTTGTGCATTTACAATATTCATTGATTTTTGCCATTGAAAAACGTCCAGAAATGATTGAAGCTACTGACTGAATGAAAGGAGCTGGCATCTCACTCTCTTTGAATCTTCTTTATCATGGTAAGAGGAGCAGGAAAAGGCAAAAAATTTCAGAATTGCACCTTGCAATGCGGAGAAATTACTGTTTGTGCATTTACAATATTCATTGATTTTTGCCATTGAAAAACATCATGTTATTCATATACCAGAAATGATTGAAGCTACTGACTGAATGAAAGGAGCTGGCATCTCACTCTCTTTGAATCTTCTTTATCATGCTAAGAGGAGCAGGAAAAAGCAAAAAATTTCAGAATTGCGCCTTGCAATGCGGAGAAATTACTGTTTGTGCATTTACAAAATTCATTGATTTTTGCCATTGAAAAACATCATGTTATTCATATACCAGAAATGATTGAAGCTACTGACTGAAGGAAAGGATCTGGCATCTCACTCTCTTTGAATCTTCTTTGTCATGCTAAGAGGAGCAGGAAAAAGCAAAAAATTTCAGAATTGCACCTTGCAATGCGGAGAAATTACTGTTTGTGCATTTACAATATTCATTGATTTTTGCCATTGAAAAACGTCCAGAAATGATTGAAGCTACTGACTGAATGAAAGGAGCTGGCATCTCACTCTCTTTGAATCTTCTTTATCATGCTAAGAGGAGCAGGAAAAAGTAAAAAATTTCAGAATTGCACCTTGCAATGCGGAGAAATTACTGTTTGTGCATTTACAATATTCAATGATTTTTGCCATTGAAAAACGTCCAGAAATGATTGAAGCTACTGACTGAATGAAAGGAGCTGGCATCTCACTCTCTTTGAATCTTCTTTATCATGCTAAGAGGAGCAGGAAAAAGCAAAAAATTTCAGAATTGCACCTTGCAATGCGGAGAAATTACTGTTTGTGCATTTACAATATTCATTGATTTTTGCCATTGAAAAACGTCCAGAAATGATTGAAGCTACTGACTGAATGAAAGGAGCTGGCATCTCACTCTCTTTGAATCTTCTTTATCATGCTAAGAGGAGCAGGAAAAAGCAAAAAATTTCAGAATTGCACCTTGCAATGCGGAGAAATTACTGTTTGTGCATTTACAATATTCATTGATTTTTGCCATTGAAAAATGTCCAGAAATGATTGAAGCTACTGACTGAATGAAAGGAGCTGGCATCTCACTCTCTTTGAATCTTCTTTATCATGCTAAGAGGAGCAGGAAAAAGCAAAAAATTTCAGAATTGCGCCTTGCAATGCGGAGAAATTACTGTTTGTGCATTTACAAAATTCATTGATTTTTGCCATTGAAAAACATCATGTTATTCATATACCAGAAATGATTGAAGCTACTGACTGAAGGAAAGGATCTGGCATCTCACTCTCTTTGAATCTTCTTTGTCATGCTAAGAGGAGCAGGAAAAAGCAAAAAATTTCAGAATTGCACCTTGCAATGCGGAGAAATTACTGTTTGTGCATTTACAATATTCATTGATTTTTGCCATTGAAAAACGTCCAGAAATGATTGAAGCTACTGACTGAATGAAAGGAGCTGGCATCTCACTCTCTTTGAATCTTCTTTATCATGCTAAGAGGAGCAGGAAAAAGCAAAACATTTCAGAATTGCACCTTGCAATGCGGAGAAATTACTGTTTGTGCATTTACAATATTCATTGATTTTTGCGATTGAAAAACATCATGTTATTCATATACCAGAAATGATTGAAGCTACTGACTGAATGAAAGGAGCTGGCATCTCACTCTCTTTGAATCTTCTTTATCATGCTAAGAGGAGCAGGAAAAAGTAAAAAATTTCAGAATTGCACCTTGCAATGCGGAGAAATTGCAGTTTGTGCATTTACAATATTCATTGATTTTTGCCATTGAAAAACGTCCAGAAATGATTGAAGCTACTGACTGAATGAAAGGAGCTGGCATCTCACTCTCTTTGAATCTTCTTTATCATGCTAAGAGGAGCAGGAAAAGGCAAAAAATTTCAGAAATGCACCTTGCAATGCGGAGAAATTACTGTTTGTGCATTTACAATATTCATTGATTTTTGCCATTGAAAAACGTCCAGAAATGATTGAAGCTACTGACTGAATGAAAGGAGCTGGCATCTCACTCTCTTTGAATCTTCTTTATCATGCTAAGAGGAGCAGGAAAACGCAAAAAATTTCAGAATTGCACCTTGCAATGCGGAGAAATTACTGTTTGTGCATTTACAATATTCATTGATTTTTGCCATTGAAAAACATCATGTTATTCATATACCAGAAATGTTTGAAGCTACGGACTGAATGAAAGGAGCTGGCATCTCACTCTCTTTGAATCTTCTTTATCATGCTAAGAGGAGCAGGAAAAAGCAAAAAATTTCAGAATTGCACCTTGCAATGCGGAGAAATTACTGTTTGTGCATTTACAATATTCATTTATTTTTGCCATTGAAAAACGTCCAGAAATGATTGAAGCTACTGACTGAATGAAAGGAGCTGGCATCTCACTCTCTTTGAATCTTCTTTATCATGGTAAGAGGAGCAGGAAAAGGCAAAAAATTTCAGAATTGCACCTTGCAATGCGGAGAAATTACTGTTTGTGCATTTACAATATTCATTGATTTTTGCCATTGAAAAACATCATGTTATTCATATACCAGAAATGATTGAAGCTACTGACTGAATGAAAGGAGCTGGCATCTCACTCTCTTTGAATCTTCTTTATCATGCTAAGAGGAGCAGGAAAAAGCAAAAAATTTCAGAATTGCACCTTGCAATGCGGAGAAATTACTGTTTGTGCATTTACAATATTCATTGATTTTTGCCATTGAAAAACATCATGTTATTCATATACCAGAAATGATTGAAGCTACTGACTGAATGAAAGGAGCTGGCATCTCACTCTCTTTGAATCTTCTTTATCATGCTAAGAGGAGCAGGAAAAAGCAAAAAATTTCAGAATTGCACCTTGCAATGCGGAGAAATTACTGTTTGTGCATTTACAATATTCATTGATTTTTGCCATTGAAAAACGTCCAGAAATGATTGAAGCTACTGACTGAATGAAAGGAGCTGGCATCTCACTCTCTTTGAATCTTCTTTATCATGCTAAGAGGAGCAGGAAAAAGCAAAAAAATACAGAATTGCACCTTGCAATGCGGAGAAATTACTGTTTGTGCATTTACAATATTCATTGATTTTTGCCATTGAAAAACATCATGTTATTCATATACCAGAAATGATTGAAGCTACTGACTGAATGAAAGGAGCTGGCATCTCACTCTCTTTGAATCTTCTTTTTCATGCTAAGAGGAGCAGGAAAAAGTAAAAAATTTCAGAATTGCACCTTGCAATGCGGAGAAATTACTGTTTGTGCATTTTCAATATTCATTGATTTTTGCCATTGAAAAACGTCCAGAAATGATTGAAGCTACTGACTGAATGAAAGGAGCTGGCATCTCAGTCTCTTTGAATCTTCTTTATCATGCTAAGAGGAGCAGGAAAAAGCAAAAAATTTCAGAATTGCACCTTGCAATGCGGAGAAATTACTGCTTGTGCATTTACAATATTCATTGATTTTTGCCATTGAAAAACGTCCAGAAATGATTGAAGCTACTGACTGAATGAAAGGAGCTGGCATCTCACTCTCTTTGAATCTTCTTTATCATGCTAAGAGGAGCAGGAAAAAGCAAAAAATTTCAGAATTGCACCTTGCAATACGGAGAAATTACTGTTTGTGCATTTACAATATTCATTGATTTTTGCCATTGAAAAACGTCCAGAAATGATTGAAGCTACTGACTGAATGAAAGGAGCTGGCATCTCACTCTCTTTGAATCTTCTTTATCATGCTAAGAGGAGCAGGAAAAAGCAAAAAATTTCAGAATTGCACCTTGCAATGCGGAGAAATTACTGTTTGTGCATTTACAATATTCATTGATTTTTGCCATTGAAAAACGTCCAGAAATGATTGAAGCTACTGACTGAATGAAAGGAGCTGGCATCTCACTCTCTTTGAATCTTCTTTATCATGCTAAGAGGAGCAGGAAAAAGCAAAAAATTTCAGAATTGCACCTTGCAATGCGGAGAAATTACTGTTTGTGCATTTACAATATTCATTGATTTTTGCCGTTGAAAAACGTCCAGAAATGATTGAAGCTACTGACTGAATGAAAGGAGCTGGCATCTCACTCTCTTTGAATCTTCTTTATCATGCTAAGAGGAGCAGGAAAAAGCAAAAAATTTCAGAATTGCACCTTGCAATGCGGAGAAATTACTGTTTGTGCATTTACAATATTCATTGATTTTTGCCATTGAAAAACATCCAGAAATGATTGAAGCTACTGACTGAATGAAAGGAGCTGGCATCTCACTCTCTTTGAATCTTCTTTATCATGCTAAGAGGAGCAGGAAAAAGCAAAAAATTTCAGAATTGCACCTTGCAATGCGGAGAAATTACTGTTTGTGCATTTACAATATTCATTGATTTTTGCCATTGTTAAACATCATGTTATTCATATACCAGAAATGATTGAAGCTACTGACTGAATGAAAGGAGCTGGCATCTCACTCTCTTTGAATCTTCTTTATCATGCTAAGAGGAGCAGGAAAAAGCAAAAAATTTCAGAATTGCACCTTGCAATGCGGAGAAATTACTGTTTGTGCATTTACAATATTCATTGATTTTTGCCATTGAAAAACGTCCAGAAATGTTTGAAGCTACTGACTGAATGAAAGGAGCTGGCATCTCACTCTCTTTGAATCTTCTTTATCATGCTAAGAGGAGCAGGAAAAAGCAAAAAATTTCAGAATTGCACCTTGCAATGCGGAGAAATTACTGTTTGTGCATTTACAATATTCATTGATTTTTGCCATTGAAAAACATCATGTTATTCATATACCAGAAATGATTGAAGCTACTGACTGAATGAAAGGAGCTGGCATCTCACTCTCTTTGAATCTTCTTTATCATGCTAAGAGGAGCAGGAAAAAGCAAAAAATTTCAGAATTGCACCTTGCAATGCGGAGAAATTACTGTTTGTGCATTTACAATATTCATTGATTTTTGCCATTGAAAAACGTCCAGAAATGATTGAAGCTACTGACTGAATGAAAGGAGCTGGCATCTCACTCTCTTTGAATCTTCTTTATCATGCTAAGAGGAGCAGGAAAAAGCAAAAAATTTCAGAATTGCACCTTGCAATGCGGAGAAATTACTGTTTGTGCATTTACAATATTCATTGATTTTTGCCATTGAAAAACATCATGTTATTCATATACCAGAAATGATTGAAGCTACTGACTGAATGAAAGGAGCTGGCATCTCACTCTCTTTGAATCTTCTTTTTCATGCTAAGAGGAGCAGGAAAAAGTAAAAAATTTCAGAATTGCACCTTGCAATGCGGAGAAATTGCTGTTTGTGCATTTACAATATTCATTGATTTTTGCCATTGAAAAACGTCCAGAAATGATTGAAGCTACTGACTGAATGAAAGGAGCTGGCATCTCAGTCTCTTTGAATCTTCTTTATCATGCTAAGAGGAGCAGGAAAAAGCAAAAAATTTCAGAATTGCACCTTGCAATGCGGAGAAATTACTGCTTGTGCATTTACAATATTCATTGATTTTTGCCATTGAAAAACGTCCAGAAATGATTGAAGCTACTGACTGAATGAAAGGAGCTGGCATCTCACTCTCTTTGAATCTTCTTTATCATGCTAAGAGGAGCAGGAAAAAGCAAAAAATTTCAGAATTGCACCTTGCAATACGGAGAAATTACTGTTTGTGCATTTACAATATTCATTGATTTTTGCCATTGAAAAACGTCCAGAAATGATTGAAGCTACTGACTGAATGAAAGGAGCTGGCATCTCACTCTGTTTGAATCTTATTTATCATGCTAAGAGGAGCAGGAAAAAGCAAAAAATTTCAGAATTGCACCTTGCAATGCGGAGAAATTACTGTTTGTGCATTTACAATATTCATTGATTTTTGCCATTGAAAAACGTCCAGAAATGATTGAAGCTACTGACTGAATGAAAGGAGCTGGCATCTCACTCTCTTTGAATCTTCTTTATCATGCTAAGAGGAGCAGGAAAAAGCAAAAAATTTCAGAATTGCACCTTGCAATGCGGAGAAATTACTGTTTGTGCATTTACAATATTCATTGATTTTTGCCGTTGAAAAACGTCCAGAAATGATTGAAGCTACTGACTGAATGAAAGGAGCTGGCATCTCACTCTCTTTGAATCTTCTTTATCATGCTAAGAGGAGCAGGAAAAAGCAAAAAATTTCAGAATTGCACCTTGCAATGCGGAGAAATTACTGTTTGTGCATTTACAATATTCATTGATTTTTGCCATTGAAAAACATCCAGAAATGATTGAAGCTACTGACTTAATGAAAGGAGCTGGCATCTCACTCTCTTTGAATCTTCTTTATCATGCTAAGAGGAGCAGGAAAAAGCAAAAAATTTCAGAATTGCACCTTGCAATGCGGAGAAATTACTGTTTGTGCATTTACAATATTCATTGATTTTTGCCATTGTTAAACATCATG
Organism: Phyllobates terribilis; assembly: GCF_046119375.1. Lineage (NCBI taxonomy): Eukaryota > Metazoa > Chordata > Amphibia > Anura > Dendrobatidae > Phyllobates > Phyllobates terribilis. The sequence continues at coordinate 152,657 of NW_027363783.1, read as the reverse complement.
TTATTCATATACCAGAAATGATTGAAGCTACTGACTGAATGAAAGGAGCTGGCATCTCACTCTCTTTGAATCTTCTTTATCATGCTAAGAGGAGCAGGAAAAAGCAAAAAATTTCAGAATTGCACCTTGCAATGCGGAGAAATTACTGTTTGTGCATTTACAATATTCATTGATTTTTGCCATTGAAAAACGTCCAGAAATGTTTGAAGCTACTGACTGAATGAAAGGAGCTGGCATCTCACTCTCTTTGAATCTTCTTTATCATGCTAAGAGGAGCAGGAAAAAGCAAAAAATTTCAGAATTGCACCTTGCAATGCGGAGAAATTACTGTTTGTGCATTTACAATATTCATTGATTTTTGCCATTGAAAAACGTCCAGAAATGATTGAAGCTACTGACTGAATGAAAGGAGCTGGCATCTCACTCTCTTTGAATCTTCTTTATCATGCTAAGAGGAGCAGGAAAATGCAAAAAATTTCAGAATTGCTCCTTGCAATGCGGAGAAATTACTGTTTGTGCATTTACAATATTCATTGATTTTTGCCATTGAAAAACATCATGTTATTCATATACCAGAAATGTTTGAAGCTACTGACTGAATGAAAGGAGCTGGCATGTCACTCTCTTTGAATCTTCTTTATCATGCTAAAAGGAGCAGGAAAAAGCAAAAAATTTCAGAATTGCACCTTGCAATGCGGAGAAATTACTGTTTGTGCATTTACAATTTTCATTGATTTTTGCCATTGAAAAACGTCCAGAAATGATTGAAGCTACTGACTGAATGAAAGGAGCTGGCATCTCACTCTCTTTGAATCTTCTTTATCATGCTAAGAGGAGCAGGAAAAAGCAAAAAATTTCAGAATTGCACCTTGCAATGCGGAGAAATTACTGTTTGTGCATTTACAATATTCATTGATTTTTGCAATTGAAAAACATCATGTTATTCATATACCAGAAATGATTGAAGCTACTGACTGAATGAAAGGAGCTGGCATCTCACTCTCTTTGAATCTTCTTTATCATGCTAAGAGGAGCAGGAAAAAGCAAAAAATTTCAGAATTGCACCTTGCAATGCGGAGAAATTACTGTTTGTGCATTTACAATATTCATTGATTTTTGCCATTGAAAAACGTCCAGAAATGATTGAAGCTACTGACTGAATGAAAGGAGCTGGCATCTCACTCTCTTTGAATCTTCTTTATCATGCTAAGAGGAGCAGGAAAAAGCAAAAAATTTCAGAATTGCACCTTGCAATGCGGAGAAATTACTGTTTGCGCATTTACAATATTCATTGATTTTTGCCATTGAAAAACATCATGTTATTCATATACCAGAAATGTTTGAAGCTACTGACTGAATGAAAGGAGCTGGCATCTCACTCTCTTTGAATCTTCTTTATCATGCTAAGAGGAGCAGGAAAAAGCAAAAAATTTCAGAATTGCACCTTGCAATGCGGAGAAATTACTGTTTGTGCATTTACAATATTCATTGATTTTTGCCATTGAAAAACGTCCAGAAATGATTGAAGCTACTGACTGAATGAAAGGAGCTGGCATCTCACTCTCTTTGAATCTTCTTTATCATGCTAAGAGGAGCAGGAAAAGGCAAAAAATTTCAGAATTGCACCTTGCAATGCGGAGAAATTACTGTTTGTGCATTTACAATATTCATTGATTTTTGCCATTGAAAAACATCATGTTATTCATATACCAGAAATGTTTGAAGCTACTGACTGAATGAAAGGAGCTGGCATCTCACTCTCTTTGAATCTTCTTTATCATGCTAAGAGGAGCAGGAAAAAGCAAAAAATTTCAGAATTGCACCTTGCAATGCGAATAAATTACTGTTTGTGCATTTACAATATTCATTGATTTTTGCCATTGAAAAACATCATGTTATTCATATACCAGAAATGATTGAAGCTACTGACTGAATGAAAGGAGCTGGCATCTCACGCTCTTTGAATCTTCTTTATCATGCTAAGAGGAGCAGGAAAAAGCAAAAAATTTCAGAATTGCACCTTGCAATGCGGAGAAATTACTGTTTGTGCATTTACAATATTCATTGATTTTTGCCATTGAAAAACGTCCAGAAATGATTGAAGCTACTGACTGAATGAAAGGAGCTGGCATCTCACTCTCTTTGAATCTTCTTTATCATGGTAAGAGGAGCAGGAAAAGGCAAAAAATTTCAGAATTGCACCTTGCAATGCGGAGAAATTACTGTTTGTGCATTTACAATATTCATTGATTTTTGCCATTGAAAAACATCATGTTATTCATATACCAGAAATGATTGAAGCTACTGACTGAATGAAAGGAGCTGGCATCTCACTCTCTTTGAATCTTCTTTATCATGCTAAGAGGAGCAGGAAAAAGCAAAAAATTTCAGAATTGCACCTTGCAATGCGGAGAAATTACTGTTTGTGCATTTACAATATTCATTGATTTTTGCCATTGAAAAACATCATGTTATTCATATACCAGAAATGATTGAAGCTACTGACTGAATGAAAGGAGCTGGCATCTCACTCTCTTTGAATCTTCTTTATCATGCTAAGAGGAGCAGGAAAAAGCAAAAAATTTCAGAATTGCACCTTGCAATGCGGAGAAATTACTGTTTGTGCATTTACAATATTCATTGATTTTTGCCATTGAAAAACGTCCAGAAATGATTGAAGCTACTGACTGAATGAAAGGAGCTGGCATCTCACTCTCTTTGAATCTTCTTTATCATGCTAAGAGGAGCAGGAAAAAGCAAAAAAATACAGAATTGCACCTTGCAATGCGGAGAAATTACTGTTTGTGCATTTACAATATTCATTGATTTTTGCCATTGAAAAACATCATGTTATTCATATACCAGAAATGATTGAAGCTACTGACTGAATGAAAGGAGCTGGCATCTCACTCTCTTTGAATCTTCTTTTTCATGCTAAGAGGAGCAGGAAAAAGTAAAAAATTTCAGAATTGCACCTTGCAATGCGGAGAAATTACTGTTTGTGCATTTTCAATATTCATTGATTTTTGCCATTGAAAAACGTCCAGAAATGATTGAAGCTACTGACTGAATGAAAGGAGCTGGCATCTCAGTCTCTTTGAATCTTCTTTATCATGCTAAGAGGAGCAGGAAAAAGCAAAAAATTTCAGAATTGCACCTTGCAATGCGGAGAAATTACTGCTTGTGCATTTACAATATTCATTGATTTTTGCCATTGAAAAACGTCCAGAAATGATTGAAGCTACTGACTGAATGAAAGGAGCTGGCATCTCACTCTCTTTGAATCTTCTTTATCATGCTAAGAGGAGCAGGAAAAAGCAAAAAATTTCAGAATTGCACCTTGCAATACGGAGAAATTACTGTTTGTGCATTTACAATATTCATTGATTTTTGCCATTGAAAAACGTCCAGAAATGATTGAAGCTACTGACTGAATGAAAGGAGCTGGCATCTCACTCTCTTTGAATCTTCTTTATCATGCTAAGAGGAGCAGGAAAAAGCAAAAAATTTCAGAATTGCACCTTGCAATGCGGAGAAATTACTGTTTGTGCATTTACAATATTCATTGATTTTTGCCATTGAAAAACGTCCAGAAATGATTGAAGCTACTGACTGAATGAAAGGAGCTGGCATCTCACTCTCTTTGAATCTTCTTTATCATGCTAAGAGGAGCAGGAAAAAGCAAAAAATTTCAGAATTGCACCTTGCAATGCGGAGAAATTACTGTTTGTGCATTTACAATATTCATTGATTTTTGCCGTTGAAAAACGTCCAGAAATGATTGAAGCTACTGACTGAATGAAAGGAGCTGGCATCTCACTCTCTTTGAATCTTCTTTATCATGCTAAGAGGAGCAGGAAAAAGCAAAAAATTTCAGAATTGCACCTTGCAATGCGGAGAAATTACTGTTTGTGCATTTACAATATTCATTGATTTTTGCCATTGAAAAACATCCAGAAATTATTGAAGCTACTGACTGAATGAAAGGAGCTGGCATCTCACTCTCTTTGAATCTTCTTTATCATGCTAAGAGGAGCAGGAAAAAGCAAAAAATTTCAGAATTGCACCTTGCAATGCGGAGAAATTACTGTTTGTGCATTTACAATATTCATTGATTTTTGCCATTGTTAAACATCATGTTATTCATATACCAGAAATGATTGAAGCTACTGACTGAATGAAAGGAGCTGGCATCTCACTCTCTTTGAATCTTCTTTATCATGCTAAGAGGAGCAGGAAAAAGCAAAAAATTTCAGAATTGCACCTTGCAATGCGGAGAAATTACTGTTTGTGCATTTACAATATTCATTGATTTTTGCCATTGAAAAACGTCCAGAAATGTTTGAAGCTACTGACTGAATGAAAGGAGCTGGCATCTCACTCTCTTTGAATCTTCTTTATCATGCTAAGAGGAGCAGGAAAAAGCAAAAAATTTCAGAATTGCACCTTGCAATGCGGAGAAATTACTGTTTGTGCATTTACAATATTCATTGATTTTTGCCATTGAAAAACATCATGTTATTCATATACCAGAAATGATTGAAGCTACTGACTGAATGAAAGGAGCTGGCATCTCACTCTCTTTGAATCTTCTTTATCATGCTAAGAGGAGCAGGAAAAAGCAAAAAATTTCAGAATTGCACCTTGCAATGCGGAGAAATTACTGTTTGTGCATTTACAATATTCATTGATTTTTGCCATTGAAAAACGTCCAGAAATGATTGAAGCTACTGACTGAATGAAAGGAGCTGGCATCTCACTCTCTTTGAATCTTCTTTATCATGCTAAGAGGAGCAGGAAAAAGCAAAAAATTTCAGAATTGCACCTTGCAATGCGGAGAAATTACTGTTTGTGCATTTACAATATTCATTGATTTTTGCCATTGAAAAACATCATGTTATTCATATACCAGAAATGATTGAAGCTACTGACTGAATGAAAGGAGCTGGCATCTCACTCTCTTTGAATCTTCTTTATCATGCTAAGAGGAGCAGGAAAAAGCAAAAAATTTCAGAATTGCACCTTGCAATGCGGAGAAATTACTGTTTGTGCATTTACAATATTCATTGATTTTTGCCATTGAAAAACGTCCAGAAATGATTGAAGCTACTGACTGAATGAAAGGAGCTGGCATCTCACTCTCTTTGAATCTTCTTTATCATGCTAAGAGGAGCAGGAAAAAGCAAAAAAATACAGAATTGCACCTTGCAATGCGGAGAAATTACTGTTTGTGCATTTACAATATTCATTGATTTTTGCCATTGAAAAACATCATGTTATTCATATACCAGAAATGATTGAAGCTACTGACTGAATGAAAGGAGCTGGCATCTCACTCTCTTTGAATCTTCTTTTTCATGCTAAGAGGAGCAGGAAAAAGTAAAAAATTTCAGAATTGCACCTTGCAATGCGGAGAAATTACTGTTTGTGCATTTTCAATATTCATTGATTTTTGCCATTGAAAAACGTCCAGAAATGATTGAAGCTACTGACTGAATGAAAGGAGCTGGCATCTCAGTCTCTTTGAATCTTCTTTATCATGCTAAGAGGAGCAGGAAAAAGCAAAAAATTTCAGAATTGCACCTTGCAATGCGGAGAAATTACTGCTTGTGCATTTACAATATTCATTGATTTTTGCCATTGAAAAACGTCCAGAAATGATTGAAGCTACTGACTGAATGAAAGGAGCTGGCATCTCACTCTCTTTGAATCTTCTTTATCATGCTAAGAGGAGCAGGAAAAAGCAAAAAATTTCAGAATTGCACCTTGCAATACGGAGAAATTACTGTTTGTGCATTTACAATATTCATTGATTTTTGCCATTGAAAAACGTCCAGAAATGATTGAAGCTACTGACTGAATGAAAGGAGCTGGCATCTCACTCTCTTTGAATCTTCTTTATCATGCTAAGAGGAGCAGGAAAAAGCAAAAAATTTCAGAATTGCACCTTGCAATGCGGAGAAATTACTGTTTGTGCATTTACAATATTCATTGATTTTTGCCATTGAAAAACGTCCAGAAATGATTGAAGCTACTGACTGAATGAAAGGAGCTGGCATCTCACTCTCTTTGAATCTTCTTTATCATGCTAAGAGGAGCAGGAAAAAGCAAAAAATTTCAGAATTGCACCTTGCAATGCGGAGAAATTACTGTTTGTGCATTTACAATATTCATTGATTTTTGCCGTTGAAAAACGTCCAGAAATGATTGAAGCTACTGACTGAATGAAAGGAGCTGGCATCTCACTCTCTTTGAATCTTCTTTATCATGCTAAGAGGAGCAGGAAAAAGCAAAAAATTTCAGAATTGCACCTTGCAATGCGGAGAAATTACTGTTTGTGCATTTACAATATTCATTGATTTTTGCCATTGAAAAACATCCAGAAATTATTGAAGCTACTGACTGAATGAAAGGAGCTGGCATCTCACTCTCTTTGAATCTTCTTTATCATGCTAAGAGGAGCAGGAAAAAGCAAAAAATTTCAGAATTGCACCTTGCAATGCGGAGAAATTACTGTTTGTGCATTTACAATATTCATTGATTTTTGCCATTGTTAAACATCATGTTATTCATATACCAGAAATGATTGAAGCTACTGACTGAATGAAAGGAGCTGGCATCTCACTCTCTTTGAATCTTCTTTATCATGCTAAGAGGAGCAGGAAAAAGCAAAAAATTTCAGAATTGCACCTTGCAATGCGGAGAAATTACTGTTTGTGCATTTACAATATTCATTGATTTTTGCCATTGAAAAACGTCCAGAAATGTTTGAAGCTACTGACTGAATGAAAGGAGCTGGCATCTCACTCTCTTTGAATCTTCTTTATCATGCTAAGAGGAGCAGGAAAAAGCAAAAAATTTCAGAATTGCACCTTGCAATGCGGAGAAATTACTGTTTGTGCATTTACAATATTCATTGATTTTTGCCATTGAAAAACATCATGTTATTCATATACCAGAAATGATTGAAGCTACTGACTGAATGAAAGGAGCTGGCATCTCACTCTCTTTGAATCTTCTTTATCATGCTAAGAGGAGCAGGAAAAAGCAAAAAATTTCAGAATTGCACCTTGCAATGCGGAGAAATTACTGTTTGTGCATTTACAATATTCATTGATTTTTGCCATTGAAAAACGTCCAGAAATGATTGAAGCTACTGACTGAATGAAAGGAGCTGGCATCTCACTCTCTTTGAATCTTCTTTATCATGCTAAGAGGAGCAGGAAAAAGCAAAAAATTTCAGAATTGCACCTTGCAATGCGGAGAAATTACTGTTTGTGCATTTACAATATTCATTGATTTTTGCCATTGAAAAACATCATGTTATTCATATACCAGAAATGATTGAAGCTACTGACTGAATGAAAGGAGCTGGCATCTCACTCTCTTTGAATCTTCTTTTTCATGCTAAGAGGAGCAGGAAAAAGTAAAAAATTTCAGAATTGCACCTTGCAATGCGGAGAAATTACTGTTTGTGCATTTACAATATTCATTGATTTTTGCCATTGAAAAACGTCCAGAAATGATTGAAGCTACTGACTGAATGAAAGGAGTTGGCATCTCAGTCTCTTTGAATCTTCTTTATCATGCTAAGAGGAGCAGGAAAAAGCAAAAAATTTCAGAATTGCACCTTGCAATGCGGAGAAATTACTGCTTGTGCATTTACAATATTCATTGATTTTTGCCATTGAAAAACGTCCAGAAATGATTGAAGCTACTGACTGAATGAAAGGAGCTGGCATCTCACTCTCTTTGAATCTTCTTTATCATGCTAAGAGGAGCAGGAAAAAGCAAAAAATTTCAGAATTGCACCTTGCAATACGGAGAAATTACTGTTTGTGCATTTACAATATTCATTGATTTTTGCCATTGAAAAACGTCCAGAAATGATTGAAGCTACTGACTGAATGAAAGGAGCTGGCATCTCACTCTGTTTGAATCTTATTTATCATGCTAAGAGGAGCAGGAAAAAGCAAAAAATTTCAGAATTGCACCTTGCAATGCGGAGAAATTACTGTTTGTGCATTTACAATATTCATTGATTTTTGCCATTGAAAAACGTCCAGAAATGATTGAAGCTACTGACTGAATGAAAGGAGCTGGCATCTCACTCTCTTTGAATCTTCTTTATCATGCTAAGAGGAGCAGGAAAAAGCAAAAAATTTCAGAATTGCACCTTGCAATGCGGAGAAATTACTGTTTGTGCATTTACAATATTCATTGATTTTTGCCGTTGAAAAACGTCCAGAAATGATTGAAGCTACTGACTGAATGAAAGGAGCTGGCATCTCACTCTCTTTGAATCTTCTTTATCATGCTAAGAGGAGCAGGAAAAAGCAAAAAATTTCAGAATTGCACCTTGCAATGCGGAGAAATTACTGTTTGTGCATTTACAATATTCATTGATTTTTGCCATTGAAAAACATCCAGAAATGATTGAAGCTACTGACTGAATGAAAGGAGCTGGCATCTCACTCTCTTTGAATCTTCTTTATCATGCTAAGAGGAGCAGGAAAAAGCAAAAAATTTCAGAATTGCACCTTGCAATGCGGAGAAATTACTGTTTGTGCATTTACAATATTCATTGATTTTTGCCATTGTTAAACATCATGTTATTCATATACCAGAAATGATTGAAGCTACTGACTGAATGAAAGGAGCTGGCATCTCACTCTCTTTGAATCTTCTTTATCATGCTAAGAGGAGCAGGAAAAAGCAAAAAATTTCAGAATTGCACCTTGCAATGCGGAGAAATTACTGTTTGTGCATTTACAATATTCATTGATTTTTGCCATTGAAAAACATCATGTTATTCATATACCAGAAATGATTGAAGCTACTGACTGAATGAAAGGAGCTGGCATCTCACTCTCTTTGAATCTTCTTTTTCATGCTAAGAGGAGCAGGAAAAAGTAAAAAATTTCAGAATTGCACCTTGCAATGCGGAGAAATTACTGTTTGTGCATTTTCAATATTCATTGATTTTTGCCATTGAAAAACGTCCAGAAATGATTGAAGCTACTGACTGAATGAAAGGAGCTGGCATCTCAGTCTCTTTGAATCTTCTTTATCATGCTAAGAGGAGCAGGAAAAAGCAAAAAATTTCAGAATTGCACCTTGCAATGCGGAGAAATTACTGCTTGTGCATTTACAATATTCATTGATTTTTGCCATTGAAAAACGTCCAGAAATGATTGAAGCTACTGACTGAATGAAAGGAGCTGGCATCTCACTCTCTTTGAATCTTCTTTATCATGCTAAGAGGAGCAGGAAAAAGCAAAAAATTTCAGAATTGCACCTTGCAATACGGAGAAATTACTGTTTGTGCATTTACAATATTCATTGATTTTTGCCATTGAAAAACGTCCAGAAATGATTGAAGCTACTGACTGAATGAAAGGAGCTGGCATCTCACTCTCTTTGAATCTTCTTTATCATGCTAAGAGGAGCAGGAAAAAGCAAAAAATTTCAGAATTGCACCTTGCAATGCGGAGAAATTACTGTTTGTGCATTTACAATATTCATTGATTTTTGCCATTGAAAAACGTCCAGAAATGATTGAAGCTACTGACTGAATGAAAGGAGCTGGCATCTCACTCTCTTTGAATCTTCTTTATCATGCTAAGAGGAGCAGGAAAAAGCAAAAAATTTCAGAATTGCACCTTGCAATGCGGAGAAATTACTGTTTGTGCATTTACAATATTCATTGATTTTTGCCGTTGAAAAACGTCCAGAAATGATTGAAGCTACTGACTGAATGAAAGGAGCTGGCATCTCACTCTCTTTGAATCTTCTTTATCATGCTAAGAGGAGCAGGAAAAAGCAAAAAATTTCAGAATTGCACCTTGCAATGCGGAGAAATTACTGTTTGTGCATTTACAATATTCATTGATTTTTGCCATTGAAAAACATCCAGAAATTATTGAAGCTACTGACTGAATGAAAGGAGCTGGCATCTCACTCTCTTTGAATCTTCTTTATCATGCTAAGAGGAGCAGGAAAAAGCAAAAAATTTCAGAATTGCACCTTGCAATGCGGAGAAATTACTGTTTGTGCATTTACAATATTCATTGATTTTTGCCATTGTTAAACATCATGTTATTCATATACCAGAAATGATTGAAGCTACTGACTGAATGAAAGGAGCTGGCATCTCACTCTCTTTGAATCTTCTTTATCATGCTAAGAGGAGCAGGAAAAAGCAAAAAATTTCAGAATTGCACCTTGCAATGCGGAGAAATTACTGTTTGTGCATTTACAATATTCATTGATTTTTGCCATTGAAAAACGTCCAGAAATGTTTGAAGCTACTGACTGAATGAAAGGAGCTGGCATCTCACTCTCTTTGAATCTTCTTTATCATGCTAAGAGGAGCAGGAAAAAGCAAAAAATTTCAGAATTGCACCTTGCAATGCGGAGAAATTACTGTTTGTGCATTTACAATATTCATTGATTTTTGCCATTGAAAAACATCATGTTATTCATATACCAGAAATGATTGAAGCTACTGACTGAATGAAAGGAGCTGGCATCTCACTCTCTTTGAATCTTCTTTATCATGCTAAGAGGAGCAGGAAAAAGCAAAAAATTTCAGAATTGCACCTTGCAATGCGGAGAAATTACTGTTTGTGCATTTACAATATTCATTGATTTTTGCCATTGAAAAACGTCCAGAAATGATTGAAGCTACTGACTGAATGAAAGGAGCTGGCATCTCACTCTCTTTGAATCTTCTTTATCATGCTAAGAGGAGCAGGAAAAAGCAAAAAATTTCAGAATTGCACCTTGCAATGCGGAGAAATTACTGTTTGTGCATTTACAATATTCATTGATTTTTGCCATTGAAAAACATCATGTTATTCATATACCAGAAATGATTGAAGCTACTGACTGAATGAAAGGAGCTGGCATCTCACTCTCTTTGAATCTTCTTTTTCATGCTAAGAGGAGCAGGAAAAAGTAAAAAATTTCAGAATTGCACCTTGCAATGCGGAGAAATTACTGTTTGTGCATTTACAATATTCATTGATTTTTGCCATTGAAAAACGTCCAGAAATGATTGAAGCTACTGACTGAATGAAAGGAGCTGGCATCTCAGTCTCTTTGAATCTTCTTTATCATGCTAAGAGGAGCAGGAAAAAGCAAAAAATTTCAGAATTGCACCTTGCAATGCGGAGAAATTACTGCTTGTGCATTTACAATATTCATTGATTTTTGCCATTGAAAAACGTCCAGAAATGATTGAAGCTACTGACTGAATGAAAGGAGCTGGCATCTCACTCTCTTTGAATCTTCTTTATCATGCTAAGAGGAGCAGGAAAAAGCAAAAAATTTCAGAATTGCACCTTGCAATACGGAGAAATTACTGTTTGTGCATTTACAATATTCATTGATTTTTGCCATTGAAAAACGTCCAGAAATGATTGAAGCTACTGACTGAATGAAAGGAGCTGGCATCTCACTCTGTTTGAATCTTATTTATCATGCTAAGAGGAGCAGGAAAAAGCAAAAAATTTCAGAATTGCACCTTGCAATGCGGAGAAATTACTGTTTGTGCATTTACAATATTCATTGATTTTTGCCATTGAAAAACGTCCAGAAATGATTGAAGCTACTGACTGAATGAAAGGAGCTGGCATCTCACTCTCTTTGAATCTTCTTTATCATGCTAAGAGGAGCAGGAAAAAGCAAAAAATTTCAGAATTGCACCTTGCAATGCGGAGAAATTACTGTTTGTGCATTTACAATATTCATTGATTTTTGCCGTTGAAAAACGTCCAGAAATGATTGAAGCTACTGACTGAATGAAAGGAGCTGGCATCTCACTCTCTTTGAATCTTCTTTATCATGCTAAGAGGAGCAGGAAAAAGCAAAAAATTTCAGAATTGCACCTTGCAATGCGGAGAAATTACTGTTTGTGCATTTACAATATTCATTGATTTTTGCCATTGAAAAACATCCAGAAATGATTGAAGCTACTGACTGAATGAAAGGAGCTGGCATCTCACTCTCTTTGAATCTTCTTTATCATGCTAAGAGGAGCAGGAAAAAGCAAAAAATTTCAGAATTGCACCTTGCAATGCGGAGAAATTACTGTTTGTGCATTTACAATATTCATTGATTTTTGCCATTGTTAAACATCATGTTATTCATATACCAGAAATGATTGAAGCTACTGACTGAATGAAAGGAGCTGGCATCTCACTCTCTTTGAATCTTCTTTATCATGCTAAGAGGAGCAGGAAAAAGCAAAAAATTTCAGAATTGCACCTTGCAATGCGGAGAAATTACTGTTTGTGCATTTACAATATTCATTGATTTTTGCCATTGAAAAACGTCCAGAAATGTTTGAAGCTACTGACTGAATGAAAGGAGCTGGCATCTCACTCTCTTTGAATCTTCTTTATCATGCTAAGAGGAGCAGGAAAAAGCAAAAAATTTCAGAATTGCACCTTGCAATGCGGAGAAATTACTGTTTGTGCATTTACAATATTCATTGATTTTTGCCATTGAAAAACGTCCAGAAATGATTGAAGCTACTGACTGAATGAAAGGAGCTGGCATCTCACTCTCTTTGAATCTTCTTTATCATGCTAAGAGGAGCAGGAAAATGCAAAAAATTTCAGAATTGCTCCTTGCAATGCGGAGAAATTACTGTTTGTGCATTTACAATATTCATTGATTTTTGCCATTGAAAAACATCATGTTATTCATATACCAGAAATGTTTGAAGCTACTGACTGAATGAAAGGAGCTGGCATGTCACTCTCTTTGAATCTTCTTTATCATGCTAAAAGGAGCAGGAAAAAGCAAAAAATTTCAGAATTGCACCTTGCAATGCGGAGAAATTACTGTTTGTGCATTTACAATTTTCATTGATTTTTGCCATTGAAAAACGTCCAGAAATGATTGAAGCTACTGACTGAATGAAAGGAGCTGGCATCTCACTCTCTTTGAATCTTCTTTATCATGCTAAGAGGAGCAGGAAAAAGCAAAAAATTTCAGAATTGCACCTTGCAATGCGGAGAAATTACTGTTTGTGCATTTACAATATTCATTGATTTTTGCAATTGAAAAACATCATGTTATTCATATACCAGAAATGATTGAAGCTACTGACTGAATGAAAGGAGCTGGCATCTCACTCTCTTTGAATCTTCTTTATCATGCTAAGAGGAGCAGGAAAAAGCAAAAAATTTCAGAATTGCACCTTGCAATGCGGAGAAATTACTGTTTGTGCATTTACAATATTCATTGATTTTTGCCATTGAAAAACGTCCAGAAATGATTGAAGCTACTGACTGAATGAAAGGAGCTGGCATCTCACTCTCTTTGAATCTTCTTTATCATGCTAAGAGGAGCAGGAAAAAGCAAAAAATTTCAGAATTGCACCTTGCAATGCGGAGAAATTACTGTTTGCGCATTTACAATATTCATTGATTTTTGCCATTGAAAAACATCATGTTATTCATATACCAGAAATGTTTGAAGCTACTGACTGAATGAAAGGAGCTGGCATCTCACTCTCTTTGAATCTTCTTTATCATGCTAAGAGGAGCAGGAAAAAGCAAAAAATTTCAGAATTGCACCTTGCAATGCGGAGAAATTACTGTTTGTGCATTTACAATATTCATTGATTTTTGCCATTGAAAAACGTCCAGAAATGATTGAAGCTACTGACTGAATGAAAGGAGCTGGCATCTCACTCTCTTTGAATCTTCTTTATCATGCTAAGAGGAGCAGGAAAAGGCAAAAAATTTCAGAATTGCACCTTGCAATGCGGAGAAATTACTGTTTGTGCATTTACAATATTCATTGATTTTTGCCATTGAAAAACATCATGTTATTCATATACCAGAAATGTTTGAAGCTACTGACTGAATGAAAGGAGCTGGCATCTCACTCTCTTTGAATCTTCTTTATCATGCTAAGAGGAGCAGGAAAAAGCAAAAAATTTCAGAATTGCACCTTGCAATGCGAATAAATTACTGTTTGTGCATTTACAATAGTCATTGATTTTTGCCATTGAAAAACATCATGTTATTCATATACCAGAAATGATTGAAGCTACTGACTGAATGAAAGGAGCTGGCATCTCACTCTCTTTGAATCTTCTTTATCATGCTAAGAGGAGCAGGAAAAAGCAAAAAATTTCAGAATTGCACCTTGCAATGCGGAGAAATTACTGTTTGTGCATTTACAATATTCATTGATTTTTGCCATTGAAAAACATCATGTTATTCATATACCAGAAATGATTGAAGCTACTGACTGAATGAAAGGAGCTGGCATCTCACTCTCTTTGAATCTTCTTTATCATGCTAAGAGGAGCAGGAAAAAGCAAAAAATTTCAGAATTGCACCTCGCAATGCGGAGAAATTACTGTTTGTGCATTTACAATATTCATTGATTTTTGCCATTGAAAAACGTCCAAAATGATTGAAGCTACTGACTGAATGAAAGGAGCTGGCATCTCACTCTCTTTGAATCTTCTTTATCATGCTAAGAGGAGCAGGAAAAAGCAAAAAATTTCAGAATTGCACCTTGCAAAGCGGAGAAATTGCTGTTTGTGCATTTACAAAATTCATTGATTTTTGCCATTGAAAAACATCATGTTATTCATATACCAGAAATGTTTGAAGCTACTGACTGAATGAAAGGAGCTGGCATCTCACTCTCTTTGAATCTTCTTTATCATGCTAAGAGGAGCAGGAAAAAGCAAAAAATTTCAGAATTGCACCTTGCAATGCGGAGAAATTACTGTTTGTGCATTTACAATATTCATTGATTTTTGCCATTGAAAAACGTCCAGAAATGATTGAAGCTACTGACTGAATGAAAGGAGCTGGCATCTCACTCTCTTTGAATCTTCTTTATCATGCTAAGAGGAGCAGGAAAAAGCAAAAAATTTCAGAATTGCACCTTGCAATGCGGAGAAATTACTGTTTGTGCATTTACAATATACATTGATTTTTGCCATTGAAAAACGTCCAGAAATGATTGAAGCTACTGACTGAATGAAAGGAGCTGGCATCTCACTCTCTTTGAATCTTCTTTATCATGCTAAGAGGAGCAGGAAAAAGCAAAAAATTTCAGAATTGCACCTTGCAATGCGGAGAAATTACTGTTTGTGCATTTACAATATACATTGATTTTTGCCATTGAAAAACGTCCAGAAATGATTGAAGCTACTGACTGAATGAAAGGAGCTGGCATCTCACTCTCTTTGAATCTTCTTTATCATGCTAAGAGGAGCAGGAAAAAGCAAAAAATTTCAGAATTGCACCTTGCAATGCGGAGAAATTACTGTTTGTGCATTTACAATATTCATTGATTTTTGCCATTGAAAAACGTCCAGAAATGATTGAAGCTACTGACTGAATGAAAGGAGCTGGCATCTCACTCTCTTTGAATCTTCTTTATCATGCTAAGAGGAGCAGGAAAAAGCAAAAAATTTCAGAATTGCACCTTGCAATGCGGAGAAATTACTGTTTGTGCATTTACAATATTCATTGATTTTTGCCATTGAAAAACGTCCAGAAATGATTGAACCTACCGACTGAATGAAAGGAGCTGGCATCTCACTCTCTTTGAATCTTCTTTATCATGCTAAGAGGAGCAGGAAAAAGCAAAAAATTTCAGAATTGCACCTTGCAATGCGGAGAAATTACTGTTTGTGCATTTACAATATTCATTGATTTTTGCCGTTGAAAAACGTCCAGAAATGATTGAAGCTACTGACTGAATGAAAGGAGCTGGCATCTCACTCTCTTTGAATCTTCTTTATCATGCTAAGAGGAGCAGGAAAAAGCAAAAAATTTCAGAATTGCACCTTGCAATGCGGAGAAATTACTGTTTGTGCATTTACAATATTCATTGATTTTTGCCATTGAAAAACATCATGTTATTCATATACCAAAAATGATTGAAGCTACTGAGTGAATGAAAGGAGCTGGCATCTCACTCTCTTTGAATCTTCTTTATCATGCTAAGAGGAGCAGGAAAAAGCAAAAAATTTCAGAATTGCACCTTGCAATGCGGAGAAATTACTGTTTGTGCATTTACAATATTCATTGATTTTTGCCATTGAAAAACGTCCAGAAATGATTGAAGCTACTGACTGAATGAAAGGAGCTGGCATCTCACTCTCTTTGAATCTTCTTTATCATGCTAAGAGGAGCAGGAAAAAGCAAAAAATTTCAGAATTGCACCTTGCAATGCGGAGAAATTACTGTTTGTGCATTTACAATATTCATTGATTTTTGCCATTGAAAAACATCATGTTATTCATATACCAGAAATGTTTGAAGCTACTGACTGAATGAAAGGAGCTGGCATGTCACTCTCTTTGAATCTTCTTTATCATGCTAAGAGGAGCAGGAAAAAGCAAAAAATTTCAGAATTGCACCTTGCAATGCGGAGAAATTACTGTTTATGCATTTACAATATTCATTGATTTTTGCCATTGAAAAACGTCCAGAAATGATTGAAGCTACTGACTGAATGAAAGGAGCTGGCATCTCACTCTCTTTGAATCTTCTTTATCATGCTAAGAGGAGCAGGAAAAAGCAAAAAATTTCAGAATTGCACCTTGCAATGCGGAGAAATTACTGTTTGTGCATTTACAATATTCATTGATTTTTGCCATTGAAAAACATCATGTTATTCATATACCAGAAATGATTGAAGCTACTGACTGAATGAAAGGAGCTGGCATCTCACTCTCTTTGAATCTTCTTTATCATGCTAAGAGGAGCAGGAAAAAGCAAAAAATTTCAGAATTGCACCTTGCAATGCGGAGAAATTACTGTTTGTGCATTTACAATATTCATTGATTTTTGCCATTGAAAAACGTCCAGAAATGATTGAAGCTACTGACTGAATGAAAGGAGCTGGCATCTCACTCTCTTTGAATCTTCTTTATCATGCTAAGAGGAGCAGGAAAAAGCAAAAAATTTCAGAATTGCACCTTGCAATGCGGAGAAATTACTGTTTGTGCATTTACAATATTCATTGATTTTTGCCATTGAAAAACATCATGTTATTCATATACCAGAAATGTTTGAAGCTACTGACTGAATGAAAGGAGCTGGAATCTCACTCTCTTTGAATCTTCTTTATCATGCTAAGAGGAGCAGGAAAAAGCAAAAAATTTCAGAATTGCACCTTGCAATGCGGAGAAATTACTGTTTGTGCATTTACAATATTCATTGATTTTTGCCATTGAAAAACGTCCAGAAATGATTGAAGCTACTGACTGAATGAAAGGAGCTGGCATCTCACTCTCTTTGAATCTTCTTTATCATGCTAAGAGGAGCAGGAAAAGGCAAAAAATTTCAGAATTGCACCTTGCAATGCGGAGAAATTACTGTTTGTGCATTTACAATATTCATTGATTTTTGCCATTGAAAAACATCATGTTATTCATATACCAGAAATGTTTGAAGCTACTGACTGAATGAAAGGAGCTGGCATCTCACTCTCTTTGAATCTTCTTTATCATGCTAAGAGGAGCAGGAAAAACCAAAAAATTTCAGAATTGCACCTTGCAATGCGAATAAATTACTGTTTGTGCATTTACAATATTCATTGATTTTTGCCATTGAAAAACATCATGTTATTCATATACCAGAAATGATTGAAGCTACTGACTGAATGAAAGGAGCTGGCATCTCACTCTCTTTGAATCTTCTTTATCATGCTAAGAGGAGCAGGAAAAAGCAAAACATTTCAGAATTGCACCTTGCAATGCGGAGAAATTACTGTTTGTGCATTTACAATATTCATTGATTTTTGCCATTGAAAAACATCATGTTATTCACATACCAGAAATGATTGAAGCTACTGACTGAATGAAAGGAGCTGGCATCTCACTCTCTTTGAATCTTCTTTATCATGCTAAGAGGAGCAGGAAAAAGCAAAAAATTTCAGAATTGCACCTCGCAATGCGGAGAAATTACTGTTTGTGCATTTACAATATTCATTGATTTTTGCCATTGAAAAACGTCCAGAAATGATTGAAGCTACTGACTGAATGAAAGGAGCTGGCATCTCACTCTCTTTGAATCTTCTTTATCATGCTAAGAGGAGCAGGAAAAAGCAAAAAATTTCAGAATTGCACCTTGCAATGCGGAGAAATTGCTGTTTGTGCATTTACAAAATTCATTGATTTTTGCCATTGAAAAACATCATGTTATTCATATACCAGAAATGTTTGAAGCTACTGACTGAATGAAAGGAGCTGGCATCTCACTCTCTTTGAATCTTCTTTATCATGCTAAGAGGAGCAGGAAAAAGCAAAAAATTTCAGAATTGCACCTTGCAATGCGGAGAAATTACTGTTTGTGCATTTACAATATTCATTGATTTTTGCCATTGAAAAACGTCCAGAAATGATTGAAGCTACTGACTGAATGAAAGGAGCTGGCATCTCACTCTCTTTGAATCTTCTTTATCATGCTAAGAGGAGCAGGAAAAAGCAAAAAATTTCAGAATTGCACCTTGCAATGCGGAGAAATTACTGTTTGTGCATTTACAATATTCATTGATTTTTGCCATTGAAAAACATCATGTTATTCATATACCAGAAATGATTGAAGCTACTGACTGAATGAAAGGAGCTGGCATCTCACTCTCTTTGAATCTTCTTTATCATGCTAAGAGGAGCAGGAAAAAGCAAAAAATTTCAGAATTGCACCTTGCAATGCGGAGAAATTACTGTTTGTGCATTTACAATATTCATTGATTTTTGCCATTGAAAAACGTCCAGAAATGATTGAAGCTACTGACTGAATGAAAGGAGCTGGAATCTCACTCTCTTTGAATCTTCTTTATCATGCTAAGAGGAGCAGGAAAAAGCAAAAAATTTCAGAATTGCACCTTGCAATGCGGAGAAATTACTGTTTGTGCATTTACAATATTCATTGATTTTTGCCATTGAAAAACATCATGTTATTCATATACCAGAAATGTTTGAAGCTACTGACTGAATGAAAGGAGCTGGAATCTCACTCTCTTTGAATCTTCTTTATCATGCTAAGAGGAGCAGGAAAAAGCAAAAAATTTCAGAATTGCACCTTGCAATGCGGAGAAATTACTGTTTGTGCATTTACAATATTCATTGATTTTTGCCATTGAAAAACGTCCAGAAATGATTGAAGCTACTGACTGAATGAAAGGAGCTGGCATCTCACTCTCTTTGAATCTTCTTTATCATGCTAAGAGGAGCAGGAAAAGGCAAAAAATTTCAGAATTGCACCTTGCAATGCGGAGAAATTACTGTTTGTGCATTTACAATATTCATTGATTTTTGCCATTGAAAAACATCATGTTATTCATATACCAGAAATGTTTGAAGCTACTGACTGAATGAAAGGAGCTGGCATCTCACTCTCTTTGAATCTTCTTTATCATGCTAAGAGGAGCAGGAAAAACCAAAAAATTTCAGAATTGCACCTTGCAATGCGAATAAATTACTGTTTGTGCATTTACAATATTCATTGATTTTTGCCATTGAAAAACATCATGTTATTCATATACCAGAAATGATTGAAGCTACTGACTGAATGAAAGGAGCTGGCATCTCACTCTCTTTGAATCTTCTTTATCATGCTAAGAGGAGCAGGAAAAAGCAAAACATTTCAGAATTGCACCTTGCAATGCGGAGAAATTACTGTTTGTGCATTTACAATATTCATTGATTTTTGCCATTGAAAAACATCATGTTATTCACATACCAGAAATGATTGAAGCTACTGACTGAATGAAAGGAGCTGGCATCTCACTCTCTTTGAATCTTCTTTATCATGCTAAGAGGAGCAGGAAAAAGCAAAAAATTTCAGAATTGCACCTCGCAATGCGGAGAAATTACTGTTTGTGCATTTACAATATTCATTGATTTTTGCCATTGAAAAACGTCCAGAAATGATTGAAGCTACTGACTGAATGAAAGGAGCTGGCATCTCACTCTCTTTGAATCTTCTTTATCATGCTAAGAGGAGCAGGAAAAAGCAAAAAATTTCAGAATTGCACCTTGCAATGCGGAGAAATTGCTGTTTGTGCATTTACAAAATTCATTGATTTTTGCCATTGAAAAACATCATGTTATTCATATACCAGAAATGTTTGAAGCTACTGACTGAATGAAAGGAGCTGGCATCTCACTCTCTTTGAATCTTCTTTATCATGCTAAGAGGAGCAGGAAAAAGCAAAAAATTTCAGAATTGCACCTCGCAATGCGGAGAAATTACTGTTTGTGCATTTACAATATTCATTGATTTTTGCCATTGAAAAACGTCCAGAAATGATTGAAGCTACTGACTGAATGAAAGGAGCTGGCATCTCACTCTCTTTGAATCTTCTTTATCATGCTAAGAGGAGCAGGAAAAAGCAAAAAATTTCAGAATTGCACCTTGCAATGCGGAGAAATTGCTGTTTGTGCATTTACAAAATTCATTGATTTTTGCCATTGAAAAACATCATGTTATTCATATACCAGAAATGTTTGAAGCTACTGACTGAATGAAAGGAGCTGGCATCTCACTCTCTTTGAATCTTCTTTATCATGCTAAGAGGAGCAGGAAAAAGCAAAAAATTTCAGAATTGCACCTTGCAATGCGGAGAAATTACTGTTTGTGCATTTACAATATTCATTGATTTTTGCCATTGAAAAACGTCCAGAAATGATTGAAGCTACTGACTGAATGAAAGGAGCTGGCATCTCACTCTCTTTGAATCTTCTTTATCATGCTAAGAGGAGCAGGAAAAAGCAAAAAATTTCAGAATTGCACCTTGCAATGCGGAGAAATTACTGTTTGTGCATTTACAATATACATTGATTTTTGCCATTGAAAAACGTCCAGAAATGATTGAAGCTACTGACTGAATGAAAGGAGCTGGCATCTCACTCTCTTTGAATCTTCTTTATCATGCTAAGAGGAGCAGGAAAAAGCAAAAAATTTCAGAATTGCACCTTGCAATGCGGAGAAATTACTGTTTGTGCATTTACAATATTCATTGATTTTTGCCGTTGAAAAAAGTCCAGAAATGATTGAAGCTACTGACTGAATGAAAGGAGCTGGCATCTCACTCTCTTTGAATCTTCTTTATCATGCTAAGAGGAGCAGGAAAAAGCAAAAAATTTCAGAATTGCACCTTGCAATGCGGAGAAATTACTGTTTGTGCATTTACAATATTCATTGATTTTTGCCATTGAAAAACATCATGTTATTCATATACCAGAAATGATTGAAGCTACTGACTGAATGAAAGGAGCTGGCATCTCACTCTCTTTGAATCTTCTTTATCATGCTAAGAGGAGCAGGAAAAAGCAAGAAATTTCAGAATTGCACCTTGCAATGCGGAGAAATTACTGTTTGTGCATTTACAATCTTCATTGATTTTTGCCATTGAAAAACATCATGTTATTCATATACCAGAAATGTTTGAAGCTACTGACTGAATGAAAGGAGCTGGCATCTCACTCTCTTTGAATCTTCTTTATCATGCTAAGAGGAGCAGGAAAAAGCAAAAAATTTCAGAATTGCACCTTGCAATGTGGAGAAATTACTGTTTGTGCATTTACAATATTCATTGATTTTTACCATTGAAAAACGTCCAGAAATGATTGAAGCTACTGACTGAATGAAAGTAGCTGCCATCTCACTCTCTTTGAATCTTTTTTATCATGCTAAGAGGAGCAGGAAAAAGCAAAAAATTTCAGACTTGCACCTTGCAATGCGGAGAAATTACTGTTTGTGCATTTACAATATTCATTGATTTTTGCCATTGAAAAACATCATGTTATTCATATACCAGAAATGTTTGAAGCTACTGACTGAATGAAAGGAGCTGGCATCTCAATCTCTTTGAATCTTCTTTATCATGCTAAGAGGAGCAGGAAAAAGCAAAAAATTTCAGAATTGCACCTTGCAATGTGGAGAAATTACTGTTTGTGCATTTACAATATTCATTGATTTTTACCATTGAAAAACGTCCAGAAATGATTGAAGCTACTGACTGAATGAAAGTAGCTGGCATCTCACTCTCTTTGAATCTTCTTTATCATGCTAAGAGGAGCAGAAAAAAGCAAAAAATTTCAGACTTGCACCTTGCAATGCGGACAAATTACTATTTGTGCATTTACAATATTCATTGATTTTTGCCATTGAAAAACATCATGTTATTCATATACCAGAAATGTTTGAAGCTACTGACTGAATGAAAGGAGCTGGCATCTCACTCTCTTTGAATCTTCTTTATCATGCTAAGAGGAGCAGGAAAAAGCAAAAAATTTCAGAATTGCACCTTGCAATGCGGAGAAATTACTGTTTGTGCATTTACAATATTCATTGATTTTTGCCATTGAAAAACGTCCAGAAATGATTGAAGCTACTGACTGAATGAAAGGAGCTGGCATCTCACTCTCTTTGAATCTTCTTTATCATGCTAAGAGGAGCAGGAAAAAGCAAAAAATTTCAGAATTGCACCTTGCAATGCGGAGAAATTACTGTTTGTGCATTTACAATATTCATTGATTTTTGCCATTGAAAAACGTCCAGAAATGATTGAAGCTACTGACTGAATGAAAGGAGCTGGCATCTCACTCTCTTTGAATCTTCTTTATCATGCTAAGAGGAGCAGGAAAAAGCAAAAAATTTCAGAATTGCACCTTGCAATGCGGAGAAATTACAGTTTGTGCATTTACAATATTCATTGATTTTTGCCATTGAAAAACATCCAGAAATGATTGAAGCTACTGACTGAATGAAAGGAGCTGGCATCTCACTCTCTTTGAATCTTCTTTATCATGCTAAGAGGAGCAGGAAAAAGCAAAAAATTTCAGAATTGCACCTTGCAATGCGGAGAAATTACTGTTTGTGCATTTACAATATTCATTGATTTTTGCCATTGAAAAACATCATGTTATTCATATACCAGAAATGTTTGAAGCTACTGACTGAATGAAAGGAGCTGGCATCTCACTCTCTTTGAATCTTCTTTATCATGCTAAGAGGAGCAGGAAAAAGCAAAAAATTTCAGAATTGCACCTTGCAATGTGGAGAAATTACTGTTTGTGCATTTACAATATTCATTGATTTTTACCATTGAAAAACGTCCAGAAATGATTGAAGCTAGTGACTGAATGAAAGTAGCTGGCATCTCACTCTCTTTGAATCTTCTTTATCATGCTAAGAGGAGCAGGAAAAAGCAAAAAATTTCAGACTTGCACCTTGCAATGCGGAGAAATTACTGTTTGTGCATTTACAATATTCATTGATTTTTGCCATTGAAAAACATCATGTTATTCATATACCAGAAATGTTTGAAGCTACTGACTGAACGAAAGGAGCTGGCATCTCACTCTCTTTGAATCTTCTTTATCATGCTAAGAGGAGCAGGAAAAAGCAAAAAATTTCAGAATTGCACCTTGCAATGCGGAGAAATTACTGTTTGTGCATTTACAATATTCATTGATTTTTGCCATTGAAAAACATCATGTTATTCATATACCAGAAATGTTTGAAGCTACTGACTGAATGAAAGGAGCTGGCATCTCAATCTCTTTGAATCTTCTTTATCATGCTAAGAGGAGCAGGATAAAGCAAAAAATTTCAGAATTGCACCTTGCAATGTGGAGAAATTACTGTTTGTGCATTTACAATATTCATTGATTTTTACCATTGAAAAACGTCCAGAAATGATTGAAGCTACTGACTGAATGAAAGTAGCTGGCATCTCACTCTCTTTGAATCTTCTTTATCATGCTAAGAGGAGCAGGAAAAAGCAAAAAATTTCAGACTTGCACCTTGCAATGCGGAGAAATTACTGTTTGTGCATTTACAATATTCATTGATTTTTGCCATTGAAAAACATCATGTTATTCATATACCAGAAATGTTTGAAGCTACTGACTGAATGAAAGGAGCTGGCATCTCACTCTCTTTGAATCTTCTTTATCATGCTAAGAGGAGCAGGAAAAAGCAAAAAATTTCAGACTTGCACCTTGCAATGCGGAGAAATTACTGTTTGTGCATTTACAATATTCATTGATTTTTGCCATTGAAAAACATCATGTTATTCATATACCAGAAATGTTTGAAGCTACTGACTGAATGAAAGGAACTGGCATCTCACTCTCTTTGAATCTTCTTTATCATGCTAAGAGGAGCAGGAAAAAGCAAAAAATTTCAGAATTGCACCTTGCAATGCGGAGAAATTACTGTTTGTGCATTTACAATATTCATTGATTTTTGCCATTGAAAAACGTCCAGAAATGATTGAAGGTACTGACTGAATGAAAGGAGCTGGCATCTCACTCTCTTTGAATCTTCTTTATCATTCTAAGAGGAGCAGGAAAAAGCAAAAAATTTCAGAATTGCACCTTGCAATGCGGAGAAATTACTGTTTGTGCATTTACAATATTCATTGATTTTTGCCATTGAAAAACGTCCAGAAATGATTGAAGCTACTGACTCAATGAATGGAGCTGGCATCTCACTCTCTTTGAATCTTCTTTATCATGCTAAGAGGAGCAGGAAAAAGCAAAAAATTTCAGAATTGCACCTTGCAATGCGGAGAAATTACAGTTTGTGCATTTACAATATTCATTGATTTTTGCCATTGAAAAACGTCCAGAAATGATTGAAGCTACTGACTGAATGAAAGGAGCTGGCATCTCACTCTCTTTGAATCTTCTTTATCATGCTAAGAAGAGCAGGAAAAAGCAAAAAATTTCAGAATTGCACCTTGCAATGCGGAGAAATTACTGTTTGTGCATTTACAATATTCGTTGATTTTTGCCATTGAAAAACGTCCAGAAATGATTGAAGCTACTGACTGAATGAAAGGAGCTGGCATCTCACTCTCTTTGAATCTTCTTTATCATGCTAAGAGGAGCAGGAAAAAGCAAAAAATTTCAGAATTGCACCTTGCAATGCGGAGAAATTACAGTTTGTGCATTTACAATATTCATTGATTTTTGCCATTGAAAAACGTCCAGAAATGATTGAAGCTACTGACTGAATGAAAGGAGCTGGCATCTCACTCTCTTTGAATCTTCTTTATCATGCTAAGAGGAGCAGGAAAAAGCAAAAAATTTCAGAATTGCACCTTGCAATGCGGAGAAATTACTGTTTGTGCATTTACAATATTCATTGATTTTTGCCATTGAAAAACATGTTATTCATATACCAGAAATGTTTGAAGCTGCTGACTGAATGAAAGGAGCTGGCACCTCACTCTCTTTGAATCTTCTTTATCATGCTAAGAGGAGCAGGAAAAAGCAAAAAATTTCAGAATTGCACCTTGCAATGCGGAGAAATTACTGTTTGTGCATTTACAATATTCATTGATTTTTGCCATTGAAAAACGTCCAGAAATGATTGAAGCTACTGACTGAATGAAAGGAGCTGGCATCTCACTCTCTTTGAATCTTCTTTATCATGCTAAGAGGAGCAGGAAAAAGCAAAAAATTTCAGAATTGCACCTTGCAATGCGGAGAAATTACTGTTTGTGCATTTACAATATTCATTGATTTTTGCCATTGAAAAATGTCCAGAAATGATTGAAGCTACTGACTGAATGAAAGGAGCTGGCATCTCACTCTCTTTGAATCTTCTTTATCATGCTAAGAGGAGCAGGAAAAAGCAAAAAATTTCAGAATTGCGCCTTGCAATGCGGAGAAATTCCTGTTTGTGCATTTACAAAATTCATTGATTTTTGCCATTGAAAAACATCATGTTATTCATATACCAGAAATGATTGAAGCTACTGACTGAAGGAAAGGAGCTGGCATCTCACTCTCTTTGAATCTTCTTTATCATGCTAAGAGGAGCAGGAAAAAGCAAAAAATTTCAGAATTGCACCTTGCAATGCGGAGAAATTACTGTTTGTGCATTTACAATATTCATTGATTTTTGCCATTGAAAAACGTCCAGAAATGATTGAAGCTACTGACTGAATGAAAGGAGCTGGCATCTCACTCTCTTTGAATCTTCTTTATCATGCTAAGAGGAGCAGGAAAAAGCAAAAAATTTCAGAATTGCTCCTTGCAATGCGGAGAAATTACTGTTTGTGCATTTACAATATTCATTGATTTTTGCGATTGAAAAACATCATGTTATTCATATACCAGAAATGATTGAAGCTACTGACTGAATGAAAGGAGCTGGCATCTCATTCTCTTTGAATCTTCTTTATCATGCTAAGAGGAGCAGGAAAAAGCAAAAAATTTCAGAATTGCACCTTGCAATGCGGAGAAATTACTGTTTGTGCATTTACAATATTCATTGATTTTTGCCATTGAAAAACATCATGTTATTCATATACCAGAAATGTTTGAAGCTACTGACTGAATGAAAGGAGCTGGCATCTCAATCTCTTTGAATCTTCTTTATCATGCTAAGAGGAGCAGGATAAAGCAAAAAATTTCAGAATTGCACCTTGCAATGTGGAGAAATTACTGTTTGTGCATTTACAATATTCATTGATTTTTACCATTGAAAAACGTCCAGAAATGATTGAAGCTACTGACTGAATGAAAGTAGCTGGCATCTCACTCTCTTTGAATCTTCTTTATCATGCTAAGAGGAGCAGGAAAAAGCAAAAAATTTCAGACTTGCACCTTGCAATGCGGAGAAATTACTGTTTGTGCATTTACAATATTCATTGATTTTTGCCATTGAAAAACATCATGTTATTCATATACCAGAAATGTTTGAAGCTACTGACTGAATGAAAGGAGCTGGCATCTCACTCTCTTTGAATCTTCTTTATCATGCTAAGAGGAGCAGGAAAAAGCAAAAAATTTCAGACTTGCACCTTGCAATGCGGAGAAATTACTGTTTGTGCATTTACAATATTCATTGATTTTTGCCATTGAAAAACATCATGTTATTCATATACCAGAAATGTTTGAAGCTACTGACTGAATGAAAGGAACTGGCATCTCACTCTCTTTGAATCTTCTTTATCATGCTAAGAGGAGCAGGAAAAAGCAAAAAATTTCAGAATTGCACCTTGCAATGCGGAGAAATTACTGTTTGTGCATTTACAATATTCATTGATTTTTGCCATTGAAAAACGTCCAGAAATGATTGAAGGTACTGACTGAATGAAAGGAGCTGGCATCTCACTCTCTTTGAATCTTCTTTATCATTCTAAGAGGAGCAGGAAAAAGCAAAAAATTTCAGAATTGCACCTTGCAATGCGGAGAAATTACTGTTTGTGCATTTACAATATTCATTGATTTTTGCCATTGAAAAACGTCCAGAAATGATTGAAGCTACTGACTCAATGAATGGAGCTGGCATCTCACTCTCTTTGAATCTTCTTTATCATGCTAAGAGGAGCAGGAAAAAGCAAAAAATTTCAGAATTGCACCTTGCAATGCGGAGAAATTACAGTTTGTGCATTTACAATATTCATTGATTTTTGCCATTGAAAAACGTCCAGAAATGATTGAAGCTACTGACTGAATGAAAGGAGCTGGCATCTCACTCTCTTTGAATCTTCTTTATCATGCTAAGAAGAGCAGGAAAAAGCAAAAAATTTCAGAATTGCACCTTGCAATGCGGAGAAATTACTGTTTGTGCATTTACAATATTCGTTGATTTTTGCCATTGAAAAACGTCCAGAAATGATTGAAGCTACTGACTGAATGAAAGGAGCTGGCATCTCACTCTCTTTGAATCTTCTTTATCATGCTAAGAGGAGCAGGAAAAAGCAAAAAATTTCAGAATTGCACCTTGCAATGCGGAGAAATTACAGTTTGTGCATTTACAATATTCATTGATTTTTGCCATTGAAAAACGTCCAGAAATGATTGAAGCTACTGACTGAATGAAAGGAGCTGGCATCTCACTCTCTTTGAATCTTCTTTATCATGCTAAGAGGAGCAGGAAAAAGCAAAAAATTTCAGAATTGCACCTTGCAATGCAGAGAAATTACTGTTTGTGCATTTACAATATTCATTGATTTTTGCCATTGAAAAACATGTTATTCATATACCAGAAATGTTTGAAGCTCCTGACTGAATGAAAGGAGCTGGCACCTCACTCTCTTTGAATCTTCTTTATCATGCTAAGAGGAGCAGGAAAAAGCAAAAAATTTCAGAATTGCACCTTGCAATGCGGAGAAATTACTGTTTGTGCATTTACAATATTCATTGATTTTTGCCATTGAAAAACGTCCAGAAATGATTGAAGCTACTGACTGAATGAAAGGAGCTGGCATCTCACTCTCTTTGAATCTTCTTTATCATGCTAAGAGGAGCAGGAAAAAGCAAAAAATTTCAGAATTGCACCTTGCAATGCGGAGAAATTACTGTTTGTGCATTTACAATATTCATTGATTTTTGCCATTGAAAAATGTCCAGAAATGATTGAAGCTACTGACTGAATGAAAGGAGCTGGCATCTCACTCTCTTTGAATCTTCTTTATCATGCTAAGAGGAGCAGGAAAAAGCAAAAAATTTCAGAATTGCGCCTTGCAATGCGGAGAAATTCCTGTTTGTGCATTTACAAAATTCATTGATTTTTGCCATTGAAAAACATCATGTTATTCATATACCAGAAATGATTGAAGCTACTGACTGAAGGAAAGGAGCTGGCATCTCACTCTCTTTGAATCTTCTTTATCATGCTAAGAGGAGCAGGAAAAAGCAAAAAATTTCAGAATTGCACCTTGCAATGCGGAGAAATTACTGTTTGTGCATTTACAATATTCATTGATTTTTGCCATTGAAAAACGTCCAGAAATGATTGAAGCTACTGACTGAATGAAAGGAGCTGGCATCTCACTCTCTTTGAATCTTCTTTATCATGCTAAGAGGAGCAGGAAAAAGCAAAAAATTTCAGAATTGCTCCTTGCAATGCGGAGAAATTACTGTTTGTGCATTTACAATATTCATTGATTTTTGCGATTGAAAAACATCATGTTATTCATATACCAGAAATGATTGAAGCTACTGACTGAATGAAAGGAGCTGGCATCTCATTCTCTTTGAATCTTCTTTATCATGCTAAGAGGAGCAGGAAAAAGCAAAAAATTTCAGAATTGCACCTTGCAATGCGGAGAAATTACTGTTTGTGCATTTACAATATTCATTGATTTTTGCCATTGAAAAACGTCCAGAAATGATTGAAGCTACTGACTGAATGAAAGGAGCTGGCATCTCACTCTCTTTGAATCTTCTTTATCATGCTAAGAGGAGCAGGAAAAAGCAAAAAATTTCAGAATTGCACCTTGCAATGCGGAGAAATTACTGTTTGTGCATTTACAATATTCATTGATTTTTGCCATTGAAAAATGTCCAGAAATGATTGAAGCTACTGACTGAATGAAAGGAGCTGGCATCTCACTCTCTTTGAATCTTCTTTATCATGCTAAGAGGAGCAGGAAAAAGCAAAAAATTTCAGAATTGCGCCTTGCAATGCGGAGAAATTCCTGTTTGTGCATTTAAAAAATTCATTGATTTTTGCCATTGAAAAACATCATGTTATTCATATACCAGAAATGATTGAAGCTACTGACTGAAGGAAAGGAGCTGGCATCTCACTCTCTTTGAATCTTCTTTATCATGCTAAGAGGAGCAGGAAAAAGCAAAAAATTTCAGAATTGCACCTTGCAATGCGGAGAAATTACTGTTTGTGCATTTACAATATTCATTGATTTTTGCCATTGAAAAACGTCCAGAAATGATTGAAGCTACTGACTGAATGAAAGGAGCTGGCATCTCACTCTCTTTGAATCTTCTTTATCATGCTAAGAGGAGCAGGAAAAAGCAAAAAATTTCAGAATTGCTCCTTGCAATGCGGAGAAATTACTGTTTGTGCATTTACAATATTCATTGATTTTTGCGATTGAAAAACATCATGTTATTCATATACCAGAAATGATTGAAGCTACTGACTGAATGAAAGGAGCTGGCATCTCATTCTCTTTGAATCTTCTTTATCATGCTAAGAGGAGCAGGAAAAAGTAAAAAATTTCAGAATTGCACCTTGCAATGCGGAGAAATTACTGTTTGTGCATTTACAATATTCAATGATTTTTGCCATTGAAAAACGTCCAGAAATGATTGAAGCTACTGACTGAATGAAAGGAGCTGGCATCTCACTCTCTTTGAATCTTGTTTATCATGCTAAGAGGAGCAGGAAAAAGCAAAAAATTTCAGAATTGCACCTTGCAATGCGGAGAAATTACTGTTTGTGCATTTACAATATTCATTGATTTTTGCCATTGAAAAACGTCCAGAAATGATTGAAGCTACTGACTGAATGAAAGGAGCTGGCATCTCACTCTCTTTGAATCTTCTTTATCATGCTAAGAGGAGCAGGAAAAAGCCAAAAATTTCAGAATTGCACCTTGCAATGTGGAGAAATTACTGTTTGTGCATTTACAATATTCATTGATTTTTGCTATTGAAAAACATCATGTTATTCATATACCAGAAATGATTGAAGCTACTGACTGAATGAAAGGAGCTGGCATCTCACTCTCTTTGAATCTTCTTTATCATGCTAAGAGGAGCAGGAAAAAGCAAAAAATTTCAGAATTGCACCTTGCAATGCGGAGAAATTACTGTTTGTGCATTTACAATATTCATTGATTTTTGCCATTGAAAAACGTCCAGAAATGATTGAAGCTACTGACTGAATGAAAGGAGCTGGCATCTCACTCTCTTTGAATCTTCTTTATCATGCTAAGAGGAGCAGGAAAAAGCAAAAAATTTCAGAATTGCACCTTGCAATGCGGAGAAATTACTGTTTGTGCATTTACAATATTCATTGATTTTTGCCATTGAAAAATGTCCAGAAATGATTGAAGCTACTGACTGAATGAAAGGAGCTGGCATCTCACTCTCTTTGAATCTTCTTTATCATGCTAAGAGGAGCAGGAAAAAGCAAAAAATTTCAGAATTGCGCCTTGCAATGCGGAGAAATTACTGTTTGTGCATTTACAAAATTCATTGATTTTTGCCATTGAAAAACATCATGTTATTCATATACCAGAAATGATTGAAGCTACTGACTGAAGGAAAGGATCTGGCATCTCACTCTCTTTGAATCTTCTTTGTCATGCTAAGAGGAGCAGGAAAAAGCAAAAAATTTCAGAATTGCACCTTGCAATGCGGAGAAATTACTGTTTGTGCATTTACAATATTCATTGATTTTTGCCATTGAAAAACGTCCAGAAATGATTGAAGCTACTGACTGAATGAAAGGAGCTGGCATCTCACTCTCTTTGAATCTTCTTTATCATGCTAAGAGGAGCAGGAAAAAGCAAAACATTTCAGAATTGCACCTTGCAATGCGGAGAAATTACTGTTTGTGCATTTACAATATTCATTGATTTTTGCGATTGAAAAACATCATGTTATTCATATACCAGAAATGATTGAAGCTACTGACTGAATGAAAGGAGCTGGCATCTCACTCTCTTTGAATCTTCTTTATCATGCTAAGAGGAGCAGGAAAAAGTAAAAAATTTCAGAATTGCACCTTGCAATGCGGAGAAATTACTGTTTGTGCATTTACAATATTCAATGATTTTTGCCATTGAAAAACGTCCAGAAATGATTGAAGCTACTGACTGAATGAAAGGAGCTGGCATCTCACTCTCTTTGAATCTTCTTTATCATGCTAAGAGGAGCAGGAAAAAGCAAAAAATTTCAGAATTGCACCTTGCAATGCGGAGAAATTACTGTTTGTGCATTTACAATATTCATTGATTTTTGCCATTGAAAAACGTCCAGAAATGATTGAAGCTACTGACTGAATGAAAGGAGCTGGCATCTCACTCTCTTTGAATCTTCTTTATCATGCTAAGAGGAGCAGGAAAAAGCAAAAAATTTCAGAATTGCACCTTGCAATGCGGAGAAATTACTGTTTGTGCATTTACAATATTCATTAATTTTTGCCATTGAAAAACATCATGTTATTCATATACCAGAAATGATTGAAGCTACTGACTGAATGAAAGGAGCTGGCGTCTCACTCTCTTTGAATCTTCTTTATCATGCTAAGAGGAGCAGGAAAAAGTAAAAAATTTCAGAATTGCACCTTGCAATGCGGAGAAATTACTGTTTGTGCATTTATAATATTCAATGATTTTTGCCATTGAAAAACGTCCAGAAATGATTGAAGCTACTGACTGAACGAAAGGAGCTGGCATCTCACTCTCTTTGAATCTTCTTTATCATGCTAAGAGGAGCAGGAAAAAGCAAAAAATTTCAGAATTGCACCTTGCAATGCGGAGAAATTACTGTTTGTGCATTTACAATATTCATTGATTTTTGCCATTGAAAAACATCATGTTATTCATATACCATAAATGTTTGAAGCTACTGACTGAATGAAAGGAGCTGGCATCTCACTCTCTTTGAATCTTCTTTATCATGCTAAGAGGAGCAGGAAAAAGCAAAAAATTTCAGAATTGCACCTTGCAATGCGGAGAAATTACTGTTTGTGCATTTACAATATTCAATGATTTTTGCCATTGAAAAACGTCCAGAAATGATTGAAGCTACTGACTGAATGAAAGGAGCTGGCATCTCACTCTCTTTGAATCTTGTTTATCATGCTAAGAGGAGCAGGAAAAAGCAAAAAATTTCAGAATTGCACCTTGCAATGCGGAGAAATTACTGTTTGTGCATTTACAATATTCATTGATTTTTGCCATTGAAAAATGTCCAGAAATGATTGAAGCTACTGACTGAATGAAAGGAGCTGGCATCTCACTCTCTTTGAATCTTCTTTATCATGCTAAGAGGAGCAGGAAAAAGCAAAAAATTTCAGAATTGCGCCTTGCAATGCGGAGAAATTACTGTTTGTGCATTTACAAAATTCATTGATTTTTGCCATTGAAAAACATCATGTTATTCATATACCAGAAATGATTGAAGCTACTGACTGAAGGAAAGGATCTGGCATCTCACTCTCTTTGAATCTTCTTTGTCATGCTAAGAGGAGCAGGAAAAAGCAAAAAATTTCAGAATTGCACCTTGCAATGCGGAGAAATTACTGTTTGTGCATTTACAATATTCATTGATTTTTGCCATTGAAAAACGTCCAGAAATGATTGAAGCTACTGACTGAATGAAAGGAGCTGGCATCTCACTCTCTTTGAATCTTCTTTATCATGCTAAGAGGAGCAGGAAAAAGCAAAACATTTCAGAATTGCACCTTGCAATGCGGAGAAATTACTGTTTGTGCATTTACAATATTCATTGATTTTTGCGATTGAAAAACATCATGTTATTCATATACCAGAAATGATTGAAGCTACTGACTGAATGAAAGGAGCTGGCATCTCACTCTCTTTGAATCTTCTTTATCATGCTAAGAGGAGCAGGAAAAAGTAAAAAATTTCAGAATTGCACCTTGCAATGCGGAGAAATTACTGTTTGTGCATTTACAATATTCAATGATTTTTGCCATTGAAAAACGTCCAGAAATGATTGAAGCTACTGACTGAATGAAAGGAGCTGGCATCTCACTCTCTTTGAATCTTCTTTATCATGCTAAGAGGAGCAGGAAAAAGCAAAAAATTTCAGAATTGCACCTTGCAATGCGGAGAAATTACTGTTTGTGCATTTACAATATTCATTGATTTTTGCCATTGAAAAACGTCCAGAAATGATTGAAGCTACTGACTGAATGAAAGGAGCTGGCATCTCACTCTCTTTGAATCTTCTTTATCATGCTAAGAGGAGCAGGAAAAAGCAAAAAATTTCAGAATTGCACCTTGCAATGCGGAGAAATTACTGTTTGTGCATTTACAATATTCATTAATTTTTGCCATTGAAAAACATCATGTTATTCATATACCAGAAATGATTGAAGCTACTGACTGAATGAAAGGAGCTGGCGTCTCACTCTCTTTGAATCTTCTTTATCATGCTAAGAGGAGCAGGAAAAAGTAAAAAATTTCAGAATTGCACCTTGCAATGCGGAGAAATTACTGTTTGTGCATTTATAATATTCAATGATTTTTGCCATTGAAAAACGTCCAGAAATGATTGAAGCTACTGACTGAACGAAAGGAGCTGGCATCTCACTCTCTTTGAATCTTCTTTATCATGCTAAGAGGAGCAGGAAAAAGCAAAAAATTTCAGAATTGCACCTTGCAATGCGGAGAAATTACTGTTTGTGCATTTACAATATTCATTGATTTTTGCCATTGAAAAACATCATGTTATTCATATACCATAAATGTTTGAAGCTACTGACTGAATGAAAGGAGCTGGCATCTCACTCTCTTTGAATCTTCTTTATCATGCTAAGAGGAGCAGGAAAAAGCAAAAAATTTCAGAATTGCACCTTGCAATGCGGAGAAATTACTGTTTGTGCATTTACAATATTCAATGATTTTTGCCATTGAAAAACGTCCAGAAATGATTGAAGCTACTGACTGAATGAAAGGAGCTGGCATCTCACTCTCTTTGAATCTTGTTT
Source organism: Phyllobates terribilis (assembly GCF_046119375.1). Taxonomy (NCBI): domain Eukaryota; kingdom Metazoa; phylum Chordata; class Amphibia; order Anura; family Dendrobatidae; genus Phyllobates; species Phyllobates terribilis. The sequence goes on along the minus strand of NW_027363783.1, from coordinate 118,200 downwards.
ATCATGCTAAGAGGAGCAGGAAAAAGCAAAAAATTTCAGAATTGCACCTTGCAATGCGGAGAAATTACTGTTTGTGCATTTACAATATTCATTGATTTTTGTCATTGAAAAACGTCCAGAAATGATTGAAGCTACTGACTGAATGAAAGGAGCTGGCATCTCACTCTCTTTGAATCTTCTTTATCATGCTAAGAGGAGCAGGAAAAAGCAAAAAATTTCAGAATTGCACCTTGCAATGCGGAGAAATTACTGTTTGTGCATTTACAATATTCATTGATTTTTGCTATTGAAAAACATCATGTTATTCATATACCAGAAATGATTGAAGCTACTGACTGAATGAAAGGAGCTGGCATCTCACTCTCTTTGAATCTTCTTTATCATGCTAAGAGGAGCAGGAAAAAGCAAAAAATTTCAGAATTGCACCTTGCAATGCGGAGAAATTATAGTTTGTGCATTTACAATATTCATTGATTTTTGCCATTGAAAAACGTCCAGAAATGATTGAAGCTACTGACTGAATGAAAGGAGCTGGCATCTCACTATCTTTGAATCTTCTTTATCATGCTAAGAGGAGCAGGAAAAAGCAAAAAATTTCAGAATTGCACCTTGCAATGCGGAGAAATTACTTTTTGTGCATTTACAATATTCATTGATTTTTGCCATTGAAAAACGTCCAGAAATGATTGAAGCTACTGACTGAATGAAAGGAGCTGGCATCTCACTCTCTTTGAATCTTCTTTATCATGCTAAGAGGAGCAGGAAAAAGCAAAAAATTTCAGAATTGCACCTTGCAATGCGGAGAAATTACTGTTTGTGCATTTACAATATTCATTGATTTTTGCTATTGAAAAACATCATGTTATTCATATACCAGAAATGATTGAAGCTACTGACTGAATGAAAGGAGCTGGCATCTCACTCTCTTTGAATCTTCTTTATCATGCTAAGAGGAGCAGGAAAAAGCAAAAAATTTCAGAATTGCACCTTGCAATGCGGAGAAATTACAGTTTGTGCATTTACAATATTCATTGATTTTTGCCATTGAAAAGCGTCCAGAAATGATTGAAGCTACTGACTGAATGAAAGGAGCTGGCATCTCACTCTCTTTGAATCTTCTTTATCATGCTAAGAGGAGCAGGAAAAAGCAAAAAATTTCAGAATTGCACCTTGCAATGCGGAGAAATTACTGTTTGTGCATTTACAATATTCATTGATTTTTGCCATTGAAAAACGTCCAGAAATGATTGAAGGTACTGACTGAATGAAAGGAGCTGGCATCTCACTCTCTTTGAATCTTCTTTATCATGCTAAGAGGAGCAGGAAAAAGCAAAAAATTTCAGAATTGCACCTTGCAATGCGGAGAAATTACTGTTTGTGCATTTACAATATTCATTGATTTTTGCCATTGAAAAACGTCCAGAAATGATTGAAGCTACTGACTGAATGAAAGGAGCTGGCATCTCACTCTCTTTGAATCTTCTTTATCATGCTAAGAGGAGCAGGAAAAAGCAAAAAATTTCAGAATTGCACCTTGCAATGCGGAGAAATTACTGTTTGTGCATTTACAATATTCATTGATTTTTGCCATTGAAAAATGTCCAGAAATGATTGAAGCTACTGACTGAATGAAAGGAGCTGGCATCTCACTCTCTTTGAATCTTCTTTATCATGCTAAGAGGAGCAGGAAAAAGCAAAAAATTTCAGAATTGCGCCTTGCAATGCGGAGAAATTACTGTTTGTGCATTTACAAAATTCATTGATTTTTGCCATTGAAAAATATCATGTTATTCATATACTAGAAATGATTGATGTTTTTCAATGGCAAAAATCAATGAATATTGTAAATGCACAAACAGTAATTTCTCCGCATTGCAAGGTGCAATTCTGAAATTTTTTGCTTTTTCCTGCTAATCCTAGCATGATAAAGAAGATTCAAAGAGAGTGAGATGCCAGCTCCTTTCATTCAGTCAGTAGCTTCAAACATTTCTGGACGTTTTTCAATGGCAAAAATCAATGAATATTGTAAATGCACAAACAGTAATATCTCCACATTGCAAGGTGCAATTCTGAAATTTTTTGCTTTTTCCTGTTAATCCTAGCATGATAAAGAAGATTTAAAGAGAGTGAGATGCCAGCTCCTTTCATTCAGTCAGTAGCTTCAAACATTTCTGGTATATGAAAAACATGTTTTTCAATGGCAAAAATCAATGAATATTGTAAATGCACAAACAGTAATATCTCCACATTGCAAGGTGCAATTCTGAAATTTTTTGCTTTTTCCTGCTAATCCTAGCATGATAAAGAAGATTCAAAGAGAGTGAGATGCCAGCTCCTTTCATTCAGTCAGTAGCTTCAAACATTTCTGGTATATGAAAAACATGTTTTTCAATGGCAAAAATCAATGAATATTGTAAATGCACAAACAGTAATATCTCCACATTGCAAGGTGCAATTCTGAAATTTTTTGCTTTTTCCTGCTAATCCTAGCATGATAAAGAAGATTCAAAGAGAGTGAGATGCCAGCTCCTTTCATTCAGTCAGTAGCTTCAAACATTTCTGGACGTTTTTCAATGGCAAAAATCAATGAATATTGTAAATGCACAAACAGTAATATCTCCACATTGCAAGGTGCAATTCTGAAATTTTTTGCTTTTTCCTGCTAATCCTAGCATGATAAAGAAGATTCAAAGAGAGTGAGATGCCAGCTCCTTTCATTCAGTCAGTAGCTTCAAACATTTCTGGACGTTTTTCAATGGCAAAAATCAATGAATATTGTAAATGCACAAACAGTAATATCTCCACATTGCAAGGTGCAATTCTGAAATTTTTTGCTTTCTCCTGTTAATCCTAGCATGATAAAGAAGATTCAAAGAGAGTGAGATGCCAGCTCCTTTCATTCAGTCAGTAGCTTCAAACATTTCTGGTATATGAAAAACATGTTTTTCAATGGCAAAAATCAATGAATATTGTAAATGCACAAACAGTAATATCTCCACATTGCAAGGTGCAATTCTGAAATTTTTTGTTTTTTCCTGTTAATCCTAGCATGATAAAGAAGATTCAAAGAGAGTGAGATGCCAGCTCCTTTCATTCAGTCAGTAGCTTCAAACATTTCTGGTATATGAAAAACATGTTTTTCAATGGCAAAAATCAATGAATATTGTAAATGCACAAACAGTAATATCTCCACATTGCAAGGTGCAATTCTGAAATTTTTTGCTTTTTCCTGCTAATCCTAGCATGATAAAGAAGATTCAAAGAGAGTGAGATGCCAGCTCCTTTCATTCAGTCAGTAGCTTCAAACATTTCTGGACGTTTTTCAATGGCAAAAATCAATGAATATTGTAAATGCACAAACAGTAATATCTCCACATTGCAAGGTGCAATTCTGAAATTTTTTGCTTTTTCCTGTTAATCCTAGCATGATAAAGAAGATTTAAAGAGAGTGAGATGCCAGCTCCTTTCATTCAGTCAGTAGCTTCAAACATTTCTGGTATATGAAAAACATGTTTTTCAATGGCAAAAATCAATGAATATTGTAAATGCACAAACAGTAATATCTCCACATTGCAAGGTGCAATTCTGAAATTTTTTGCTTTTTCCTGCTAATCCTAGCATGATAAAGAAGATTCAAAGAGAGTGAGATGCCAGCTCCTTTCATTCAGTCAGTAGCTTCAAACATTTCTGGTATATGAAAAACATGTTTTTCAATGGCAAAAATCAATGAATATTGTAAATGCACAAACAGTAATATCTCCACATTGCAAGGTGCAATTCTGAAATTTTTTGCTTTTTCCTGCTAATCCTAGCATGATAAAGAAGATTCAAAGAGAGTGAGATGCCAGCTCCTTTCATTCAGTCAGTAGCTTCAAACATTTCTGGACGTTTTTCAATGGCAAAAATCAATGAATATTGTAAATGCACAAACAGTAATATCTCCACATTGCAAGGTGCAATTCTGAAATTTTTTGCTTTTTCCTGCTAATCCTAGCATGATAAAGAAGATTCAAAGAGAGTGAGATGCCAGATCCTTTCATTCAGTCAGTAGCTTCAAACATTTCTGGACGTTTTTCAATGGCAAAAATCAATGAATATTGTAAATGCACAAACAGTAATATCTCCACATTGCAAGGTGCAATTCTGAAATTTTTTGCTTTCTCCTGTTAATCCTAGCATGATAAAGAAGATTCAAAGAGAGTGAGATGCCAGCTCCTTTCATTCAGTCAGTAGCTTCAAACATTTCTGGTATATGAAAAACATGTTTTTCAATGGCAAAAATCAATGAATATTGTAAATGCACAAACAGTAATATCTCCACATTGCAAGGTGCAATTCTGAAATTTTTTGTTTTTTCCTGTTAATCCTAGCATGATAAAGAAGATTCAAAGAGAGTGAGATGCCAGCTCCTTTCATTCAGTCAGTAGCTTCAAACATTTCTGGTATATGAAAAACATGTTTTTCAATGGCAAAAATCAATGAATATTGTAAATGCACAAACAGTAATATCTCCACATTGCAAGGTGCAATTCTGAAATTTTTTGCTTTTTCCTGCTAATCCTAGCATGATAAAGAAGATTCAAAGAGAGTGAGATGCCAGCTCCTTTCATTCAGTCAGTAGCTTCAAACATTTCTGGTATATGAAAAACATGTTTTTCAATGGCAAAAATCAATGAATATTGTAAATGCACAAACAGTAATATCTCCACATTGCAAGGTGCAATTCTGAAATTTTTTGCTTTTTCCTGCTAATCCTAGCATGATAAAGAAGATTCAAAGAGAGTGAGATGCCAGCTCCTTTCATTCAGTCAGTAGCTTCAAACATTTCTGGTATATGAAAAACATGTTTTTCAATGGCAAAAATCAATGAATATTGTAAATGCACAAACAGTAATATCTCCACATTGCAAGGTGCAATTCTGAAATTTTTTGCTTTTTCCTGCTAATCCTAGCATGATAAAGAAGATTCAAAGAGAGTGAGATGCCAGCTCCTTTCATTCAGTCAGTAGCTTCAAACATTTCTGGTATATGAAAAACATGTTTTTCAATGGCAAAAATCAATGAATATTGTAAATGCACAAACAGTAATATCTCCACATTGCAAGGTGCAATTCTGAAATTTTTAGCTTTTTCCTGTTAATCCTAGCATGATAAAGAAGATTCAAAGAGAGTGAGATGCCAGCTCCTTTCATTCAGTCAGTAGCTTCAAACATTTCTGGTATATGAAAAACATGTTTTTCAATGGCAAAAATCAATGAATATTGTAAATGCACAAACAGTATTATCTCCACATTGCAAGGTGCAATTCTGAAATTTTTTGCTTTTTCCTGCTAATCCTAGCATGATAAAGAAGATTCAAAGAGAGTGAGATGCCAGCTAATTTCATTCAGTCAGTAGCTTCAAATATTTCTGGACGTTTTTCAATGGCAAAAATCAATGAATATTGTAAATGCACAAACAGTAATATCTCCACATTGCAAGGTGCAATTCTGAAATTTTTTGCTTTTTCCTGTTAATCCTAGCATGATAAAGAAGATTCAAAGAGAGTGAGATACCAGCTCCTTTCATTCAGTCAGTAGCTTCAAACATTTCTGGTATATGAAAAACATGTTTTTCAATGGCAAAAATCAATGAATATTGTAAATGCACAAACAGTAATATCTCCACATTGCAAGGTGCAATTCTGAAATTTTTTGCTTTTTCCTGCTAATCCTAGCATGATAAAGAAGATTCAAAGAGAGTGAGATGCCAGCTAATTTCATTCAGTCAGTAGCTTCAAACATTTCTGGACGTTTTTCAATGGCAAAAATCAATGAATATTGTAAATGCACAAACAGTAATATCTCCACATTGCAAGGTGCAATTCTGAAATTTTTTGCTTTTTCCTGCTAATCCTAGCATGATAAAGAAGATTCAAAGAGAGTGAGATGCCAGCTCCTTTCATTCAGTCAGTCGCTTCAAACATTTCTTGTATATGAAAAACATGTTTTTCAATGGCAAAAATCAATGAATATTGTAAATGCATAAACAGTAATATCTCCACATTGCAAGGTGCAATTCTGAAATTTTTTGCTTTTTCCTGCTAATCCTAGCATGATAAAGAAGATTCAAAGAGAGTGAGATACCAGCTCCTTTCATTCAGTCAGTAGCTTCAAACATTTCTGGACGTTTTTCAATGGCAAAAATCAATGAATATTGTAAATGCACAAACAGTAATATCTCCACATTGCAAGGTGCAATTCTGAAATTTTTTGCTTTTTCCTGTTAATCCTAGCATGATAAAGAAGATTCAAAGAGAGTGAGATGCCAGCTCCTTTCATTCAAGTCAGTAGCTTCAAACATTTCTGGTATATGAAAAACATGTTTTTCAATGGCAAAAATCAATGAATATTGTAAATGCACAAACAGTAATATCTCCACATTGCAAGGTGCAATTCTGAAATTTTTTGCTTTTTCCTGCTTATCCTAGCATGATAAAGAAGATTCAAAGAGAGTGAGATGCCAGCTCCTTTCATTCAGTCAGTAGCTTCAAACATTTCTGGTATATGAAAAACATGTTTTTCAATGGCAAAAATCAATGAATATTGTAAATGCACAAACAGTAATATCTCCACATTGCAAGGTGCAATTCTGAAATTTTTTGCTTTTTCCTGCTTATCCTAGCATGATAAAGAAGATTCAAAGAGAGTGAGATGCCAGCTCCTTTCATTCAGTCAGTAGCTTCAAACATTTCTGGACGTTTTTCAATGGCAAAATCAATGAATATTGTAAATGCACAAACAGTAATATCTCCACATTGCAAGGTGCAATTCTGAAATTTTTTGCTTTTTCCTGTTAATCCTAGCATGATAAAGAAGATTCAAAGACAGTGATATGCCAGCTCCTTTCATTCAGTCAGTAGCTTCAAACATTTCTGGTATATGAAAAACATGTTTTTCAATGGCAAAAATCAATGAATATTGTAAATGCACAAACAGTAATATCTCCACATTGCAAGGTGCAATTCTGAATTTTTTTGCTTTTTCCTGCTAATCCTAGCATGATAAAGAAGATTCAAAGAGAGTGAGATGCCAGCTCCTTTCATTCCGTCAGTAGCTTCAAACATTTCTGGTATATGAAAAACATGTTTTTCAATGGCAAAAATCAATGAATATTGTAAATGCACAAACAGTAATATCTCCAAATTGCAAGGTGCAATTCTGAAATTTTTTGCTTTTTCCTGCTAATCCTAGCATGATAAAGAAGATTCAAAGAGAGTGAGATGCCAGCTCCTTTCATTCAGTCAGTAGCTTCAAACATTTCTGGACGTTTTTCAATGGCAAAATCAATGAATATTGTAAATGCACAAACAGTAATATCTCCACATTGCAAGGTGCAATTCTGAAATTTTTTGCTTTTTCCTGCTAATCCTAGCATGATAAAGAAGATTCAAAGAGAGTGAGATGCCAGCTAATTTCATTCAGTCAGTAGTTCAAACATTTCTGGACGTTTTTCAATGGCAAAAATCAATGAATATTGTAAATGCACAAACAGTAATATCTCCACATTGCAAGGTGCAATTCTGAAATTTTTTGCTTTTTCCTGCTAATCCTAGCATGATAAAGAAGATTCAAAGAGAGTGAGATGCCAGCTCCTTTCATTCAGTCAGTAGCTTCAAACATTTCTTGTATATGAAAAACATGTTTTTCAATGGCAAAAATCAATGAATATTGTAAATGCACAAACAGTAATATCTCCACATTGCAAGGTGCAATTCTGAAATTTTTTGCTTTTTCCTGCTAATCCTAGCATGATAAAGAAGATTCAAAGAGAGTGAGATACCAGCTCCTTTCATTCAGTCAGTAGCTTCAAACATTTCTGGACGTTTTTCAATGGCAAAAATCAATGAATATTGTAAATGCACAAACAGTAATATCTCCACATTGCAAGGTGCAATTCTGAAATTTTTTGCTTTTTCCTGTTAATCCTAGCATGATAAAGAAGATTCAAAGAGAGTGAGATGCCAGCTCCTTTCATTCAAGTCAGTAGCTTCAAACATTTCTGGTATATGAAAAACATGTTTTTCAATGGCAAAAATCAATGAATATTGTAAATGCACAAACAGTAATATCTCCACATTGCAAGGTGCAATTCTGAAATTTTTTGCTTTTTCCTGCTTATCCTAGCATGATAAAGAAGATTCAAAGAGAGTGAGATGCCAGCTCCTTTCATTCCGTCAGTAGCTTCAAACATTTCTGGTATATGAAAAACATGTTTTTCAATGACAAAAATCAATGAATATTGTAAATGCACAAACAGTAATATCTCCACATTGCAAGGTGCAATTCTGAAATTTTTTGCTTTTTCCTGCTAATCCTATCATGATAAAGAAGATTCAAAGAGAGTGAGATGCCAGCTCCTTTCATTCCGTCAGTAGCTTCAAACATTTCTGGTATATGAAAAACATGTTTTTCAATGGAAAAAATCAATGAATATTGTAAATGCACAAACAGTAATATCTCCACATTGCAAGGTGCAATTCTGAAATTTTTTGCTTTTTCCTGCTAATCCTAGCATGATAAAGAAGATTCAAAGAGAGTGAGATGCCAGCTCCTTTCATTCAGTCAGTAGCTTCAAACATTTCTGGACGTTTTTCAATGGCAAAAATCAATGAATATTGTAAATGCACAAACAGTAATATCTCCACATTGCAAGGTGCAATTCTGAAATTTTTTGCTTTTTCCTGCTAATCCTAGCATGATAAAGAAGATTCAAAGAGAGTGAGATGCCAGCTCCTTTCATTTAGTCAGTAGCTTCAAACATTTCTTGTATATGAAAAACATGTTTTTCAATGGCAAAAATCAATGAATATTGTAAATGCACAAACAGCAATATCTCCACATTGCAAGGTGCAATTCTGAAATTTTTTGCTTTTTCCTGCTAATCCTAGCATGATAAAGAAGATTCAAAGAGAGTGAGATGCCAGCTCCTTTCATTCAGTCAGTAGCTTCAAACATTTCTGGACGTTTTTCAATGGCAAAAATCAATGAATATTGTAAATGCACAAACAGTAATATCTCCACATTGCAAGGTGCAATTCTGAAATTTTTTGCTTTTTCCTGTTAATCCTAGCATGATAAAGAAGATTCAAAGAGAGTGAGATGCCAGCTCCTTTCATTCAGTCAGTAGCTTCAAACATTTCTGGTATATGAAAAACATGTTTTTCAATGGCAAAAATCAATGAATATTGTAAATGCACAAACAGTAATATCTCCACATTGCAAGGTGCAATTCTGAAATTTTTTGCTTTTTCCTGCTAATCCTAGCATGATAAAGAAGATTCAAAGAGAGTGAGATGCCAGCTCCTTTCATTCAGTCAGTAGCTTCAAACATTTCTGGTATATGAAAAACATGTTTTTCAATGGCAAAAATCAATGAATATTGTAAATGCACAAACAGTAATATCTCCACATTGCAAGGTGCAATTCTGAAATTTTTTGCTTTTTCCTGCTAATCCAAGCATGATAAAGAAGATTCAAAGAGAGTGAGATGCCAGCTCCTTTCATTCAGTCAGTAGCTTCAAACATTTCTGTTATATGAATAACATGATGTTTTTCAATGGCAAAAATCAATGAATATTGTAAATGCACAAACAGTAATTTCTCCGCATTGCAAGGTGCAATTCTGAAATTTTTTGCTTTTTCCTGCTCCTCTTAGCATGATAAAGAAGATTCAAAGAGAGTGAGATGCCAGCTCCTTTCATTCAGTCAGTAGCTTCAAACATTTCTGGTATATGAATAACATGATGTTTTTCAATGGCAAAAATCAATGAATATTGTAAATGCACAAACAGTAATTTCTCCGCATTGCAAGGTGCAATTCTGAAATTTTTTGCTTTTTCCTGCTCCTCTTAGCATGATAAAGACGATTCAAAGAGAGTGAGATGCCAGCTCCTTTCATTCAGTCAGTAGCTTCAATCATTTCTGGACGTTTTTCAATGGCAAAAATCAATGAATATTGTAAATGCACAAACAGTAATTTCTCCGCATTGCAAGGTGCAATTCTGAAATTTTTTGCTTTTTCCTGCTCCTCTTAGCATGATAAAGAAAATTCAGAGTGAGATGCCAGCTGCTTTCATTCAGTCAGTAGCTTCAATCATTTCTGGACGTTTTTCAATGGCAAAAATCAATGAATATTGTAAATGCACAAACAGTAATATCTCCACATTGCAAGGTGCAATTCTGAAATTTTTTGCTTTTTCCTGTTAATCCTAGCATGATAAAGAAGATTCAAAGAGAGTGAGATGCCAGCTCCTTTCATTCAGTCAGTAGCTTCAAACATTTCTGGTATATGAAAAACATGTTTTTCAATGGCAAAAATCAATGAATATTGTAAATGCACAAACAGTAATATCTCCACATTGCAAGGTGCAATTCTGAAATTTTTTGCTTTTTCCTGCTAATCCAAGCATGATAAAGAAAATTCAAAGAGAGTGAGATGCCAGCTCCTTTCATTCAGTCAGTAGCTTCAAACATTTCTGGTATATGAATAACATGATGTTTTTCAATGGCAAAAATCAATGAATATTGTAAATGCACAAACAGTAATTTCTCCGCATTGCAAGGTGCAATTCTGAATTTTTTTGCTTTTTCCTGCTCCTCTTAGCATGATAAAGAAGATTCAAAGAGAGTGAGATGCCAGCTCCTTTCATTCAGTCAGTAGCTTCAAACATTTCTGGTATATGAATAACATGATGTTTTTCAATGGCAAAAATCAATGAATATTGTAAATGCACAAACAGTAATTTCTCCGCATTGCAAGGTGCAATTCTGAAATTTTTTGCTTTTTCCTGCTCCTCTTAGCATGATAAAGACGATTCAAAGAGAGTGAGATGCCAGCTCCTTTCATTCAGTCAGTAGCTTCAATCATTTCTGGACGTTTTTCAATGGCAAAAATCAATGAATATTGTAAATGCACAAACAGTAATTTCTCCGCATTGCAAGGTGCAATTCTGAAATTTTTTGCTTTTTCCTGCTCCTCTTAGCATGATAAAGAAAATTCAGAGTGAGATGCCAGCTGCTTTCATTCAGTCAGTAGCTTCAATCATTTCTGGACGTTTTTCAATGGCAAAAATCAATGAATATTGTAAATGCACAAACAGTAATTTCTCCGCATTGCAAGGTGCAATTCTGAAATTTTTTGCTTTTTCCTGCTCCTCTTAGCATGATAAAGAAGATTCAAAGAGAGTGAGATGCCAGCTCCTTTCATTCAGTCAGTAGCTTCAAACATTTCTGGTATATGAATAACATGATGTTTTTCAATGGCAAAAATCAATGAATATTGTAAATGCACAAACAGTAATTTCTCCGCATTGCAAGGTGCAATTCTGAAATTTTTTGCTTTTTCCTGCTCCTCTTAGCATGATAAAGAAGATTCAAAGAGAGTGAGATGCCAGCTCCTTTCGTTCAGTCAGTAGCTTCAATCATTTCTGGACGTTTTTCAAAGGCAAAAATCATTGAATATTGTAAATGCACAAACAGTAATTTCTCCGCATTGCAAGGTGCAATTCTGAAATTTTTTACTTTTTCCTGCTCCTCTTAGCATGATAAAGAAGATTCAAAGAGAGTGAGATGCCAGCTCCTTTTATTCAGTCAGTAGCTTCAATCATTTCTGGTATATGAATAACATGATGTTTTTCAATGGCAAAAATCAATGAATATTGTAAATGCACAAACAGTAATTTCTCCGCATTGCAAGGTGCAATTCTGAAGTTTTTTGCTTTTTCCTGCTCCTCTTAGCATGATAAAGAAGATTCAAAGAGAGTGAGATGCCAGCTCCTTTCATTCAGTCAGTAGATTCAATCATTTCTGGACGTTTTTCAATGGCAAAAATCATTGAATATTGTAAATGCACAAACAGTAATTTCTCCGCATTGCAAGGTGCAATTCTGAAATTTTTTACTTTTTCCTGCTCCTCTTAGCATGATAAAGAAGATTCAAAGAGAGTGAGATGCCAGCTCCTTTCATTCAGTCAGTAGCTTCAATCATTTCTGGTATATGAATAACATGATGTTTTTCAATGTCAAAAATCAATGAATATTGTAAATGCACAAACAGTAATTTCTCCGCATTGCAAGGTGCAATTCTGAAATTTTTTGCTTTTTCCTGCTCCTCTTAGCATGATAAAGAAGATTCAAAGAGAGTGAGATGCCAGCTCCTTTCATTCAGTCAGTAGCTTCAATCATTTCTGGACGTTTTTCAATGGCAAAAATCAATGAATATTGTAAATGCACAAACAGTAATTTCTCCGCATTGCAAGGTGCAATTCTGAAATTTTTTGCTTTTTCCTGCTCCTCTTAGCATGATAAAGAAAATTCAGAGTGAGATGCCAGCTCCTTTCATTCAGTCAGTAGCTTCAATCATTTCTGGACGTTTTTCAATGGCAAAAATCAATGAATATTGTAAATGCACAAACAGTAATTTCTCCGCATTGCAAGGTGCAATTCTGAAATTTTTTGCTTTTTCCTGCTCCTCTTAGCATGATAAAGAAGATTCAAAGAGAGTGAGATGCCAGCTCCTTTCATTCAGTCAGTAGCTTCAAACATTTCTGGTATATGAATAACATGATGTTTTTCAATGGCAAAAATCAATGAATATTGTAAATGCACAATCAGTAATTTCTCCGCATTGCAAGGTGCAATTCTGAAATTTTTTGCTTTTTCCTGCTCCTCTTAGCATGATAAAGAAGATTCAAAGAGAGTGAGATGCCAGCTCCTTTCGTTCAGTCAGTAGCTTCAATCATTTCTGGACGTTTTTCAAAGGCAAAAATCATTGAATATTGTAAATGCACAAACAGTAATTTCTCCGCATTGCAATGTGCAATTCTGAAATTTTTTACTTTTTCCTGCTCCTCTTAGCATGATAAAGAAGATTCAAAGAGAGTGAGATGCCAGCTCCTTTCATTCAGTCAGTAGCTTCAATCATTTCTGGTATATGAATAACATGATGTTTTTCAATGGCAAAAATCAATGAATATTGTAAATGCACAAACAGTAATTTCTCCGCATTGCAAGGTGCAATTCTGAAGTTTTTTGCTTTTTCCTGCTCCTCTTAGCATGATAAAGAAGATTCAAAGAGAGTGAGATGCCAGCTCCTTTCATTCAGTCAGTAGCTTCAATCATTTCTGGACGTTTTTCAATGGCAAAAATCATTGAATATTGTAAATGCACAAACAGTAATTTCTCCGCATTGCAAGGTGCAATTCTGAAATTTTTTACTTTTTCCTGCTCCTCTTAGCATGATAAAGAAGATTCAAAGAGAGTGAGATGCCAGCTCCTTTCATTCAGTCAGTAGCTTCAATCATTTCTGGTATATGAATAACATGATGTTTTTCAATGGCAAAAATCAATGAATATTGTAAATGCACAAACAGTAATTTCTCCGCATTGCAAGGTGCAATTCTGAAATTTTTTGCTTTTTCCTGCTCCTCTTAGCATAATAAAGAAGATTCAAAGAAAGTGAGATGCCATCTCCTTTCATTCAGTCAGTAGCTTCAATCATTTCTGGACGTTTTTCAATGGCAAACATCAATGAATATTGTAAATGCACAAACAGTAATTTCTTCGCATTGCAAGGTGCAATTCTGAAATTTTTTGCTTTTTCCTGCTCCTCTTAGCATGATAAACAAGATTCAAAGAGAGTGAGATGCCAGCTCCTTTCATTCAGTCAGTAGCTTCAATCATTTCTGGACGTTTTTCAATGGCAAAAATCAATGAATATTGTAAATGCACAAACAGTAATTTCTCCGCATTGCAAGGTGCAATTCTGAAATTTTTTACTTTTTCCTGCTCCTCTTAGCATGATAAAGAAGATTCAAAGAGAGTGAGATGCCAGCTCCTTTCATTCAGTCAGTAGCTTCAAACATTCCTGGTATATGAATAACATAATGTTTTTCAATGGCAAAAATCAATGAATATTGTAAATGCACAAACAGTAATTTCTCCGCATTGCAAGGTGCAATTCTGAAATTTTTTGCTTTTTCCTGCTCCTCTTAGCATGATAAAGAAGATTCAAAGAGAGTGAGATGCCAGCTCCTTTCATTCAGTCAGTAGCTTCAATCATTTCTGGACGTTTTTCAATTGCAAAAATCAATGAATATTGTAAATGCACAAACAGTAATTTCTCCGCATTGCAAGGTGCAATTCTGAAATTTTTTGCTTTTTCCTGCTCCTCTTAGCATGATAAAGAAGATTCAAAGAGAGTGAGATGCCAGCTCCTTTCATTCAGTCAGTAGCTTCAAACATTTCTGGTATATGAATAACATGATGTTTTTCAATGGCAAAAATCAATGAATATTGTAAATGCACAAACAGTAATTTCTCCGCATTGCAAGGTGCAATTCTGAAATTTTTTGCTTTTTCCTGCTCCTCTTAGCATGATAAAGAAGATTCAAAGAGAGTGAGATGCCAGCTCCTTTCATTCAGTCAGTAGCATCAATCATTTCTGGTATATGAATAACATGATGTTTTTCAATGGCAAAAATCAATGAATATTGTAAATGCACAAACAGTAATTTCTCCGCATTGCAAGGTGCAATTCTGAAATTTTTTGCTTTTTCCTGCTCCTCTTAGCATGATAAAGAAGATTCAAAGAGAGTGAGATGCCAGCTCCTTTCGTTCAGTCAGTAGCTTCAATCATTTCTGGACGTTTTTCAAAGGCAAAAATCATTGAATATTGTAAATGCACAAACAGTAATTTCTCCGCATTGCAAGGTGCAATTCTGAAATTTTTTACTTTTTCCTGCTCCTCTTAGCATGATAAAGAAGATTCAAAGAGAGTGAGATGCCAGCTCCTTTCATTCAGTCAGTAGCTTCAATCATTTCTGGTATATGAATAACATGATGTTTTTCAATGGCAAAAATCAATGAATATTGTAAATGCACAAACAGTAATTTCTCCGCATTGCAAGGTGCAATTCTGAAATTTTTTGCTTTTTCCTGCTCCTCTTAGCATGATAAAGAAGATTCAAAGAGAGTGAGATGCCAGCTCCTTTCATTCAGTCAGTAGCTTCAATCATTTCTGGACGTTTTTCAGTGGCAAAAATCATTGAATATTGTAAATGCACAAACAGTAATTTCTCCGCATTGCAAGGTGCAATTCTGAAATTTTTTACTTTTTCCTGCTCCTCTTAGCATGATAAAGAAGATTCAAAGAGAGTGAGATGCCAGCTCCTTTCATTCAGTCAGTAGCTTCAATCATTTCTGGTATATGAATAACATGATGTTTTTCAATGGCAAAAATCAATGAATATTGTAAATGCACAAACAGTAATTTCTCCGCATTGCAAGGTGCAATTCTGAAATTTTTTGCTTTTTCCTGCTCCTCTTAGCATGATAAAGAAGATTCAAAGAGAGTGAGATGCCAGCTCCTTTCATTCAGTCAGTAGCTTCAATCATTTCTGGACGTTTTTCAATGGCAAAAATCAATGAATATTGTAAATGCACAAACAGTAATTTCTCCGCATTGCAAGGTGCAATTCTGAAATTTTTTGCTTTTTCCTGCTCCTCTTAGCATGATAAACAAGATTAAAAGAGAGTGAGATGCCAGCTCCTTTCATTCAGTCAGTAGCTTCAATCATTTCTGGACGTTTTTCAATGGCAAAAATCAATGAATATTGTAAATGCACAAACAGTAATTTCTCCGCATTGCAAGGTGCAATTCTGAAATTTTTTGCTTTTTCCTGCTCCTCTTAGCATGATAAAGAAGATTCAAAGAGAGTGAGATGCCAGCTCCTTTCATTCAGTCAGTAGCTTCAAACATTCCTGGTATATGAATAACATGATGTTTTTCAATGGCAAAAATCAATGAATATTGTAAATGCACAAACAGTAATTTCTCCGCATTGCAAGGTGCAATTCTGAAATTTTTTGCTTTTTCCTGCTCCTCTTAGCATGATAAAGAAGATTCAAAGAGAGTGAGATGCCAGCTCCTTTCATTCAGTCAGTAGCTTCAATCATTTCTGGACGTTTTTCAATTGCAAAAATCAATGAATATTGTAAATGCACAAACAGTAATTTCTCCGCATTGCAAGGTGCAACTCTGAAATTTTTTGCTTTTTCCTGCTCCTCTTAGCATGATAAAGAAGATTCAAAGAGAGTGAGATGCCAGCTCCTTTCATTCAGTCAGTAGCTTCAATCATTTCTGGTATATGAATAACGTGATGTTTTTCAATGGCAAAAATCAATGAATATTGTAAATGCACAAACAGTAATTTCTCCGCATTGCAAGGTGCAATTCTGAAATTTTTTGCTTTTTCCTGCTCCTCTTAGCATGATAAAGAAGATTCAAAGAGAGTGAGATGCCAGCTCCTTTCATTCAGTCAGTAGCTTCAAACATTTCTGGTATATGAATAACATGATGTTTTTCAATGGCAAAAATCAATGAATATTGTAAATGCACAAACAGTAATTTCTCCGCATTGCAAGGTGCAATTCTGAAATTTTTTGCTTTTTCCTGCTCCTCTTAGCATGATAAAGAAGATTCAAGGAGAGTGAGATGCCAGCTCCTTTCATTCAGTCAGTAGCTTCAAACATTTCTGGTATATGAATAACATGATGTTTTTCAATGGCAAAAATCAATGAATATTGTAAATGCACAAACAGTAATTTCTCCGCATTGCAAGGTGCAATTCTGAAATTTTTTGCTTTATCCTGCTCCTCTTAGCATGATAAAGAAGATTCAAAGAGAGTGAGATGCCAGCTCCTTTCATTCAGTCAGTAGCTTCAATCATTTCTGGACGTTTTTCAATGGCAAAAATCATTGAATATTGTAAATGCACAAACAGTAATTTCTCCGCATTGCAAGGTGCAATTCTGAAATTTTTTACTTTTTCCTGCTCCTCTTAGCATGATAAAGAAGATTCAAAGAGAGTGAGATGCCAGCTCCTTTCATTCAGTCAGTAGCTTCAATCATTTCTGGTATATGAATAACATGATGTTTTTCAATGGCAAAAATCAATGAATATTGTAAATGCACAAACAGTAATTTCTCCGCATTGCAAGGTGCAATTCTGAGATTTTTTGCTTTTTCCTGCTCCTCTTAGCATGATAAAGAAGATTCAAAGAGAGTGAGATGCCAGCTCCTTTCATTCAGTCAGTAGCTTCAATCATTTCTGGACGTTTTTCAATGGCAAAAATCAATGAATATTCTAAATGCACAAACAGTAATTTCTCCGCATTGCAAGGTGCAATTCTGAAATTTTTTGCTTTTTCCTGCTCCTCTTAGCATGATAAACAAGATTCAAAGAGAGTGAGATGCCAGCTCCTTTCATTCAGTCAGTAGCTTCAATCATTTCTGGACGTTTTTCAATGGCAAAAATCAATGAATATTGTAAATGCACAAACAGTAATTTCTCCGCATTGCAAGGTGCAATTCTGAAATTTTTTGCTTTTTCCTGCTCCTCTTAGCATGATAAAGAAGATTCACAGAGAGTGAGAAGCCAGCTCCTTTCATTCAGTCAGTAGCTTCAATCATTTCTGGACGTTTTTCAATTGCAAAAATCAATGAATATTGTAAATGCACAAACAGTAATTTCTCCGCATTGCAAGGTGCAATTCTGAAATTTTTTGCTTTTTCCTGCTCCTCTTAGCATGATAAAGAAGATTCAAAGAGAGTGAGATGCCAGCTCCTTTCATTCAGTCAGTAGCTTCAATCATTTCTGGTATATGAATAACATGATGTTTTTCAATGGCAAAAATCAATGAATATTGTAAATGCACAAACAGTAATTTCTCCGCATTGCAAGGTGCAATTCTGAAATTTTTTGCTTTTTCCTGCTCCTCTTAGCATGATAAAGAAGATTCAAAGAGAGTGAGATGCCAGCTCCTTTCATTCAGTCAGTAGCTTCAATCATTTCTGGACGTTTTTCAATGGCAAAAATCAATGAATATTGTAAATGCACAAACAGTAATTTCTCCGCATTGCAAGGTGCAATTCTGAAATTTTTTGCTTTTTCCTGCTCCTCTTAGCATGATAAAGAAGATTCAAAGAGAGTGAGATGCCAGCTCCTTTCATTCAGTCAGTAGCTTCAATCATTTCTGGACGTTTTTCAATGGCAAAAATCAATGAATATTGTAAATGCACAAACAGTAATTTCTCCGCATTGCAAGGTGCAATTCTAAAATTTTTTGCTTTTTCCTGCTCCTCTTAGCATGATAAAAAAGATTCAAAGAGAGTGAGATGCCAGCTCCTTTCATTCAGTCAGTAGCTTCAAACATTTCTGGTATATGAATAACATGATGTTTTTCAATGGCAAAAATCAATGAATATTGTAAATGCACAAACAGTAATTTCTCCGCATTGCAAGGTGCAATTCTGAAATTTTTTGCTTTTTCCTGCTCCTCTTAGCATGATAAAGAAGATTCAAAGAGAGTGAGATGCCAGCTCCTTTCATTCAGTCAGTAGCTTCAATCATTTCTGGACGTTTTTCAATTGCAAAAATCAATGAATATTGTAAATGCACAAACAGTAATTTCTCCGCATTGCAAGGTGCAACTCTGAAATTTTTTGCTTTTTCCTGCTCCTCTTAGCATGATAAAGAAGATTCAAAGAGAGTGAGATGCCAGCTCCTTTCATTCAGTCAGTAGCTTCAATCATTTCTGGTATATGAATAACGTGATGTTTTTCAATGGCAAAAATCAATGAATATTGTAAATGCACAAACAGTAATTTCTCCGCATTGCAAGGTGCAATTCTGAAATTTTTTGCTTTTTCCTGCTCCTCTTAGCATGATAAAGAAGATTCAAAGAGAGTGAGATGCCAGCTCCTTTCATTCAGTCAGTAGCTTCAAACATTTCTGGTATATGAATAACATGATGTTTTTCAATGGCAAAAATCAATGAATATTGTAAATGCACAAACAGTAATTTCTCCGCATTGCAAGGTGCAATTCTGAAATTTTTTGCTTTTTCCTGCTCCTCTTAGCATGATAAAGAAGATTCAAGGAGAGTGAGATGCCAGCTCCTTTCATTCAGTCAGTAGCTTCAAACATTTCTGGTATATGAATAACATGATGTTTTTCAATGGCAAAAATCAATGAATATTGTAAATGCACAAACAGTAATTTCTCCGCATTGCAAGGTGCAATTCTGAAATTTTTTGCTTTATCCTGCTCCTCTTAGCATGATAAAGAAGATTCAAAGAGAGTGAGATGCCAGCTCCTTTCATTCAGTCAGTAGCTTCAATCATTTCTGGACGTTTTTCAATGGCAAAAATCATTGAATATTGTAAATGCACAAACAGTAATTTCTCCGCATTGCAAGGTGCAATTCTGAAATTTTTTACTTTTTCCTGCTCCTCTTAGCATGATAAAGAAGATTCAAAGAGAGTGAGATGCCAGCTCCTTTCATTCAGTCAGTAGCTTCATTCATTTCTGGTATATGAATAACATGATGTTTTTCAATGGCAAAAATCAATGAATATTGTAAATGCACAAACAGTAATTTCTCCGCATTGCAAGGTGCAATTCTGAGATTTTTTGCTTTTTCCTGCTCCTCTTAGCATGATAAAGAAGATTCAAAGAGAGTGAGATGCCAGCTCCTTTCATTCAGTCAGTAGCTTCAATCATTTCTGGACGTTTTTCAATGGCAAAAATCAATGAATATTCTAAATGCACAAACAGTAATTTCTCCGCATTGCAAGGTGAAATTCTGAAATTTTTTGCTTTTTCCTGCTCCTCTTAGCATGATAAAGAAGATTCAAAGAGAGTGAGATGCCAGCTCCTTTCATTCAGTCAGTAGCTTCAATCATTTCTGGACGTTTTTCAATGGCAAAAATCATTGAATATTGTAAATGCACAAACAGTAATTTCTCCGCATTGCAAGGAGAAATTCTGAAATTTTTTACTTTTTCCTGCTCCTCTTAGCATGATAAAGAAGATTCAAAGAGAGTGAGATGCCAGCTCCTTTCATTCAGTCAGTAGCTTCAATGATTTCTGGTATATGAATAACATGATGTTTTTCAATGGCAAAAATCAATGAATATTGTAAATGCACAAACAGTAATTTCTCCGCATTGCAAGGTGCAATTCTGAAATTTTTTGCTTTTTCCTGCTCCTCTTAGCATGATAAAGAAGATTCAAAGAGAGTGAGATGCCAGCTCCTTTCATTCAGTCAGTAGCTTCAATCATTTCTGGACGTTTTTCAATGGCAAAAATCAATGAATATTGTAAATGCACAAACAGTAATTTCTCCGCATTGCAAGGTGCAATTCTGAAATTTTTTGCTTTTTCCTGCTCCTCTTAGCATGATAAACAAGATTAAAAGAGAGTGAGATGCCAGCTCCTTTCATTCAGTCAGTAGCTTCAATCATTTCTGGACGTTTTTCAATGGCAAAAATCAATGAATATTGTAAATGCACAAACAGTAATTTCTCCGCATTGCAAGGTGCAATTCTGAAATTTTTTGCTTTTTCCTGCTCCTCTTAGCATGATAAAGAAGATTCAAAGAGAGTGAGATGCCAGCTCCTTTCATTCAGTCAGTAGCTTCAAACATTCCTGGTATATGAATAACATGATGTTTTTCAATGGCAAAAATCAATGAATATTGTAAATGCACAAACAGTAATTTCTCCGCATTGCAAGGTGCAATTCTGAAATTTTTTGCTTTTTCCTGCTCCTCTTAGCATGATAAAGAAGATTCAAAGAGAGTGAGATGCCAGCTCCTTTCATTCAGTCAGTAGCTTCAATCATTTCTGGACGTTTTTCAATTGCAAAAATCAATGAATATTGTAAATGCACAAACAGTAATTTCTCCGCATTGCAAGGTGCAACTCTGAAATTTTTTGCTTTTTCCTGCTCCTCTTAGCATGATAAAGAAGATTCAAAGAGAGTGAGATGCCAGCTCCTTTCATTCAGTCAGTAGCTTCAATCATTTCTGGTATATGAATAACGTGATGTTTTTCAATGGCAAAAATCAATGAATATTGTAAATGCACAAACAGTAATTTCTCCGCATTGCAAGGTGCAATTCTGAAATTTTTTGCTTTTTCCTGCTCCTCTTAGCATGATAAAGAAGATTCAAAGAGAGTGAGATGCCAGCTCCTTTCATTCAGTCAGTAGCTTCAAACATTTCTGGTATATGAATAACATGATGTTTTTCAATGGCAAAAATCAATGAATATTGTAAATGCACAAACAGTAATTTCTCCGCATTGCAAGGTGCAATTCTGAAATTTTTTGCTTTTTCCTGCTCCTCTTAGCATGATAAAGAAGATTCAAGGAGAGTGAGATGCCAGCTCCTTTCATTCAGTCAGTAGCTTCAAACATTTCTGGTATATGAATAACATGATGTTTTTCAATGGCAAAAATCAATGAATATTGTAAATGCACAAACAGTAATTTCTCCGCATTGCAAGGTGCAATTCTGAAATTTTTTGCTTTATCCTGCTCCTCTTAGCATGATAAAGAAGATTCAAAGAGAGTGAGATGCCAGCTCCTTTCATTCAGTCAGTAGCTTCAATCATTTCTGGACGTTTTTCAATTTCAAAAATCATTGAATATTGTAAATGCACAAACAGTAATTTCTCCGCATTGCAAGGTGCAATTCTGAAATTTTTTACTTTTTCCTGCTCCTCTTAGCATGATAAAGAAGATTCAAAGAGAGTGAGATGCCAGCTCCTTTCATTCAGTCAGTAGCTTCAATCATTTCTGGTATATGAATAACATGATGTTTTTCAATGGCAAAAATCAATGAATATTGTAAATGCACAAACAGTAATTTCTCCGCATTGCAAGGTGCAATTCTGAGATTTTTTGCTTTTTCCTGCTCCTCTTAGCATGATAAAGAAGATTCAAAGAGAGTGAGATGCCAGCTCCTTTCATTCAGTCAGTAGCTTCAATCATTTCTGGACGTTTTTCAATGGCAAAAATCAATGAATATTCTAAATGCACAAACAGTAATTTCTCCGCATTGCAAGGTGCAATTCTGAAATTTTTTGCTTTTTCCTGCTCCTCTTAGCATGATAAACAAGATTCATAGAGAGTGAGATGCCAGCTCCTTTCATTCAGTCAGTAGCTTCAATCATTTCTGGACGTTTTTCAATGGCAAAAATCAATGAATATTGTAAATGCACAAACAGTAATTTCTCCGCATTGCAAGGTGCAATTCTGAAATTTTTTGCTTTTTCCTGCTCCTCTTAGCATGATAAAGAAGATTCAAAGAGAGTGAGAAGCCAGCTCCTTTCATTCAGTCAGTAGCTTCAATCATTTCTGGACGTTTTTCAATTGCAAAAATCAATGAATATTGTAAATGCACAAACAGTAATTTCTCCGCATTGCAAGGTGCAATTCTGAAATTTTTTGCTTTTTCCTGCTCCTCTTAGCATGATAAAGAAGTTTCAAAGAGAGTGAGATGCCAGCTCCTTTCATTCAGTCAGTAGCTTCAATCATTTCTGGTATATGAATAACATGATGTTTTTCAATGGCAAAAATCAATGAATATTGTAAATGCACAAACAGTAATTTCTCCGCATTGCAAGGTGCAATTCTGAAATTTTTTGCTTTTTCCTGCTCCTCTTAGCATGATAAAGAAGATTCAAAGAGAGTGAGATGCCAGCTCCTTTCATTCAGTCAGTAGCTTCAATCATTTCTGGACGTTTTTCAATGGCAAAAATCAATGAATATTGTAAATGCACAAACAGTAATTTCTCCGCATTGCAAGGTGCAATTCTGAAATTTTTTGCTTTTTCCTGCTCCTCTTAGCATGATAAAGAAGATTCAAAGAGAGTGAGATGCCAGCTCCTTTCATTCAGTCAGTAGCTTCAATCATTTCTGGACGTTTTTCAATGGCAAAAATCAATGAATATTGTAAATGCACAAACAGTAATTTCTCCGCATTGCAAGGTGCAATTCTGAAATTTTTTGCTTTTTCCTGCTCCTCTTAGCATGATAAAAAAGATTCAAAGAGAGTGAGATGCCAGCTCCTTTCATTCAGTCAGTAGCTTCAAACATTTCTGGTATATGAATAACATGATGTTTTTCAATGGCAAAAATCAATGAATATTGTAAATGCACAAACAGTAATTTCTCCGCATTGCAAGGTGCAATTCTGAAATTTTTTGCTTTTTCCTGCTCCTCTTAGCATGATAAAGAAGATTCAAAGAGAGTGAGATGCCAGCTCCTTTCATTCAGTCAGTAGCTTCAATCATTTCTGGACGTTTTTCAATTGCAAAAATCAATGAATATTGTAAATGCACAAACAGTAATTTCTCCGCATTGCAAGGTGCAACTCTGAAATTTTTTGCTTTTTCCTGCTCCTCTTAGCATGATAAAGAAGATTCAAAGAGAGTGAGATGCCAGCTCCTTTCATTCAGTCAGTAGCTTCAATCATTTCTGGTATATGAATAACGTGATGTTTTTCAATGGCAAAAATCAATGAATATTGTAAATGCACAAACAGTAATTTCTCCGCATTGCAAGGTGCAATTCTGAAATTTTTTGCTTTTTCCTGCTCCTCTTAGCATGATAAAGAAGATTCAAAGAGAGTGAGATGCCAGCTCCTTTCATTCAGTCAGTAGCTTCAAACATTTCTGGTATATGAATAACATGATGTTTTTCAATGGCAAAAATCAATGAATATTGTAAATGCACAAACAGTAATTTCTCCGCATTGCAAGGTGCAATTCTGAAATTTTTTGCTTTTTCCTGCTCCTCTTAGCATGATAAAGAAGATTCAAGGAGAGTGAGATGCCAGCTCCTTTCATTCAGTCAGTAGCTTCAAACATTTCTGGTATATGAATAACATGATGTTTTTCAATGGCAAAAATCAATGAATATTGTAAATGCACAAACAGTAATTTCTCCGCATTGCAAGGTGCAATTCTGAAATTTTTTGCTTTATCCTGCTCCTCTTAGCATGATAAAGAAGATTCAAAGAGAGTGAGATGCCAGCTCCTTTCATTCAGTCAGTAGCTTCAATCATTTCTGGACGTTTTTCAATGGCAAAAATCATTGAATATTGTAAATGCACAAACAGTAATTTCTCCGCATTGCAAGGTGCAATTCTGAAATTTTTTACTTTTTCCTGCTCCTCTTAGCATGATAAAGAAGATTCAAAGAGAGTGAGATGCCAGCTCCTTTCATTCAGTCAGTAGCTTCAATCATTTCTGGTATATGAATAACATGATGTTTTTCAATGGCAAAAATCAATGAATATTGTAAATGCACAAACAGTAATTTCTCCGCATTGCAAGGTGCAATTCTGAGATTTTTTGCTTTTTCCTGCTCCTCTTAGCATGATAAAGAAGATTCAAAGAGAGTGAGATGCCAGCTCCTTTCATTCAGTCAGTAGCTTCAATCATTTCTGGACATTTTTCAATGGCAAAAATCAATGAATATTCTAAATGCACAAACAGTAATTTCTCCGCATTGCAAGGTGCAATTCTGAAATTTTTTGCTTTTTCCTGCTCCTCTTAGCATGATAAACAAGATTCAAAGAGAGTGAGATGCCAGCTCCTTTCATTCAGTCAGTAGCTTCAATCATTTCTGGACGTTTTTCAATGGCAAAAATCAATGAATATTGTAAATGCACAAACAGTAATTTCTCCGCATTGCAAGGTGCAATTCTGAAATTTTTTGCTTTTTCCTGCTCCTCTTAGCATGATAAAGAAGATTCAAAGAGAGTGAGAAGCCAGCTCCTTTCATTCAGTCAGTAGCTTCAATCATTTCTGGACGTTTTTCAATTGCAAAAATCAATGAATATTGTAAATGCACAAACAGTAATTTCTCCGCATTGCAAGGTGCAATTCTGAAATTTTTTGCTTTTTCCTGCTCCTCTTAGCATGATAAAGAAGATTCAAAGAGAGTGAGATGCCAGCTCCTTTCATTCAGTCAGTAGCTTCAATCATTTCTGGTATATGAATAACATGATGTTTTTCAATGGCAAAAATCAATGAATATTGTAAATGCAAAAACAGTAATTTCTCCGCATTGCAAGGTGCAATTCTGAAATTTTTTGCTTTTTCCTGCTCCTCTTAGCATGATAAAGAAGATTCAAAGAGAGTGAGATGCCAGCTCCTTTCATTCAGTCAGTAGCTTCAATCATTTCTGGACGTTTTTCAATGGCAAAAATCAATGAATATTGTAAATGCACAAACAGTAATTTCTCCGCATTGCAAGGTGCAATTCTGAAATTTTTTGCTTTTTCCTGCTCCTCTTAGCATGATAAAGAAGATTCAAAGAGAGTGAGATGCCAGCTCCTTTCATTCAGTCAGTAGCTTCAATCATTTCTGGACGTTTTTCAATGGCAAAAATCAATGAATATTGTAAATGCACAAACAGTAATTTCTCCGCATTGCAAGGTGCAATTCTGAAATTTTTTGCTTTTTCCTGCTCCTCTTAGCATGATAAAAAAGATTCAAAGAGAGTGAGATGCCAGCTCCTTTCATTCAGTCAGTAGCTTCAAACATTTCTGGTATATGAATAACATGATGTTTTTCAATGGCAAAAATCAATGAATATTGTAAATGCACAAACAGTAATTTCTCCGCATTGCAAGGTGCAATTCTGAATTTTTTTGCTTTTTCCTGCTCCTCTTAGCATGATAAAGAAGATTCAAAGAGAGTGAGACGCCAGCTCCTTTCGTTCAGTCAGTAGCTTCAATCATTTCTGGACGTTTTTCAATGGCAAAAATCATTGAATATTGTAAATGCACAAACAGTAATTTCTCCGCATTGCAAGGTGCAATTCTGAAATTTTTTACTTTTTCCTGCTCCTCTTAGCATGATAAAGAAGATTCAAAGAGAGTGAGATGCCAGCTCCTTTCATTCAGTCAGTAGCTTCAATCATTTCTGGTATATGAATAACATGATGTTTTTCAATGGCAAAAATCAATGAATATTGTGAATGCACAAACAGTAATTTCTCCGCATTGCAAGGTGCAATTCTGAATTTTTTTGCTTTTTCCTGCTCCTCTTAGCATGATAAAGAAGATTCAAAGAGAGTGAGATGCCAGCTCCTTTCATTCAGTCAGTAGCTTCAATCATTTCTGGACGTTTTTCAATGGCAAAAATCAACGAATATTGTAAATGCACAAACAGTAATTTCTCCGCATTGCAAGGTGCAATTCTGAAATTTTTTGCTTTTTCCTGCTCCTCTTAGCATGATAAAGAAGATTCAAAGAGAGTGAGATGCCAGCTCCTTACATTCAGTCAGTAGCTTCAATCATTTCTGGTAAATGAATAACATGATGTTTTTCAATGGCAAAAATCAATGAATTTTGTAAATGCACAAACAGTAATTTCTCCGCATTGCAAGGTGCAATTCTGAAATTTTTGCTTTTTCCTGCTCCTCTTAGCATGATAAAGAAGATTCAAAGAGAGTGAGGTGCCAGCTCCTTTCATTCAGTCAGTAGCTTCAAACATTTCTGGTATATGAATAACATGTTTTTCAATGGCAAAAATCAATGAATATTGTAAATGCACAAACAGTAATTTCTCCGCATTGCAAGGAGCAATTCTGAAATTTTTTGCTTTTTCCTGCTCCTCTTAGCATGATAAAGAAGATTCAAAGAGAGTGAGATGCCAGCTCCTTTCATTCAGTCAGTAGCTTCAATCATTTCTGGACGTTTTTCAATGGCAAAAATCAATGAATATTGTAAATGCACAAACTGTAATTTCTCCGCATTGCAAGGTGCAATTCTGAAATTTTTTGCTTTTTCCTGCTCCTCTTAGCATGATAAAGAAGATTCAAAGAGAGTGAGATGCCAGCTCTTTTCATTCAGTCAGTAGCTTCAATCATTTCTGGACGTTTTTCAATGGCAAAAATCAATGAATATTGTAAATGCACAAACAGTAATTTCTCCGCATTGCAAGGTGCAATTCTGAAATTTTTTGCTTTTTCCTGCTCCTCTTAGCATGATAAAGAAGATTCAAAGAGAGTGAGATGCCAGCTCCTTTCATTCAATCAGTAGCTTCAAACATTTCTGGTATATGAATAACATGATGTTTTTCAATGGCAAAAATCAATGAATATTGTAAATGCACAAACAGTAATTTCTCCGCATTGCAAGGTGCAATTCTGAAATTTTTTGCTTTTTCCTGCTCCTCTTAGCATGATAAAGAAGATTCAAAGAGAGTGAGATGCCAGCTCCTTTCATTCAGTCAGTAGCTTCAATCATTTCTGGACGTTGTTCAATGGCAAAAATCAATGAATATTGTAAATGCACAAACAGTAATTTCTCCGCATTGCAAGGTGCAATTCTGAAATTTTTTGCTTTTTCCTGCTCCTCTTAGCATGATAAAGAAGATTCAAAGAGAGTGAGATGCCAGCTCCTTACATTCAGTCAGTAGCTTCAATCATTTCTGGTAAATGAATAACATGATGTTTTTCAATGGCAAAAATCAATGAATTTTGTAAATGCACAAACAGTAATTTCTCCGCATTGCAAGGCGCAATTCTGAAATTTTTTGCTTTTTCCTGCTCCTCTTAGCATGATAAAGAAGATTCAAAGAGAGTGAGATGCCAGCTCCTTTCAATCAGTCAGTAGCTTCAATCATTTCTGGACGTTTTTCAATGGCAAAAATCAATGAATATTGTAAATGCACAAACAGTAATTTCTCCGCATTGCAAGGTGCAATTCTGAAATTTTTTGCTTTTTCCTGCTCCTCTTAGCATGATAAAGAAGATTCAAAGAGAGTGAGATGCCAGCTCCTTTCATTCAGTCAGTAGCTTCAATCATTTCTGGACGTTTTTCAATGGCAAAAATCAATGAATATTGTAAATGCACAAACAGTAATTTTTCCGCATTGCAAGGTGCAATTCTGAAATTTTTTGCTTATTCCTGCTCCTCTTAGCATGATAAAGAAGATTCAAAGAGAGTGAGGTGCCAGCTCCTTTCATTCAGTCAGTAGCTTCAAACATTTCTGGTATATGAATAACGTTTTTCAATGGCAAAAATCAATGAATATTGTAAATGCACAAACAGTTATTTCCCTTCATTGCAAGGTGCAATTCTGAAATTTTTTGCTTTTTCCTGCTCCTCTTAGCATGATAAAGAAGATTCAAAGAGAGTGAGATGCCAGCTCCTTTCATTCAGTCAGTAGCTTCAATCATTTCTGGACGTTTTTCAATGGCAAAAATCAATGAATATTGTAAATGCACAAACAGTAATTTCTCCGCATTGCAAGGTGCAATTCTGAAATTTTTTGCTTTTTCCTGCTCCTCTTAGCATGATAAAGAAGATTCAAAGAGAGTGAGATGCCAGCTCCTTTCATTCAGTCAGTAGCTTCAATCATTTCTGGACGTTTTTCAATGGCAAAAATCAATGAATATTGTAAATGCACAAACAGTAATTTCTCCGCATTGCAAGGTGCAATTCTGAAATTTTTGCTTTTTCCTGCTCCTCTTAGCATGATAAAGAAGATTCAAAGAGAGTGAGGTGCCAGCTCCTTTCATTCAGTCAGTAGCTTCAAACATTTCTGGTATATGAATAACATGTTTTTCAATGGCAAAAATCAATGAATATTGTAAATGCACAAACAGTAATTTCTCCGCATTGCAAGGAGCAATTCTGAAATTTTTTTCTTTTTCCTGCTCCTGTTAGCATGATAAAGAAGATTCAAAGAGAGTGAGATGCCAGCTCCTTTCATTCAGTCAGTAGCTTCAATCATTTCTGGACGTTTTTCAAAGGCAAAAATCAATGAATATTGTAAATGCACAAACTGTAATTTCTCCGCATTGCAAGGTGCAATTCTGAAATTTTTTGCTTTTTCCTGCTCCTCTTAGCATGATAAAGAAGATTCAAAGAGAGTGAGATGCCAGCTCTTTTCATTCAGTCAGTAGCTTCAATCATTTCTGGACGTTTTTCAATGGCAAAAATCAATGAATATTGTAAATGCACAAACAGTAATTTCTCCGCATTGCAAGGTGCAATTCTGAAATTTTTTGCTTTTTCCTGCTCCTCTTAGCATGATAAAGAAGATTCAAAGAGAGTGAGATGCCAGCTCCTTTCATTCAATCAGTAGCTTCAAACATTTCTGGTATATGAATAACATGATGTTTTTCAATGGCAAAAATCAATGAATATTGTAAATGCACAAACAGTAATTTCTCCGCATTGCAAGGTGCAATTCTGAAATTTTTTGCTTTTTCCTGCTCCTCTTAGCATGATAAAGAAGATTCAAAGAGAGTGAGATGCCAGCTCCTTTCATTCAGTCAGTAGCTTCAATCATTTCTGGACGTTTTTCAATGGCAAAAATCAATGAATATTGTAAATGCACAAACAGTAATTTCTCCGCATTGCAAGGTGCAATTCTGAAATTTTTTGCTTTTTCCTGTTCCTCTTAGCATGATAAAGAAGATTCAAAGAGAGTGAGGTGCCAGCTCCTTTCATTCAGTCAGTAGCTTCAAACATTTCTGGTATATGAATAACATGTTTTTCAATGGCAAAAATCAATGAATATTGTAAATGCACAAACTGTAATTTCTCCGCATTGCAAGGTGCAATTCTGAAATTTTTTGCTTTTTCCTGCTCCTCTTAGCATGATAAAGAAAATTCAAAGAGAGTGAGATGCCAGCTCCTTTCATTCAGTCAGTAGCTTCAATCATTTCTGGACGTTTTTCAATGGCAAAAATCAATGAATATTGTAAATGCACAAACAGTAATTTCTCCGCATTGCAAGGTGCAATTCTGAAATTTTTTGCTTTTTCCTGCTCCTCTTAGCATGATAAAGAAGATTCAAAGAGAGTGAGATGCCAGCTCCTTTCATTCAGTCAGTAGCTTCAATCATTTCTGGACGTTTTTCAATGGCAAAAATCAATGAATATTGTAAATGCACAAACTGTAATTTCTCCGCATTGTAAGGTGCAATTCTGAAATTTTTTGCTTTTTCCTGCTCCTCTTAGCATGATAAAGAAGATTCAAAGAGAGTGAGATGCCAGCTCCTTTCATTCAGTCAGTAGCTTCAATCATTTCTGGACGTTTTTCAATGGCAAAAATCAATGAATATTGTAAATGCACAAACAGTAATTTCTCCGCATTGCAAGGTGCAATTCTGAAATTTTTTGCTTTTTCCTGCTCCCCTTAGCATGATAAAGAAGATTCAAAGAGAGTGAGATGCCAGCTCCTTTCATTCAGTCAGTAGCTTCAATCATTTCTGGACGTTTTTCAATGGCAAAAATCAATGAATATTGTAAATGCACAAACAGAAATTTCTCCGCATTGCAAGGTGCAATTCTGAAATTTTTTGCTTTTTCCTGCTCCTCTTAGCATGATAAAGAAGATTCAAAGAGAGTGAGATGCCAGCTCCTTTCAT
The DNA here is from genome assembly GCF_046119375.1 of Phyllobates terribilis. Classification (NCBI taxonomy): domain Eukaryota; kingdom Metazoa; phylum Chordata; class Amphibia; order Anura; family Dendrobatidae; genus Phyllobates; species Phyllobates terribilis. The sequence continues at coordinate 87,916 of NW_027363783.1, read as the reverse complement.
TCAGTCAGTAGCTTCAAACATTTCTGGTATATGAATAACATGATGTTTTTCAATGGCAAAAATCAATGAATATTGTAAATGCACAAACAGTAATTTCTCCGCATTGCAAGGTGCAATTCTGAAATTTTTTGCTTTTTCCTGCTCCTCTTAGCATGATAAAGAAGATTCAAAGAGAGTGAGATGCCAGCTCCTTTCGTTCAGTCAGTAGCTTCAATCATTTCTGGACGTTTTTCAATGGCAAAAATCATTGAATATTGTAAATGCACAAACAGTAATTTCTCCGCATTGCAAGGTGCAATTCTGAAATTTTTTACATTTTCCTGCTCCTCTTAGCATGATAAAGAAGATTCAAAGAGAGTGAGATGCCAGCTCCTTTCATTCAGTCAGTAGCTTCAATCATTTCTGGTATATGAATAACATGATGTTTTTCAATGGCAAAAATCAATGAATATTGTAAATGCACAAACAGTAATTTCTCCGCATTGCAAGGTGCAATTCTGAAATTTTTTGCTTTTTCCTGCTCCTCTTAGCATGATAAAGAAGATTCAAAGAGAGTGAGATGCCAGCTCCTTTCATTCAGTCAGTAGCTTCAATCATTTCTGGACGTTTTTCAATGGCAAAAATCAATGAATATTGTAAATGCACAAACAGTAATTTCTCCGCATTGCAAGGTGCAATTCTGAAATTTTTTGCTTTTTCCTGCTCCTCTTAGCATGATAAAGAAGATTCAAAGAGAGTGAGGTGCCAGCTCCTTTCATTCAGTCAGTAGCTTCAAACATTTCTGGTATATGAATAACATGTTTTTCAATGGCAAAAATCAATGAATATTGTAAATGCACAAACAGTAATTTCTCCGCATTGCAAGGAGCAATTCTGAAATTTTTTGCTTTTTCCTGCTCCTCTTAGCATGATAAAGAAGATTCAAAGAGAGTGAGATGCCAGCTCCTTTCATTCAGTCAGTAGCTTCAATCATTTCTGGACGTTTTTCAATGGCAAAAATCAATGAATATTGTAAATGCACAAACTGTAATTTCTCCGCATTGCAAGGTGCAATTCTGAAATTTTTTGCTTTTTCCTGCTCCTCTTAGCATGATAAAGAAGATTCAAAGAGAGTGAGATGCCAGCTCCTTTCATTCAGTCAGTAGCTTCAATCATTTCTGGACGTTTTTCAATGGCAAAAATCAATGAATATTGTAAATGCACAAACAGTAATTTCTCCGCATTGCAAGGTGCAATTCTGAAATTTTTTGCTTTTTCCTGCTCCTCTTAGCATGATAAAGAAGATTCAAAGAGAGTGAGATGCCAGCTCCTTTCATTCAATCAGTAGCTTCAAACATTTCTGGTATATGAATAACATGATGTTTTTCAATGGCAAAAATCAATGAATATTGTAAATGCACAAACAGTAATTTCTCCGCATTGCAAGGTGCAATTCTGAAATTTTTTGCTTTTTCCTGCTCCTCTTAGCATGATAAAGAAGATTCAAAGAGAGTGAGATGCCAGCTCCTTTCATTCAGTCAGTAGCTTCAATCATTTCTGGACGTTTTTCAATGGCAAAAATCAATGAATATTGTAAATGCACAAACAGTAATTTCTCCGCATTGCAAGGTGCAATTCTGAAATTTTTTGCTTTTTCCTGCTCCTCTTAGCATGATAAAGAAGATTCAAAGAGAGTGAGGTGCCAGCTCCTTTCATTCAGTCAGTAGCTTCAAACATTTCTGGTATATGAATAACATGTTTTTCAATGGCAAAAATCAATGAATATTGTAAATGCACAAACTGTATTTTCTCCGCATTGCAAGGTGCAATTCTGAAATTTTTTGCTTTTTCCTGCTCCTCTTAGCATGATAAAGAAAATTCAAAGAGAGTGAGATGCCAGCTCCTTTCATTCAGTCAGTAGCTTCAATCATTTCTGGACGTTTTTCAATGGCAAAAATCAATGAATATTGTAAATGCACAAACAGTAATTTCTCCGCATTGCAAGGTGCAATTCTGAAATTTTTTGCTTTTTCCTGCTCCTCTTAGCATGATAAAGAAGATTCAAAGAGAGTGAGATGCCAGCTCCTTTCATTCAGTCAGTAGCTTCAATCATTTCTGGACGTTTTTCAATGGCAAAAATCAATGAATATTGTAAATGCACAAACTGTAATTTCTCCGCATTGTAAGGTGCAATTCTGAAATTTTTTGCTTTTTCCTGCTCCTCTTAGCATGATAAAGAAGATTCAAAGAGAGTGAGATGCCAGCTCCTTTCATTCAGTCAGTAGCTTCAATCATTTCTGGACGTTTTTCAATGGCAAAAATCAATGAATATTGTAAATGCACAAACAGTAATTTCTCCGCATTGCAAGGTGCAATTCTGAAATTTTTTGCTTTTTCCTGCTCCCCTTAGCATGATAAAGAAGATTCAAAGAGAGTGAGATGCCAGCTCCTTTCATTCAGTCAGTAGCTTCAATCATTTCTGGACGTTTTTCAATGGCAAAAATCAATGAATATTGTAAATGCACAAACAGAAATTTCTCCGCATTGCAAGGTGCAATTCTGAAATGTTTTGCTTTTTCCTGCTCCTCTTAGCATGATAAAGAAGATTCAAAGAGAGTGAGATGCCAGCTCCTTTCATTCAGTCAGTAGCTTCAAACATTTCTGGTATATGAATAACATGATGTTTTTCAATGGCAAAAATCAATGAATATTGTAAATGCACAAACAGTAATTTCTCCGCATTGCAAGGTGCAATTCTGAAATTTTTTGCTTTTTCCTGCTCCTCTTAGCATGATAAAGAAGATTCAAAGAGAGTGAGATGCCAGCTCCTTTCGTTCAGTCAGTAGCTTCAATCATTTCTGGACGTTTTTCAATGGCAAAAATCATTGAATATTGTAAATGCACAAACAGTAATTTCTCCGCATTGCAAGGTGCAATTCTGAAATTTTTTACATTTTCCTGCTCCTCTTAGCATGATAAAGAAGATTCAAAGAGAGTGAGATGCCAGCTCCTTTCATTCAGTCAGTAGCTTCAATCATTTCTGGTATATGAATAACATGATGTTTTTCAATGGCAAAAATCAATGAATATTGTAAATGCACAAACAGTAATTTCTCCGCATTGCAAGGTGCAATTCTGAAATTTTTTGCTTTTTCCTGCTCCTCTTAGCATGATAAAGAAGATTCAAAGAGAGTGAGATGCCAGCTCCTTTCATTCAGTCAGTAGCTTCAATCATTTCTGGACGTTTTTCAATGGCAAAAATCAATGAATATTGTAAATGCACAAACAGTAATTTCTCCGCATTGCAAGGTGCAATTCTGAAATTTTTTGCTTTTTCCTGCTCCTCTTAGCATGATAAAGAAGATTCAAAGAGAGTGAGGTGCCAGCTCCTTTCATTCAGTCAGTAGCTTCAAACATTTCTGGTATATGAATAACATGATGTTTTTCAATGGCAAAAATTAATGAATATTGTAAATGCACAAACAGTAATTTCTTCGCATTGCAAGGTGCAATTCTGAAATTTTTTGCTTTTTCCAGCTCCTCTTAGCATGATAAAGAAGATTCAAAGAGAGTGAGATGCCAGCTCCTTTCATTCAGTCAGTAGCTTCAATCATTTCTGGACGTTTTTCAATGGCAAAAATCAATGAATATTGTAAATGCACAAACAGTAATTTCTCCGCATTGCAAGGTGCAATTCTGAAATTTTTTGCTTTATCCTGCTCCTCTTAGCATGATAAAGAAGATTCAAAGAGAGTGAGGTGCCAGCTCCTTTCATTCAGTCAGTAGCTTCAAACATTTCTGGTATATGAATAACATGTTTTTCAATGGCAAAAATCAATGAATATTGTAAATGCACAAACAGTAATTTCTCCGCATTGCAAGGTGCAATTCTGAAATTTTTTGCTTTTTCCTGCTCCTCTTAGCATGATAAAGAAAATTCAAAGAGAGTGAGATGCCAGCTCCTTTCATTCAGTCAGTAGCTTCAATCATTTCTGGACGTTTTTCAATGGCAAAAATCAATGAATATTGTAAATGCACAAACAGTAATTTCTCCGCATTGCAAGGTGCAATTCTGAAATTTTTTGCTTTTTCCTGCTCCTCTTAGCATGATAAAGAAGATTCAAAGAGAGTGAGATGCCAGCTCCTTTCATTCAGTCAGTAGCTTCAATCATTTCTGGACGTTTTTCAATGGCAAAAATCAATGAATATTGTAAATGCACAAACTGTAATTTCTCCGCATTGTAAGGTGCAATTCTGAAATTTTTTGCTTTTTCCTGCTCCTCTTAGCATGATAAAGAAGATTCAAAGAGAGTGAGATGCCAGCTCCTTTCATTCAGTCAGTAGCTTCAATCATTTCTGGACGTTTTTCAATGGCAAAAATCAATGAATATTGTAAATGCACAAACTGTAATTTCTCCGCATTGTAAGGTGCAATTCTGAAATTTTTTGCTTTTTCCTGCTCCTCTTAGCATGATAAAGAAGATTCAAAGAGAGTGAGATGCCAGCTCCTTTCATTCAGTCAGTAGCTTCAATCATTTCTGGACGTTTTTCAATGGCAAAAATCAATGAATATTGTAAATGCACAAACAGTAATTTCTCCGCATTGCAAGGTGCAATTCTGAAATTTTTTGCTTTTTCCTGCTCCTCTTAGCATGATAAAGAAGATTCAAAGAGAGTGAGATGCCAGCTCCTTTCATTCAGTCAGTAGCTTCAAACATTTCTGGTATATGAATAACATGATGTTTTTCAATGGCAAAAATCAATGAATATTGTAAATGCACAAACAGTAATTTCTCCGCATTGCAAGGTGCAATTCTGAAATTTTTTGCTTTTTCCTGCTCCTCTTAGCATGATAAAGAAGATTCAAAGAGAGTGAGATGCCAGCTCCTTTCATTCAGTCAGTAGCTTCAAACATTTCTGGTATATGAATAACATGATGTTTTTCAATGGCAAAAATCAATGAATATTGTAAATGCACAAACAGTAATTTCTCCGCATTGCAAGGTGCAAGTCTGAAATTTTTTGCTTTTTCCTGCTCCTCTTAGCATGATAAAGAAGATTCAAAGAGAGTGAGATGCCAGCTACTTTCATTCAGTCAGTAGCTTCAATCATTTCTGGACGTTTTTCAATGGTAAAAATCAATGAATATTGTAAATGCACAAACAGTAATTTCTCCGCATTGCAAGGTGCAATTCTGAAATTTTTTGCTTTTTCCCGCTCCTCTTAGCATGATAAAGAAGATTCAAAGAGAGTGAGATGCCAGCTCCTTTCATTCAGTCAGTAGCTTCAATCATTTCTGGACGTTTTTCAATGGCAAAAATCAATGAATATTGTAAATGCACAAACAGTAATTTCTCCGCATTGCAAGGTGCAATTCTGAAATTTTTTGCTTTTTCCTGCTCCTCTTAGCATGATAAAGAAGATTCAAAGAGAGTGAGATGCCAGCTCCTTTCATTCAGTCAGTAGCTTCAATCATTTCTGGACGTTTTTCAATGGCAAAAATCAATGAATATTGTAAATGCACAAACAGTAATTTCTCCGCATTGCAAGGTGCAATTCTGAAATTTTTTGCTTTTTCCTGCTCCTCTTAGCATGATAAAGAAGATTCAAAGTGAGTGAGATGCCAGCTCCTTTCATTCAGTCAGTAGCTTCAATCATTTCTGGACGTTTTTCAATGGCAAAAATCAATGAATATTGTAAATGTACAAACAGTAATTTCTCCGCATTGCAAGGTGCAATTCTGAAATTTTTTGCTTTTTCCTGCTCCTCTTAGCATGATAAAGAAGATTCAAAGAGAGTGAGGTTCCAGCTCCTTTCATTCAGTCAGTAGCTTCAAACATTTCTGGTATATGAATAACATGTTTTTCAATGGCAAAAATCAATGAATATTGTAAATGCACAAAGAGTAATTTCTCCGCATTGCAAGGTGCAATTCTGAAATTTTTTGCTTTTTCCTGCTCCTCTTAACTTGATAAAGAAGATTCAAAGAGAGTGAGATGCCAGCTCCTTTCATTCAGTCAGTAGCTTCAATCATTTCTGGACGTTTTTCAATGGCAAAAATCAATGAATATTGTAAATGCACAAACTGTAATTTCTCCGCATTGTAAGGTGCAATTCTGAAATTTTTTGCTTTTTCCTGCTCCTCTTAGCATGATAAAGAAGATTCAAAGAGAGTGAGATGCCAGCTCCTTTCATTCAGTCAGTAGCTTCAATCATTTCTGGACGTTTTTCAATGGCAAAAATCAATGAATATTGTAAATGCACAAACAGTAATTTCTCCGCATTGCAAGGTGCAATTCTGAAATTTTTTGCTTTTTCCTGCTCCTCTTAGCATGATAAAGAAGATTCAAAGAGAGTGAGATGCCAGCTCCTTTCATTCAGTCAGTAGCTTCAAACATTTCTGGTATATGAATAACATGATGTTTTTCAATGGCAAAAATCAATGAATATTGTAAATGCACAAACAGTAATTTCTCCGCATTGCAAGGTGCAAGTCTGAAATTTTTTGCTTTTTCCTGCTCCTCTTAGCATGATAAAGAAGATTCAAAGAGAGTGAGATGCCAGCTACTTTCATTCAGTCAGTAGCTTCAATCATTTCTGGACGTTTTTCAATGGTAAAAATCAATGAATATTGTAAATGCACAAACAGTAATTTCTCCGCATTGCAAGGTGCAATTCTGAAATTTTTTGCTTTTTCCTGCTCCTCTTAGCATGATAAAGAAGATTCAAAGAGAGTGAGATGCCAGCTCCTTTCATTCAGTCAGTAGCTTCAATCATTTCTGGACGTTTTTCAATGGCAAAAATCAATGAATATTGTAAATGCACAAACAGTAATTTCTTCGCATTGCAAGGTGCAATTCTGAAATGTTTTGCTTTTTCCTGCTCCTCTTAGCATGATAAAGAAGATTCAAAGAGAGTGAGATGCCAGCTCCTTTCATTCAGTCAGTAGCTTCAATCATTTCTGGTAAATGAATAACATGATGTTTTTCAATGGCAAAAATCAATGAATTTTGTAAATGCACAAACAGTAATTTCTCCGCATTGCAAGGCGCAATTCTGAAATTTTTTGCTTTTTCCTGCTCCTCTTAGCATGATAAAGAAGATTCAAAGAGAGTGAGATGCCAGCTCCTTTCATTCAGTCAGTAGCTTCAATCATTTCTGGACGTTTTTCAATGGCAAAAATCAATGAATATTGTAAATGCACAAACAGTAATTTCTCCGCATTGCAAGGTGCAATTCTGAAATTTTTTGCTTTTTCCTGCTCCTCTTAGCATGATAAAGAAGATTCAAAGAGAGTGAGATGCCAGCTCCTTTCATTCAGTCAGTAGCTTCAATCATTTCTGGATGTTTTTCAATGGCAAAAGTCAATGAATATTGTAAATGCACAAACTGTAATTTCTTCGCATTGCAAGGTGCAATTCTGAAATTTTTTGCTTTTCCTGCTCCTCTTAGCATGATAATGAAGATTCATAGAGAGTGAGATGCCAGCTCCTTTCATTCAGTCAGTAGCTTCAATCATTTCTGGACGTTTTTCAATGGCAAAAATCAATGAATATTGTAATTGCACAAACAGTAATTTCTCCGCATTGCAAGGTGCAATTCTGAAATTTTTTGCTTTTTCCTGCTCCTCTTAGCATGATAAAGAAGATTCAAAGAGAGTGAGATGCCAGCTCCTTTCATTCAGTCAGTAGCTTCAAACATTTCTGGTATATGAATAACATGATGTTTTTCAATGGCAAAAATCAATGAATATTGTAAATGCACAAACAGTAATTTCTCCGCATTGCAAGGTGCAATTCTGAAATTTTTTGCTTTTTCCTGCTCCTCTTAGCATGATAAAGAAGATTCAAAGAGAGTGAGATGCCAGCTCCTTTCATTCAGTCAGTAGCTTCAATCATTTCTGGACGTTTTTCAATGGCAAAAATCAATGAATATTGTAAATGCACAAACAGTAATTTCTCCGCATTGCAAGGTGCAATTCTGAAATTTTTTGCTTTTTCCTGCTCCTCTTAGCATGATAAAGAAGATTCAAAGAGAGTGAGATGCCAGCTCCTTTCATTCAGTTAGTAGCTTCAATCATTTCTGGACGTTTTTCAATGGCAAAAATCAATGAATATTGTAAATGCACAAACTGTAATTTCTCCGCATTGTAAGGTGCAATTCTGAAATTTTTTGCTTTTTCCTGCTCCTCTTAGCATGATAAAGAAGATTCAAAGAGAGTGAGATGCCAGCTCCTTTCATTCAGTCAGTAGCTTCAATCATTTCTGGACGTTTTTCAATGGCAAAAATCAATGAATATTGTAAATGCACAAACAGTAATTTCTCCGCATTGCAAGGTGCAATTCTGAAATTTTTTGCTTTTTCCTGCTCCTCTTAGCATGATAAAGAAGATTCAAAGAGAGTGAGATGCCAGCTCCTTTCATTCAGTCAGTAGCTTCAAACATTTCTGGTATATGAATAACATGATGTTTTTCAATGGCAAAAATCAATGAATATTGTAAATGCACAAACAGTAATTTCTCCGCATTGCAAGGTGCAAGTCTGAAATTTTTTGCTTTTTCCTGCTCCTCTTAGCATGATAAAGAAGATTCAAAGAGAGTGAGATGCCAGCTACTTTCATTCAGTCAGTAGCTTCAATCATTTCTGGACGTTTTTCAATGGTAAAAATCAATGAATATTGTAAATGCACAAACAGTAATTTCTCCGCATTGCAAGGTGCAATTCTGAAATTTTTTGCTTTTTCCTGCTCCTCTTAGCATGATAAAGAAGATTCAAAGAGAGTGAGATGCCAGCTCCTTTCATTCAGTCAGTAGCTTCAATCATTTCTGGACGTTTTTCAATGGCAAAAATCAATGAATATTGTAAATGCACAAACAGTAATTTCTCCGCATTGCAAGGTGCAATTCTGAAATTTTTTGCTTTTTCCTGCTCCTCTTAGCATGATAAAGAAGTTTCAAAGAGAGTGAGATGCCAGCTCCTTTCATTCAGTCAGTAGCTTCAATCATTTCTGGTAAATGAATAACATGATGTTTTTCAATGGCAAAAATCAATGAATTTTGTAAATGCACAAACACTAATTTCTCCGCATTGCAAGGCGCAATTCTGAAATTTTTTGCTTTTTCCTGCTCCTCTTAGCATGATAAAGAAGATTCAAAGAGAGTGAGATGCCAGCTCCTTTCATTCAGTCAGTAGCTTCAATCATTTCTGAACGTATTTCAATGGCAAAAATCAATGAATATTGTAAATGCACAAACAGTAATTTCTCCGCATTGCAAGGTGCAATTCTGAAATTTTTTGCTTTTTCCTGCTCCTCTTAGCATGATAAAGAAGATTCAAAGAGAGTGAGATGCCAGCTCCTTTCATTCAGTCAGTAGCTTCAATCATTTCTGGACGTTTTTCAATGGCAAAAATCAATGAATATTGTAAATGCACAAACAGTAATTTCTCCGCATTGCAAGGTGCAATTCTGAAATTTTTTGCTTTTTCCTGCTCCTCTTAGCATGATAAAGAAGATTCAAAGAGAGTGAGGTGCCAGCTCCTTTCATTCAGTCAGTAGCTTCAAACATTTCTGGTATATGAATAACATGTTTTTCAATGGCAAAAATCAATGAATATTGTAAATGCACAAACAGTAATTTCTCCGCATTGCAAGGAGCAATTCTGAAATTTTTTGCTTTTTCCTGCTCCTCTTAGCATGATAAAGAAGATTCAAAGAGAGTGAGATGCCAGCTCCTTTCATTCAGTCAGTAGCTTCAATCATTTCTGGACGTTTTTCAATGGCAAAAATCAATGAATATTGTAAATGCACAAACAGTAATTTCTCCGCATTGCAAGGTGCAATTCTGAAATTTTTTGCTTTTTCCTGCTCCTCTTAGCATGATAAAGAAGATTCAAAGAGAGTGAGATGCCAGCTCCTTTCATTCAGTCAGTAGCTTCAATCATTTCTGGACGTTTTTCAATGGCAAAAATCAATGAATATTGTAAATGCACAAACTGTAATTTCTCCGCATTGCAAGGTGCAATTCTGAAATTTTTTGCTTTTTCCTGCTCCTCTTAGCATGATAAAGAAGATTCAAAGAGAGTGAGATGCCAGCTCCTTTCATTCAGTCAGTAGCTTCAAACATTTCTGGTATATGAATAACATGTTTTTCAATGGCAAAAATCAATGAATATTGTAAATGCACAAACAGTAATTTCTCCGCATTGCAAGGTGCAATTCTGAAATTTTTTGCTTTTTCCTGCTCCTCTTAGCATGATAAAGAAGATTCAAAGAGAGTGAGATGCCAGCTCCTTTCATTCAGTCAGTAGCTTCAAACATTTCTGGTATATGAATAACATGATGTTTTTCAATGGCAAAAATCAATGAATATTGTAAATGCACAAACAGTAATTTCTCCGCATTGCAAGGTGCAATTCTGAAATTTTTTGCTTTTTCCTGCTCCTCTTAGCATGATAAAGAAGATTCAAAGAGAGTGAGATGCCAGCTCCTTTCATTCAGTCAGTAGCTTCAAACATTTCTGGTATATGAATAACATGATGTTTTTCAATGGCAAAAATCAATGAATATTGTAAATGCACAAACAGTAATTTCTCCGCATTGCAAGGTGCAATTCTGAAATTTTTTGCTTTTTCCTGCTCCTCTTAGCATGATAAAGAAGATTCAAAGAGAGTGAGATGCCAGCTCCTTTCATTGAGTCAGTAGCTTCAATCATTTCTGGACTTTTTTCAATGGCAAAAATCATTGAATATTGTAAATGCACAAACAGTAATTTCTCCGCATTGCAAGGTGCAATTCTGAAATTTTTTACTTTTTCCTGCTCCTCTTAGCATGATAAAGAAGATTCAAAGAGAGTGAGATGCCAGCTCCTTTCATTCAGTCAGTAGCTTCAATCATTTCTGGTATATGAATAACATGATGTTTTTCAATGGCAAAAATCAATGAATATTGTAAATGCACAAACAGTAATTTCTCCGCATTGCAAGGTGCAATTCTGAAATTTTTTGTTTTTTCCTGCTCCTCTTAGCATGATAAAGAAGATTCAAAGAGAGTGAGATGCCAGCTCCTTTCATTCAGTCAGTAGCTTCAAACATTTCTGGTATATGAATAACATGATGTTTTTCAATGGCAAAAATCAATGAATATTGTAAATGCACAAACAGTAATTTCTCCGCATTGCAAGGTGCAATTCTGAAATTTTTTGCTTTTTCCTGCTCCTCTTAGCATGTTAAAGAAGATTCAAAGAGAGTGAGATGCCAGCTCCTTTCGTTCAGTCAGTAGCCTCAATCATTTCTGGACGTTTTTCAATGGTAAAAATCAATGAATATTGTAAATGCACAAACAGTAATTTCTCCGCATTGCAAGGTGCAATTCTGAAATTTTTTGCTTTTTCCTGCTCCTCTTAGCATGATAAAGAAGATTCAAAGAGAGTGAGATGCCAGCTCCTTTCATTCAGTCAGTAGCTTCAAACATTTCTGGTATATGAATAACATGATGTTTTTCAATGGCAAAAATCAATGAATATTGTAAATGCACAAACAGTAATTTCTCCGCATTGCAAGGTGCAATTCTGAAATTTTTTGCTTTTTCCTGCTCCTCTTAGCATGATAAAGAAGATTCAAAGAGAGTGAGATGCCAGCTCCTTTCATTCAGTCAGTAGCTTTAATCATTTCTGGTATATGAATAACATGATGTTTTTCAATGGCAAAAATCAATGAATATTGTAAATGCACAAACAGTAATTTCTCCGCATTGCAAGGTGCAATTCTGAAATTTTTTGCTTTTTCCTGCTCCTCTTAGCATGATAAAGAAGATTCAAAGAGAGTGAGATGCCAGCTCCTTTCATTCAGTCAGTAGCTTCAATCATTTCTGGACGTTTTTCAATGGCAAAAATCAATGAATATTGCAAATGCACAAACAGTAATTTCTCCGCATTGCAAGGTGCAATTCTGAAATTTTTTGCTTTTTCCTGCTCCTCTTAGCATGATAAACAAGATTCAAAGAGAGTGAGATGCCAGCTCCTTTCATTCAGTCAGTAGCTTCAATCATTTCTGGACGTTTTTCAATGGCAAAAATCAATGAATATTGTAAATGCACAAACAGTAATTTCTCCGCATTGCAAGGTGCAATTCTGAAATTTTTTGCTTTTACCTGCTCCTCTTTGCATGATAAAGAAGATTCAAAGAGAGTGAGATGCCAGCTCCTTTCATTCAGTCAGTAGCTTCAATCATTTCTGGACGTTTTTCAATGGCAAAAATCAATGAATATTGTAAATGCACAAACAGTAATTTCTCCGCATTGCAAGTTGCAATTCTGAAATTTTTTGCTTTTTCCTGCTCCTCTTAGCATGATAAAGAAGATTCAAAGAGAGTGAGATGCCAGCTCCTTTCATTCAGTCAGTAGCTTCAAACATTTCTGGTATATGAATAACATGATGTTTTTCAATGGCAAAAATCAATGAATATTGTAAATGCACAAACAGTAATTTCTCCGCATTGCAAGGTGCAATTCTGAAATTTTTTGCTTTTTCCTGCTCCTCTTAGCATGATAAAGAAGATTCAAAGAGAGTGAGATGCCAGCTCCTTTCGTTCAGTCAGTAGCTTCAATCATTTCTGGACGTTTTTGAATGGCAAAAATCATTGAATATTATAAATGCACAAACAGTAATTTCTCCGCATTGCATAGTGCAATTCTGAAATTTTTTACTTTTTCCTGCTCCTCTTAGCATGATAAAGAAGATTCAAAGAGAGTGAGATGCCAGCTCCTTTCATTCAGTCAGTAGCTTCAATCATTTCTGGTATATGAATAACATGATGTTTTTCAATGGCAAAAATCAATGAATATTGTAAATGAACAAACAGTAATTTCTCCGCATTGCAAGGTGCAATTCTGAAATTTTTTGCTTTTTCCTGCTCCTCTTAGCATGATAAAGAAGATTCAAAGAGAGTGAGATGCCAGCTCCTTTCATTCAGTCAGTAGCTTCAATAATTTCTGGACGTTTTTCAATGGCAAAAATCAATGAATATTGTAAATGCACAAACAGTAATTTCTCCGCATTGCAAGGTGCAATTCTGAAATTTTTTGCTTTTTCCTGCTCCTCTTAGCATGATAAACATGATTCAAAGAGAGTGAGATGCCAGCTCCTTTCATTCAGTCAGTAGCTTCAATCATTTCTGGACGTTTTTCAATGGCAAAAATCAATGAATATTGTAAATGCACAAACAGTAATTTCTCCGCATTGCAAGGTGCAATTATGAATTTTTTTGCTTTTTCCTGCTCCTCTTAGCATGATAAAGAAGATTCAAAGAGAGTGAGATGCCAGCTCCTTTCATTCAGTCAGTAGCTTCAAACATTTCTGGTGTATGAATAACATGATGTTTTTCAAAGGCAAAAATCAATGAATATTGTAAATGCACAAACAGTAATTTCTCCGCATTGCACGGTGCAATTCTGAAATTTTTTGCTTTTTCCTGCTCCTCTTAGCATGATAAAGAAGATTCAAAGAGAGTGAGATGCCAGCTCCTTTCATTCAGTCAGTAGCTTCAATCATTTCTGGACGTTTTTCAATGGCAAAAATCAATGAATATTGTAAATGCACAAACAGTAATTTCTCCGCATTGCAAGGTGCAATTATGAAATTTTTTGCTTTTTCCTGCTCCTCTTAGCATGATAAAGAAGATTCAAAGAGAGTGAGATGCCAGCTCCTTTCATTCAGTCAGTAGCTTCAAACATTTCTGGTGTATGAATAACATGATGTTTTTCAAAGGCAAAAATCAATGAATATTGTAAATGCACAAACAGTAATTTCTCCGCATTGCACGGTGCAATTCTGAAATTTTTTGCTTTTTCCTGCTCCTCTTAGCATGATAAAGAAGATTCAAAGAGAGTGAGATGCCAGCTCCTTTCATTCAGTCAGTAGCTTCAATCATTTCTGGACGTTTTTCAATGGCAAAAATCAATGAATATTGTAAATGCACAAACAGTAATTTCTCCGCATTGCAAGGTGCAATTCTGAAATTTTTTGCTTTTTCCTGCTCCTCTTAGCATGATAAACAAGATTCAAAGAGAGTGAGATGCCAGCTCCTTTCATTCAGTCAGTAGCTTCAATCATTTCTGGACGTTTTTCAATGGCAAAAATCAATGAATATTGTAAATGCACAAACAGTAATTTCTCCGCATTGCAAGGTGCAATTCTGAAATTTTTTGCTTTTTCCTGCTCCTCTTAGCATGATAAAGAAGATTCAAAGAGAGTGAGATGCCAGCTCCTTTCATTCAGTCAGTAGCTTCAAACATTTCTGGTATATGAATAACATGATGTTTTTCAATGGCAAAAATCAATGAATATTGTAAATGCACAAACAGTAATTTCTCCGCATTGCAAGGTGCAAGTCTGAAATTTTTTGCTTTTTCCTGCTCCTCTTAGCATGATAAAGAAGATTCAAAGAGAGTGAGATGCCAGCTACTTTCATTCAGTCAGTAGCTTCAATCATTTCTGGACGTTTTTCAATGGTAAAAATCAATGAATATTGTAAATGCACAAACAGTAATTTCTCCGCATTGCAAGGTGCAATTCTGAAATTTTTTGCTTTTTCCTGCTCCTCTTAGCATGATAAACAAGATTCAAAGAGAGTGAGATGCCAGCTCCTTTCATTCAGTCAGTAGCTTCAATCATTTCTGGACGTTTTTCAATGGCAAAAATCAATGAATATTGTAAATGCACAAACAGTAATTTCTCCGCATTGCAAGGTGCAATTCTGAAATTTTTTGCTTTTTCCTGCTCCTCTTAGCATGATAAAGAAGATTCAAAGAGAGTGAGATGCCAGCTCCTTTCATTCAGTCAGTAGCTTCAAACATTTCTGGTATATGAATAACATGATGTTTTTCAATGGCAAAAATCAATGAATATTGTAAATGCACAAACAGTAATTTCTCCGCATTGCAAGGTGCAATTCTGAAATTTTTTGCTTTTTCCTGCTCCTCTTAGCATGATAAAGAAGATTCAAAGAGAGTGAGATGCCAGCTCCTTTCATTCAGTCAGTAGCTTCAATCATTTCTGGATGTTTTTCAATGGCAAAAATCAATGAATATTGTAAATGCACAAACTGTAATTTCTCCGCATTGCAAGGTGCAATTCTGAAATTTTTTGCTTTTTCCTGCTCCTCTTAGCATGATAAAGAAGATTCAAAGAGAGTGAGATGCCAGCTCCTTTCATTCAGTCAGTACCTTCAATCATTTCTGGACGTTTTTCAATGGCAAAAATCAATGAATATTGTAAATGCACAAACAGTAATTTCTCCGCATTGCAAGGTGCAATTCTGAAATTTTTTGCTTTTTCCCGCTCCTCTTAGCATGATAAAGATTCAAAGAGAGTGAGGTGCCAGCTCCTTTCATTCAGTCAGTAGCTTCAAACATTTCTGGTATATGAATAACATGTTTTTCAATGGCAAAAATCAATGAATATTGTAAATGCACAAACAGTAATTTCTCCGCATTGCAAGGTGCAATTCTGAAATTTTTTGCTTTTTCCTGCTCCTCTTAGCATGATAAAGAAGATTCAAAGAGAGTGAGATGCCAGCTCCTTTCATTCAGTCAGTAGCTTCAAACATTTCTGGTATATGAATAACATGATGTTTTTCAATGGCAAAAATCAATGAATATTGTAAATGCACAAACAGTAATTTCTCCGCATTGCAAGGTGCAATTCTGAAATTTTTTGCTTTTTCCTGCTCCTCTTAGCATGATAAAGAAGATTCAAAGAGAGTGAGATGCCAGCTCCTTTCATTCAGTCAGTAGCTTCAATCATTTCTGGATGTTTTTCAATGGCAAAAATCAATGAATATTGTAAATGCACAAACTGTAATTTCTCCGCATTGCAAGGTGCAATTCTGAAATTTTTTGCTTTTTCCTGCTCCTCTTAGCATGATAAAGAAGATTCAAAGAGAGTGAGATGCCAGCTCCTTTCATTCAGTCAGTAGCTTCAATCATTTCTGGACGTTTTTCAATGGCAAAAATCAATGAATATTGTAAATGCACAAACAGTAATTTCTCCGCATTGCAAGGTGCAATTCTGAAATTTTTTGCTTTTTCCTGCTCCTCTTAGCATGATAAAGAAGATTCAAAGAGAGTGAGATGCCAGCTCCTTTCATTCAGTCAGTAGCTTCAAACATTTCTGGTATATGAATAACATGATGTTTTTCAATGGCAAAAATCAATGAATATTGTAAATGCACAAACAGTAATTTCTCCGCATTGCAAGGTGCAAGTCTGAAATTTTTTGCTTTTTCCTGCTCCTCTTAGCATGATAAAGAAGATTCAAAGAGAGTGAGATGCCAGCTGCTTTCATTCAGTCAGTAGCTTCAATCATTTCTGGACCTTTTTCAATGGTAAAAATCAATGAATATTGTAAATGCACAAACAGTAATTTCTCCACATTGCAAGGTGCAATTCTGAAATTTTTTGCTTTTTCCTGCTCCTCTTAGCATGATAAAGAAGATTCAAAGAGAGTGAGATGCCAGCTCCTTTCATTCAGTCAGTAGCTTCAAACATTTCTGGTATATGAATAACATGATGTTTTTCAATGGCAAAATTCAATGAATATTGTAAATGCACAAACAGTAATTTCTCCGCATTGCAAGGTGCAATTCTGAAATTTTTTGCTTTTTCCTGCTCCTCTTAGCATGATAAAGAAGATTCAAAGAGAGTGAGATGCCAGCTCCTTTCATTCAGTCAGTAGCTTCAAACATTTCTGGTATATGAATAACATGATGTTTTTCAATGGCAAAAATCAATGAATATTGTAAATGCACAAACAGTAATTTCTCCGCATTGCAAGGTGCAATTCTGAAATTTTTTGCTTTTTCCTGCTCCTCTTAGCATGATAAAGAAGATTCAAAGAGAGTGAGATGCCAGCTCCTTTCATTCAGTCAGTAGCTTCAATCATTTCTGGATGTTTTTCAATGGCAAAAATCAATGAATATTGTAAAAGCACAAACAGTAATTTCTCCGCATTGCAAGGTGCAATTCTGAAATTTTTTGCTTTTTCCTGCTCCTCTTAGCATGATAAAGAAGATTCAAAGAGAGTGAGATGTCAGCTCCTTTCATTCAGTCAGTAGCTTCAAACATTTCTGGTATATGAATAACATGATGTTTTTCAATGGCAAAAATCAATGAATTTTGTAAATGCACAAACAGTAATTTCTCCGCATTGCAAGGTGCAATTCTGAAATTTTTTGCTTTTTCCTGCTCCTCTTAGCATGATAAAGAAGATTCAAAGAGAGTGAGATGCCAGCTCCTTTCATTCAGTCAGTAGCTTCAATCATTTCTGGACGTTTTTCAATGGTAAAAATCAATGATTATTGTAAATGCACAAACAGTAATTTCTCCGCATTGCAAGGTGCAATTCTGAAATTTTTTGCTTTTTCCTGCTCCTCTTAGCATGATAAACAAGATTCAAAGAGAGTGAGATGCCAGCTCCTTTCATTCAGTCAGTAGCTTCAATCATTTCTGGACGTTTTTCAATGGCAAAAATCAATGAATATTGTAAATGCACAAACAGTAATTTCTCCGCATTGCAAGGTGCAATTCTGAAATTTTTTGCTTTTTCCTGCTCCTCTTAGCATGATAAAGAAGATTCAAAGAGAGTGAGATGCCAGCTCCTTTCATTCAGTCAGTAGCTTCAAACATTTCTGGTATATGAATAACATGATGTTTTTCAATGGCAAAAATCAATGAATATTGTAAATGCACAAACAGTAATTTCTCCGCATTGCAAGGTGCAAGTCTGAAATTTTTTGCTTTTTCCTGCTCCTCTTAGCATGATAAAGAAGATTCAAAGAGAGTGAGATGCCAGCTACTTTCATTCAGTCAGTAGCTTCAATCATTTCTGGACGTTTTTCAATGGTAAAAATCAATGAATATTGTAAATGCACAAACAGTAATTTCTCGACATTGCAAGGTGCAATTCTGAAATTTTTTGCTTTTTCCTGCTCCTCTTAGCATGATAAAGAAGATTCAAAGAGAGTGAGATGCCAGCTCCTTTCATTCAGTCAGTAGCTTCAAACATTTCTGGTATATGAATAACATGATGTTTTTCAATGGCAAAAATCAATGAATATTGTAAATGCACAAACAGTAATTTCTCCGCATTGCAAGGTGCAATTCTGAAATTTTTTGCTTTTTCCTGCTCCTCTTAGCATGATAAAGAAGATTCAAAGAGAGTGAGATGCCAGCTCCTTTCATTCAGTCAGTAGCTTCAATCATTTCTGGATGTTTTTCAATGGCAAAAATCAATGAATATTGTAAATGCACAAACAGTAATTTCTCCGCATTGCAAGGTGCAATTCTGAAATTTTTTGCTTTTTCCTGCTCCTCTTAGCATGATAAACAAGATTCAAAGAGAGTGAGATGCCAGCTCCTTTCATTCAGTCAGTAGCTTCAATCATTTCTGGACTTTTTTCAATGGCAAAAATCAATGAATATTGTAAATGCACAAACAGTAATTTCTCCGCATTGCAAGGTGCAATTCTGAAATTTTTTGCTTTTTCCTGCTCCTCTTAGCATGATAAACAAGATTCAAAGAGAGTGAGATGCCAGCTCCTTTCATTCAGTCAGTAGCTTCAATCATTTCTGGACGTTTTTCAATGGCAAAAATCAATGAATATTGTAAATGCACAAACAGTAATTTCTCCGCATTGCAAGGTGCAATTCTGAAATTTTTTGCTTTTTCCTGCTCCTCTTAGCATGATAAAGAAGATTCAAAGAGAGTGAGATGCCAGCTCCTTTCATTCAGTCAGTAGCTTCAAACATTTCTGGTATATGAATAACATGATGTTTTTCAATGGCAAAAATCAATGAATATTGTAAATGCACAAACAGTAATTTCTCCGCATTGCAAGGTGCAATTCTGAAATTTTTTGCTTTTTCCTGCTCCTCTTAGCATGATAAAGAAGATTCAAAGAGAGTGAGATGCCAGCTCCTTTCATTCAGTCAGTAGCTTCAATCATTTCTGGATGTTTTTCAATGGCAAAAATCAATGAATATTGTAAATGCACAAACTGTAATTTCTCCGCATTGCAAGGTGCAATTCTGAAATTTTTTGCTTTTTCCTGCTCCTCTTAGCATGATAAAGAAGATTCAAAGAGAGTGAGATGCCAGCTCCTTTCATTCAGTCAGTACCTTCAATCATTTCTGGACGTTTTTCAATGGCAAAAATCAATGAATATTGTAAATGCACAAACAGTAATTTCTCCGCATTGCAAGGTGCAATTCTGAAATTTTTTGCTTTTTCCCGCTCCTCTTAGCATGATAAAGATTCAAAGAGAGTGAGGTGCCAGCTCCTTTCATTCAGTCAGTAGCTTCAAACATTTCTGGTATATGAATAACATGTTTTTCAATGGCAAAAATCAATGAATATTGTAAATGCACAAACAGTAATTTCTCCGCATTGCAAGGTGCAATTCTGAAATTTTTTGCTTTTTCCTGCTCCTCTTAGCATGATAAAGAAGATTCAAAGAGAGTGAGATGCCAGCTCCTTTCATTCAGTCAGTAGCTTCAAACATTTCTGGTATATGAATAACATGATGTTTTTCAATGGCAAAAATCAATGAATATTGTAAATGCACAAACAGTAATTTCTCCGCATTGCAAGGTGCAATTCTGAAATTTTTTGCTTTTTCCTGCTCCTCTTAGCATGATAAAGAAGATTCAAAGAGAGTGAGATGCCAGCTCCTTTCATTCAGTCAGTAGCTTCAATCATTTCTGGATGTTTTTCAATGGCAAAAATCAATGAATATTGTAAATGCACAAACTGTAATTTCTCCGCATTGCAAGGTGCAATTCTGAAATTTTTTGCTTTTTCCTGCTCCTCTTAGCATGATAAAGAAGATTCAAAGAGAGTGAGATGCCAGCTCCTTTCATTCAGTCAGTAGCTTCAATCATTTCTGGACGTTTTTCAATGGCAAAAATCAATGAATATTGTAAATGCACAAACAGTAATTTCTCCGCATTGCAAGGTGCAATTCTGAAATTTTTTGCTTTTTCCTGCTCCTCTTAGCATGATAAAGAAGATTCAAAGAGAGTGAGATGCCAGCTCCTTTCATTCAGTCAGTAGCTTCAAACATTTCTGGTATATGAATAACATGATGTTTTTCAATGGCAAAAATCAATGAATATTGTAAATGCACAAACAGTAATTTCTCCGCATTGCAAGGTGCAAGTCTGAAATTTTTTGCTTTTTCCTGCTCCTCTTAGCATGATAAAGAAGATTCAAAGAGAGTGAGATGCCAGCTGCTTTCATTCAGTCAGTAGCTTCAATCATTTCTGGACCTTTTTCAATGGTAAAAATCAATGAATATTGTAAATGCACAAACAGTAATTTCTCCACATTGCAAGGTGCAATTCTGAAATTTTTTGCTTTTTCCTGCTCCTCTTAGCATGATAAAGAAGATTCAAAGAGAGTGAGATGCCAGCTCCTTTCATTCAGTCAGTAGCTTCAAACATTTCTGGTATATGAATAACATGATGTTTTTCAATGGCAAAATTCAATGAATATTGTAAATGCACAAACAGTAATTTCTCCGCATTGCAAGGTGCAATTCTGAAATTTTTTGCTTTTTCCTGCTCCTCTTAGCATGATAAAGAAGATTCAAAGAGAGTGAGATGCCAGCTCCTTTCATTCAGTCAGTAGCTTCAAACATTTCTGGTATATGAATAACATGATGTTTTTCAATGGCAAAAATCAATGAATATTGTAAATGCACAAACAGTAATTTCTCCGCATTGCAAGGTGCAATTCTGAAATTTTTTGCTTTTTCCTGCTCCTCTTAGCATGATAAAGAAGATTCAAAGAGAGTGAGATGCCAGCTCCTTTCATTCAGTCAGTAGCTTCAATCATTTCTGGATGTTTTTCAATGGCAAAAATCAATGAATATTGTAAAAGCACAAACAGTAATTTCTCCGCATTGCAAGGTGCAATTCTGAAATTTTTTGCTTTTTCCTGCTCCTCTTAGCATGATAAAGAAGATTCAAAGAGAGTGAGATGTCAGCTCCTTTCATTCAGTCAGTAGCTTCAAACATTTCTGGTATATGAATAACATGATGTTTTTCAATGGCAAAAATCAATGAATTTTGTAAATGCACAAACAGTAATTTCTCCGCATTGCAAGGTGCAATTCTGAAATTTTTTGCTTTTTCCTGCTCCTCTTAGCATGATAAAGAAGATTCAAAGAGAGTGAGATGCCAGCTCCTTTCATTCAGTCAGTAGCTTCAATCATTTCTGGACGTTTTTCAATGGTAAAAATCAATGATTATTGTAAATGCACAAACAGTAATTTCTCCGCATTGCAAGGTGCAATTCTGAAATTTTTTGCTTTTTCCTGCTCCTCTTAGCATGATAAACAAGATTCAAAGAGAGTGAGATGCCAGCTCCTTTCATTCAGTCAGTAGCTTCAATCATTTCTGGACGTTTTTCAATGGCAAAAATCAATGAATATTGTAAATGCACAAACAGTAATTTCTCCGCATTGCAAGGTGCAATTCTGAAATTTTTTGCTTTTTCCTGCTCCTCTTAGCATGATAAAGAAGATTCAAAGAGAGTGAGATGCCAGCTCCTTTCATTCAGTCAGTAGCTTCAAACATTTCTGGTATATGAATAACATGATGTTTTTCAATGGCAAAAATCAATGAATATTGTAAATGCACAAACAGTAATTTCTCCGCATTGCAAGGTGCAAGTCTGAAATTTTTTGCTTTTTCCTGCTCCTCTTAGCATGATAAAGAAGATTCAAAGAGAGTGAGATGCCAGCTACTTTCATTCAGTCAGTAGCTTCAATCATTTCTGGACGTTTTTCAATGGTAAAAATCAATGAATATTGTAAATGCACAAACAGTAATTTCTCGACATTGCAAGGTGCAATTCTGAAATTTTTTGCTTTTTCCTGCTCCTCTTAGCATGATAAAGAAGATTCAAAGAGAGTGAGATGCCAGCTCCTTTCATTCAGTCAGTAGCTTCAAACATTTCTGGTATATGAATAACATGATGTTTTTCAATGGCAAAAATCAATGAATATTGTAAATGCACAAACAGTAATTTCTCCGCATTGCAAGGTGCAATTCTGAAATTTTTTGCTTTTTCCTGCTCCTCTTAGCATGATAAAGAAGATTCAAAGAGAGTGAGATGCCAGCTCCTTTCATTCAGTCAGTAGCTTCAATCATTTCTGGATGTTTTTCAATGGCAAAAATCAATGAATATTGTAAATGCACAAACAGTAATTTCTCCGCATTGCAAGGTGCAATTCTGAAATTTTTTGCTTTTTCCTGCTCCTCTTAGCATGATAAACAAGATTCAAAGAGAGTGAGATGCCAGCTCCTTTCATTCAGTCAGTAGCTTCAATCATTTCTGGACTTTTTTCAATGGCAAAAATCAATGAATATTGTAAATGCACAAACAGTAATTTCTCCGCATTGCAAGGTGCAATTCTGAAATTTTTTGCTTTTTCCTGCTCCTCTTAGCATGATAAAGAAGATTCAAAGAGAGTGAGATGCCAGCTCCTTTCATTCAGTCAGTAGCTTCAAACATTTCTGGTATATGTATAACATGATGTTTTTCAATGGCAAAAATCAATGAATATTGTAAATGCACAAACAGTAATTTCTCCGCATTGCAAGGTGCAAGTCTGAAATTTTTTGCTTTTTCCTGCTCCTCTTAGCATGATAAAGAAGATTCAAAGAGAGTGAGATGCCAGCTACTTTCATTC
Organism: Phyllobates terribilis; assembly: GCF_046119375.1. Classification (NCBI taxonomy): domain Eukaryota; kingdom Metazoa; phylum Chordata; class Amphibia; order Anura; family Dendrobatidae; genus Phyllobates; species Phyllobates terribilis. Next base: position 65,188 of record NW_027363783.1, on the reverse strand, counting down.
AGTCAGTAGCTTCAATCATTTCTGGACGTTTTTCAATGGTAAAAATCAATGAATATTGTAAATGCACAAACAGTAATTTCTCCACATTGCAAGGTGCAATTCTGAAATTTTTTGCTTTTTCCTGCTCCTCTTAGCATGATAAAGAAGATTCAAAGAGAGTGAGATGCCAGCTCCTTTCATTCAGTCAGTAGCTTCAATCATTTCTGGATGTTTTTCAATGGCAAAAATCAATGAATATTGTAAATGCACAAACTGTAATTTCTCCACATTGCAAGGTGCAATTCTGAAATTTTTTGCTTTTTCCTGCTCCTCTTAGCATAATAAAGAAGATTCAAAGAGAGTGAGATGCCAGCTCCTTTCATTCAGTCAGTAGCTTCAATCATTTCTGGACGTTTTTCAATGGCAAAAATCAATGAATATTGTAAATGCACAAACAGTAATTTCTCCGCATTGCAAGGTGCAATTCTGAAATTTTTTGCTTTTTCCTGCTCCTCTTAGCATGATAAAGAAGATTCAAAGAGAGTGAGATGCCAGCTCCTTTCATTCAGTCAGTAGCTTCAATCATTTCTGGACGTTTTTCAATGGCAAAAATCAATGAATATTGTAAATGCACAAACAGTAATTTCTCCGCATTGCAAGGTGCAATTCTGAAATTTTTTGCTTTTTCCCGCTCCTCTTAGCATGATAAAGATTCAAAGAGAGTGAGGTGCCAGCTCCTTTCATTCAGTCAGTAGCTTCAAACATTTCTGGTATATGAATAACATGTTTTTCAATGGCAAAAATCAATGAATATTGTAAATGCACAAACAGTAATTTCTCCGCATTGCAAGGTGCAATTCTGAAATTTTTTGCTTTTTCCTGCTCCTCTTAGCATGATAAAGAAGATTCAAAGAGAGTGAGATGCCAGCTCCTTTCATTCAGTCAGTAGCTTCAAACATTTCTGGTATATGAATAACATGATGTTTTTCAATGGCAAAAATCAATGAATATTGTAAATGCACAAACAGTAATTTCTCCGCATTGCAAGGTGCAATTCTGAAATTTTTTGCTTTTTCCTGCTCCTCTTAGCATGATAAAGAAGATTCAAAGAGAGTGAGATGCCAGCTCCTTTCATTCAGTCAGTAGCTTCAATCATTTCTGGATGTTTTTCAATGGCAAAAATCAATGAATATTGTAAATGCACAAACTGTAATTTCTCCGCATTGCAAGGTGCAATTCTGAAATTTTTTGCTTTTTCCTGCTCCTCTTAGCATGATAAAGAAGATTCAAAGAGAGTGAGATGCCAGCTCCTTTCATTCAGTCAGTAGCTTCAATCATTTCTGGACGTTTTTCAATGGCAAAAATCAATGAATATTGTAAATGCACAAACAGTAATTTCTCCGCATTGCAAGGTGCAATTCTGAAATTTTTTGCTTTTTCCTGCTCCTCTTAGCATGATAAAGAAGATTCAAAGAGAGTGAGATGCCAGCTCCTTTCATTCAGTCAGTACCTTCAATCATTTCTGGACGTTTTTCAATGGCAAAAATCAATGAAAATTGTAAATGCACAAACAGTAATTTCTCCGCATTGCAAGGTGCGATTCTGAAATTTTTTGCTTTTTCCTGCTCCTCTTAGCATGATAAAGAAGATTCAAAGAGAGTGAGATGCCAGCTCCTTTCATTCAGTCAGTAGCTTCAAACATTTCTGGTATATGAATAACATGATGTTTTTCAATGGCAAAAATCAATGAATATTGTAAATGCACAAACAGTAATTTCTCCGCATTGCAAGGTGCAAGTCTGAAATTTTTTGCTTTTTCCTGCTCCTCTTAGCATGATAAAGAAGATTCAAAGAGAGTGAGATGCCAGCTACTTTCATTCAGTCAGTAGCTTCAATCATTTCTGGACCTTTTTCAATGGTAAAAATCAATGAATATTGTAAATGCACAAACAGTAATTTCTCCACATTGCAAGGTGCAATTCTGAAATTTTTTGCTTTTTCCTGCTCCTCTTAGCATGATAAAGAAGATTCAAAGAGAGTGAGATGCCAGCTCCTTTCATTCAGTCAGTAGCTTCAAACATTTCTGGTATATGAATAACATGATGTTTTTCAATGGCAAAAATCAATGAATATTGTAAATGCACAAACAGTAATTTCTCCGCATTGCAAGGTGCAATTCTGAAATTTTTTGCTTTTTCCTGCTCCTCTTAGCATGATAAAGAAGATTCAAAGAGAGTGAGATGCCAGCTCCTTTCATTCAGTCAGTAGCTTCAATTATTTCTGGATGTTTTTCAATGGCAAAAATCAATGAATATTGTAAATGCACAAACAGTAATTTCTCCGCATTGCAAGGTGCAATTCTGAAATTTTTTGCTTTTTCCTGCTCCTCTTAGCATGATAAAGAAGATTCAAAGAGAGTGAGATGTCAGCTCCTTTCATTCAGTCAGTAGCTTCAAACATTTCTGGTATATGAATAACATGATGTTTTTCAATGGCAAAAATCAATGAATTTTGTAAATGCACAAACAGTAATTTCTCCGCATTGCAAGGTGCAATTCTGAAATTTTTTGCTTTTTCCTGCTCCTCTTAGCATGATAAAGAAGATTCAAAGAGAGTGAGATGCCAGTTCCTTTCATTCAGTCAGTAGCTTCAATCATTTCTGGACGTTTTTCAATGGCAAAAATCAATGAATATTGTAAATGCACAAACAGTAATTTCTCCGCATTGCAAGGTGCAATTCTGAAATTTTTAGCTTTTTCCTGCTCCTCTTAGCATGATAAAGAAGATTCAAAGAGAGTGAGATGCCAGCTCCTTTCATTCAGTCAGTAGCTTCAATCATTTCTGGTATATGAATAACATGATGTTTTTCAATGGCAAAAATCAATGAATATTGTAAATGCACAAACAGTAATTTCTCCGCATTGCAAGGTGCAATTCTGAAATTTTTAGCTTTTTCCTGCTCCTCTTAGCATGATAAAGAAGATTCAAAGAGAGTGAGATGCCAGCTCCTTTCATTCAGTCAGTAGCTTCAATCATTTCTGGTATATGAATAACATGATGTTTTTCAATGGCAAAAATCAATGAATATTGTAAATGCACAAACAGTAATTTCTCCGCATTGCAAGGTGCAATTCTGAAATTTTTTGCTTTTTCCTGCTCCTCTTAGCATGATAAAGAAGATTCAAAGAGAGTGAGATGCCAGCTCCTTTCATTCAGTCAGTAGCTTCAAACATTTCTGGTTTATGAATAACATGATGTTTTTCAATGGCAAAAATCAATGAATATTGTAAATGCACAAACAGTAATTTCTCCGCATTGCAAGGTGCAATTCTGAAATTTTTTGCTTTTTCCTGCTCCTCTTAGCATGATAAAGAAGATTCAAAGAGAGTGAGATGCCAGCTCCTTTCATTCAGTCAGTAGCTTCAATCATTTCTGGATGTTTTTCAATGGCAAAAATCAATGAATATTGTAAATGCACAAACTGTAATTTCTCCACATTGCAAGGTGCAATTCTGAAATTTTTTGCTTTTTCCTGCTCCTCTTAGCATAATAAAGAAGATTCAAAGAGAGTGAGATGCCAGCTCCTTTCATTCAGTCAGTAGCTTCAATCATTTCTGGACGTTTTTCAATGGCAAAAATCAATGAATATTGTAAATGCACAAACAGTAATTTCTCCGCATTGCAAGGTGCAATTCTGAAATTTTTTGCTTTTTCCTGCTCCTCTTAGCATGATAAAGAAGATTCAAAGAGAGTGAGATGCCAGCTCCTTTCATTCAGTCAGTAGCTTCAATCATTTCTGGACGTTTTTCAATGGCAAAAATCAATGAATATTGTAAATGCACAAACAGTAATTTCACCGCATTGCAAGGTGCAATTCTGAAATTTTTTGCTTTTTCCCGCTCCTCTTAGCATGATAAAGATTCAAAGAGAGTGAGGTGCCAGCTCCTTTCATTCAGTCAGTAGCTTCAAACATTTCTGGTATATGAATAACATGTTTTTCAATGGCAAAAATCAATGAATATTGTAAATGCACAAACAGTAATTTCTCCGCATTGCAAGGTGCAATTCTGAAATTTTTTGCTTTTTCCTGCTCCTCTTAGCATGATAAAGAAGATTCAAAGAGAGTGAGATGCCAGCTCCTTTCATTCAGTCAGTAGCTTCAAACATTTCTGGTATATGAATAACATGATGTTTTTCAATGGCAAAAATCAATGAATATTGTAAATGCACAAACAGTAATTTCTCCGCATTGCAAGGTGCAATTCTGAAATTTTTTGCTTTTTCCTGCTCCTCTTAGCATGATAAAGAAGATTCAAAGAGAGTGAGATGCCAGCTCCTTTCATTCAGTCAGTAGCTTCAATCATTTCTGGATGTTTTTCAATGGCAAAAATCAATGAATATTGTAAATGCACAAACTGTAATTTCTCCGCATTGCAAGGTGCAATTCTGAAATTTTTTGCTTTTTCCTGCTCCTCTTAGCATGATAAAGAAGATTCAAAGAGAGTGAGATGCCAGCTCCTTTCATTCAGTCAGTAGCTTCAATCATTTCTGGACGTTTTTCAATGGCAAAAATCAATGAATATTGTAAATGCACAAACAGTAATTTCTCCGCATTGCAAGGTGCAATTCTGAAATTTTTTGCTTTTTCCTGCTCCTCTTAGCATGATAAAGAAGATTCAAAGAGAGTGAGATGCCAGCTCCTTTCATTCAGTCAGTACCTTCAATCATTTCTGGACGTTTTTCAATGGCAAAAATCAATGAAAATTGTAAATGCACAAACAGTAATTTCTCCGCATTGCAAGGTGCGATTCTGAAATTTTTTGCTTTTTCCTGCTCCTCTTAGCATGATAAAGAAGATTCAAAGAGAGTGAGATGCCAGCTCCTTTCATTCAGTCAGTAGCTTCAAACATTTCTGGTATATGAATAACATGATGTTTTTCAATGGCAAAAATCAATGAATATTGTAAATGCACAAACAGTAATTTCTCCGCATTGCAAGGTGCAAGTCTGAAATTTTTTGCTTTTTCCTGCTCCTCTTAGCATGATAAAGAAGATTCAAAGAGAGTGAGATGCCAGCTACTTTCATTCAGTCAGTAGCTTCAATCATTTCTGGACCTTTTTCAATGGTAAAAATCAATGAATATTGTAAATGCACAAACAGTAATTTCTCCACATTGCAAGGTGCAATTCTGAAATTTTTTGCTTTTTCCTGCTCCTCTTAGCATGATAAAGAAGATTCAAAGAGAGTGAGATGCCAGCTCCTTTCATTCAGTCAGTAGCTTCAAACATTTCTGGTATATGAATAACATGATGTTTTTCAATGGCAAAAATCAATGAATATTGTAAATGCACAAACAGTAATTTCTCCGCATTGCAAGGTGCAATTCTGAAATTTTTTGCTTTTTCCTGCTCCTCTTAGCATGATAAAGAAGATTCAAAGAGAGTGAGATGCCAGCTCCTTTCATTCAGTCAGTAGCTTCAATTATTTCTGGATGTTTTTCAATGGCAAAAATCAATGAATATTGTAAATGCACAAACAGTAATTTCTCCGCATTGCAAGGTGCAATTCTGAAATTTTTTGCTTTTTCCTGCTCCTCTTAGCATGATAAAGAAGATTCAAAGAGAGTGAGATGTCAGCTCCTTTCATTCAGTCAGTAGCTTCAAACATTTCTGGTATATGAATAACATGATGTTTTTCAATGGCAAAAATCAATGAATTTTGTAAATGCACAAACAGTAATTTCTCCGCATTGCAAGGTGCAATTCTGAAATTTTTTGCTTTTTCCTGCTCCTCTTAGCATGATAAAGAAGATTCAAAGAGAGTGAGATGCCAGTTCCTTTCATTCAGTCAGTAGCTTCAATCATTTCTGGACGTTTTTCAATGGCAAAAATCAATGAATATTGTAAATGCACAAACAGTAATTTCTCCGCATTGCAAGGTGCAATTCTGAAATTTTTAGCTTTTTCCTGCTCCTCTTAGCATGATAAAGAAGATTCAAAGAGAGTGAGATGCCAGCTCCTTTCATTCAGTCAGTATCTTCAATCATTTCTGGTATATGAATAACATGATGTTTTTCAATGGCAAAAATCAATGAATATTGTAAATGCACAAACAGTAATTTCTCCGCATTGCAAGGTGCAATTCTGAAATTTTTTGCTTTTTCCTGCTCCTCTTAGCATGATAAAGAAGATTCAAAGAGAGTGAGATGCCAGCTCCTTTCATTCAGTCAGTAGCTTCAATCATTTCTGGACGTTTTTCAATGGCAAAAATCAATGAATATTGTAAATGCACAAACAGTAATTTCTCCGCATTGCAAGGTGCAATTCTGAAATTTTTTGCTTTTTCCTGCTCCTCTTAGCATGATAAACAAGATTCAAAGAGAGTGAGATGCCAGCTCCTTTCATTCAGTCAGTAGCTTCAATCATTTCTGGACGTTTTTCAATGGCAAAAATCAATGAATATTGTAAATGCACAAACAGTAATTTCTCCGCATTGCAAGGTGCAATTCTGAAATTTTTTGCTTTTTCCTGCTCCTCTTAGCATGATAAAGAAGATTCAAAGAGAGTGAGATGCCAGCTCCTTTCATTCAGTCAGTAGCTTCAAACATTTCTGGTATATGAATAACATGATGTTTTTCAATGGCAAAAATCAATGAATATTGTAAATGCACAAACAGTAATTTCTCCGCATTGCAAGGTGCAAGTCTGAAATTTTTTGCTTTTTCCTGCTCCTCTTAGCATGATAAAGAAGATACAAAGAGAGTGAGATGCCAGCTACTTTCATTCAGTCAGTAGCTTCAATCATTTCTGGATGTTTTTCAATGGTAAAAATCAATGAATATTGTAAATGCACAAACAGTAATTTCTCCACATTGCAAGGTGCAATTCTGAAATTTTTTGCTTTTTCCTGCTCCCCTTAGCATGATAAAGAAGATTCAAAGAGAGTGAGATGCCAGCTCCTTTCATTCAGTCAGTAGCTTCAAACATTTCTGGTATATGAATAACATGATGTTTTTCAATGGCAAAAATCAATGAATATTGTAAATGCACAAACAGTAATTTCTCTGCATTGCAAGGTGCAATTCTGAAATTTTTTGCTTTTTCCTGCTCCTCTTAGCATGATAAAGAAGATTCAAAGAGAGTGAGATGCCAGCTACTTTCATTCAGTCAGTAGCTTCAATCATTTCTGGATGTTTTTCAATGGTAAAAATCAATGAATATTGTAAATGCACAAACAGTAATTTCTCCACATTGCAAGGTGCAATTCTGAAATTTTTTGCTTTTTCCTGCTCCTCTTAGCATGATAAAGAAGATTCAAAGAGAGTGAGATGCCAGCTCCTTTCATTCAGTCAGTAGCTTCAAACATTTCTGGTATATGAATAACATGATGTTTTTCAATGGCAAAAATCAATGAATATTGTAAATGCACAAACAGTAATTTCTCCGCATTGCAAGGTGCAATTCTGAAATTTTTTGCTTTTTCCTGCTCCTCTTAGCATGATAAAGAAGATTCAAAGAGAGTGAGATGCCAGCTCCTTTCATTCAGTCAGTAGCTTCAAACATTTCTGGTATATGAATAACATGATGTTTTTCAATGGCAAAAATCAATGAATATTGTAAATGCACAAACAGTAATTTCTCCGCATTGCAAGGTGCAATTCTGAAATTTTTTGCTTTTTCCTGCTCCTCTTAGCATGATAAAGAATATTCAAAGAGAGTGAGATGCCAGCTCCTTTCATTCAGTCAGTAGCTTCAATCATTTCTGGATGTTTTTCAATGGCAAAAATCAATGAATATTGTAAATGCACAAACTGTAATTTCTCCGCATTGCAAGGTGCAATTCTGAAATTTTTTGTTTTTTCCTGCTCCTCTTAGCATGATAAAGAAGATTCAAAGAGAGTGAGATGCCAGCTCCTTTCATTCAGTCAGTAGCTTCAATCATTTCTGGACGTTTTTCAATGGCAAAAATCAATGAATATTGTAAATGCACAAACAGTAATTTCTCCGCATTGCAAGGTGCAATTCTGAAATTTTTTGCTTTTTCCTGCTCCTCTTAGCATGATAAAGAAGATTCAAAGAGAGTGAGATGCCAGCTCCTTTCATTCAGTCAGTACCTTCAATCATTTCTGGATGTTTTTCAATGGCAAAAATCAATGAATATTGTAAATGCACAAACAGTAATTTCTCCGCATTGCAAGGTGCAATTCTGAAATTTTTTGCTTTTTCCCGCTCCTCTTAGCATGATAAAGAAGATTCAAAGAGAGTGAGGTGCCAGCTCCTTTCATTCAGTCAGTAGCTTCAAACATTTCTGGTATATGAATAACATGTTTTTCAATGGCAAAAATCAATGAATATTGTAAATGCACAAACAGTAATTTCTCCGCATTGCAAGGTGCAATTCTGAAATTTTTTGATTTTTCCTGCTCCTCTTAGCATGATAAAGAAGATTCAAAGAGAGTGAGATGCCAGCTCCTTTCATTCAGTCAGTAGCTTCAATCATTTCTGGACGTTTTTCAATGGCAAAAATCAATGAATATTGTAAATGCACAAACAGTAATTTCTCCGCATTGCAAGGTGCAATTCTGAAATTTTTTGCTTTTTCCTGCTCCTCTTAGCATGATAAAGAAGATTCAAAGAGAGTGAGATGCCAGCTCCTTTCATTCAGTCAGTAGCTTCAATCATTTCTGGACGTTTTTCAATGGCAAAAATCAATGAATATTGTAAATGCACAAACAGTAATTTCTCCGCATTGCAAGGTGCAATTCTGAAATTTTTTGCTTTTTCCTGCTCCTCTTAGCATGATAAAGAAGATTCAAAGAGAGTGAGATGCCAGCTCCTTTCATTCAGTCAGTAGCTTCAAACATTTCTGGTATATGAATAACATGATGTTTTTCAATGGCAAAAATCAATGAATATTGTAAATGCACAAACAGTAATTTCTCCGCATTGCAAGGTGCAAGTCTGAAATTTTTTGCTTTTTCCTGCTCCTCTTAGCATGGTAAAGAAGATTCAAAGAGAGTGAGATGCCAGCTACTTTCATTCAGTCAGTAGCTTCAATCATTTCTGGACGTTTTTCAATGGTAAAAATCAATGAATATTGTAAATGCACAAACAGTAATTTCTCCACATTGCAAGGTGCAATTCTGAAATTTTTTGCTTTTTCCTGCTCCTCTTAGCATGATAAAGAAGATTCAAAGAGAGTGAGATGCCAGCTCCTTTCATTCAGTCAGTAGCTTCAAACATTTCTGGTATATGAATAACATGATGTTTTTCAATGGCAAAAATCAATGAATATTGTAAATGCACAAACAGTAATTTCTCCGCATTGCAAGGTGCAATTCTGAAATTTTTTGCTTTTTCCTGCTCCTCTTAGCATGATAAAGAAGATTCAAAGAGAGTGAGATGCCAGCTCCTTTCATTCAGTCAGTAGCTTCAAACATTTCTGGTATATGAATAACATGATGTTTTTCAATGGCAAAAATCAATGAATATTGTAAATGCACAAACAGTAATTTCTCCGCATTGCAAGGTGCAATTCTGAAATTTTTTGCTTTTTCCTGCTCCTCTTAGCATGATAAAGAAGATTCAAAGAGAGTGAGATGCCAGCTCCTTTCATTCAGTCAGTAGCTTCAATCATTTCTGGACGTTTTTCAATGGCAAAAATCAATGAATATTGTAAATGCACAAACAGTAATTTCTCCGCATTGCAAGGTGCAATTCTGAAATTTTTTGCTTTTTCCTGCTCCTCTTAGCATGATAAAGAAGATTCAAAGAGAGTGAGATGCCAGCTCCTTTCATTCAGTCAGTAGCTTCAATCATTTCTGGACGTTTTTCAATGGCAAAAATCAATGAATATTGTAAATGCACAAACAGTAATTTCTCCGCATTGCAAGGTGCAATTCTGAAATTTTTTGCTTTTTCCTGCTCCTCTTAGCATGATAAAGAAGATTCAAAGAGAGTGAGATGCCAGCTCCTTTCATTCAGTCAGTAGCTTCAATCATTTCTGGACGTTTTTCAATGGCAAAAATCAATGAATATTGTAAATGCACAAACAGTAATTTCTCCGCATTGCAAGGTGCAATTCTGAAATTTTTTGCTTTTTCCTGCTCCTCTTAGCATGATAAAGAAGATTCAAAGAGAGTGAGATGCCAGCTCCTTTCATTCAGTCAGTAGCTTCAATCATTTCTGGACGTTTTTCAATGGCAAAAATCAATGAATATTGTAAATGCACAAACAGTAATTTCTCCGCATTGCAAAGTGCAATTCTGAAATTTTTTGCTTTTTCCTGCTCCTCTTAGCATGACAAAGAAGATTCAAAGAGAGTAAGATGCCAGCTCCTTTCATTCAGTCAGTAGCTTCAATCATTTCTGGTATATGAATAACATGATGTTTTTCAATGGCAAAAATCAATGAATATTGTAAATGCACAAACAGTAATTTCTCCGCATTGCAAGGTGCAATTCTGAAATTTTTTGCTTTTTCCTGCTCCTCTTAGCATGATAAAGAAGATTCAAAGAGAGTGAGATGCCAGCTCCTTTCATTCAGTCAGTAGCTTCAATCATTTCTGGACGTTTTTCAATGGCAAAAATCAATGAATATTGTAAATGCACAAACAGTAATTTCTCCGCATTGCAAGGTGCAATTCTGAAATTTTTTGCTTTTTCCTGCTCCTCTTAGCATGATAAAGAAGATTCAAAGAGAGTGAGATGCCAGCTCCTTTCATTCAGTCAGTAGCTTCAATCATTTCTGGACGTTTTTCAATGGCAAAAATCAATGAATATTGTAAATGCACAAACAGTAATTTCTCCGCATTGCAAGGTGCAATTCTGAAATTTTTTGCTTTTTCCTGCTCCTCTTAGCATGATAAAGAAGATTCAAAGAGAGTGAGATGCCAGCTCCTTTCATTCAGTCAGTAGCTTCAATCATTTCTGGACGTTTTTCAATGGCAAAAATCAATGAATATTGTAAATGCACAAACAGTAATTTCTCCGCATTGCAAGGTGCAATTCTGAAATTTTTTGCTTTTTCCTGCTCCTCTTAGCATGGTAAAGAAGATTCAAAGAGAGTGAGATGCCAGCTACTTTCATTCAGTCAGTAGCTTCAATCATTTCTGGACGTTTTTCAATGGTAAAAATCAATGAATATTGTAAATGCACAAACAGTAATTTCTCCACATTGCAAGGTGCAATTCTGAAATTTTTTGCTTTTTCCTGCTCCTCTTAGCATGATAAAGAAGATTCAAAGAGAGTGAGATGCCAGCTCCTTTCATTCAGTCAGTAGCTTCAAACATTTCTGGTATATGAATAACATGATGTTTTTCAATGGCAAAAATCAATGAATATTGTAAATGCACAAACAGTAATTTCTCCGCATTGCAAGGTGCAATTCTGAAATTTTTTGCTTTTTCCTGCTCCTCTTAGCATGATAAAGAAGATTCAAAGAGAGTGAGATGCCAGCTCCTTTCATTCAGTCAGTAGCTTCAAACATTTCTGGTATATGAATAACATGATGTTTTTCAATGGCAAAAATCAATGAATATTGTAAATGCACAAACAGTAATTTCTCCGCATTGCAAGGTGCAATTCTGAAATTTTTTGCTTTTTCCTGCTCCTCTTAGCATGATAAAGAAGATTCAAAGAGAGTGAGATGCCAGCTCCTTTCATTCAGTCAGTAGCTTCAATCATTTCTGGACGTTTTTCAATGGCAAAAATCAATGAATATTGTAAATGCACAAACAGTAATTTCTCCGCATTGCAAGGTGCAATTCTGAAATTTTTTGCTTTTTCCTGCTCCTCTTAGCATGATAAAGAAGATTCAAAGAGAGTGAGATGCCAGCTCCTTTCATTCAGTCAGTAGCTTCAATCATTTCTGGACGTTTTTCAATGGCAAAAATCAATGAATATTGTAAATGCACAAACAGTAATTTCTCCGCATTGCAAGGTGCAATTCTGAAATTTTTTGCTTTTTCCTGCTCCTCTTAGCATGATAAAGAAGATTCAAAGAGAGTGAGATGCCAGCTCCTTTCATTCAGTCAGTAGCTTCAATCATTTCTGGACGTTTTTCAATGGCAAAAATCAATGAATATTGTAAATGCACAAACAGTAATTTCTCCGCATTGCAAGGTGCAATTCTGAAATTTTTTGCTTTTTCCTGCTCCTCTTAGCATGATAAAGAAGATTCAAAGAGAGTGAGATGCCAGCTCCTTTCATTCAGTCAGTAGCTTCAATCATTTCTGGACGTTTTTCAATGGCAAAAATCAATGAATATTGCAAATGCACAAACAGTAATTTCTCCGCATTGCAAAGTGCAATTCTGAAATTTTTTGCTTTTTCCTGCTCCTCTTAGCATGACAAAGAAGATTCAAAGAGAGTAAGATGCCAGCTCCTTTCATTCAGTCAGTAGCTTCAATCATTTCTGGTATATGAATAACATGATGTTTTTCAATGGCAAAAATCAATGAATATTGTAAATGCACAAACAGTAATTTCTCCGCATTGCAAGGTGCAATTCTGAAATTTTTTGCTTTTTCCTGCTCCTCTTAGCATGATAAAGAAGATTCAAAGAGAGTGAGATGCCAGCTCCTTTCATTCAGTCAGTAGCTTCAATCATTTCTGGACGTTTTTCAATGGCAAAAATCAATGAATATTGTAAATGCACAAACAGTAATTTCTCCGCATTGCAAGGTGCAATTCTGAAATTTTTTGCTTTTTCCTGCTCCTCTTAGCATGATAAAGAAGATTCAAAGAGAGTGAGATGCCAGCTCCTTTCATTCAGTCAGTAGCTTCAATCATTTCTGGTATATGAATAACATGATGTTTTTCAATGGCAAAAATCAATGAATATTGTAAATGCACAAACAGTAATTTCTCCGCATTGCAAGTTGCAATTCTGAAATTTTTTGCTTTTTCCTGCTCCTCTTAGCATGATAAAGAAGATTCAAAGAGAGTGAGATGCCAGCTCCTTTCATTCAGTCAGTAGCTTCAATCATTTCTGGACGTTTTTCAATGGCAAAAATCAATGAATATTGTAAATGCACAAACAGTAATTTCTCCGCATTGCAAGGTGCAATTCTGAAATTTTTTGCTTTTTCCTGCTCCTCTTAGCATGATAAAGAAGATTCAAAGAGAGTGAGATGCCAGCTCCTTTCATTCAGTCAGTAGCTTCAATCATTTCTGGACGTTTTTCAATGGCAAAAATCAATGAATATTGTAAATGCACAAACAGTAATTTCTCCGCATTGCAAGGTGCAATTCTGAAATTTTTTGCTTTTTCCTGCTCCTCTTAGCATGATAAAGAAGATTCAAAGAGAGTTAGATGCCAGCTCCTTTCATTCAGTCAGTAGCTTCAAACATTTCTGGTATATGAATAACATGATGTTTTTCAATGGCAAAAATCAATGAATATTGTAAAAGCACAAACAGTAATTTCTCCGCATTGCAAGGTGCAATTCTGAAATTTTTTGCTTTTTCCTGCTCCTCTTAGCATGATAAAGAAGATTCAAAGAGAGTGAGATGCCAGCTCCTTTCATTCAGTCAGTAGCTTCAATCATTTCTGGACGTTTTTCAATGGCAAAAATCAATGAATATTGTAAATGCACAAACAGTAATTTCTCCGCATTGCAAGGTGCAATTCTGAAATTTTTTGCTTTTTCCCGCTCCTCTTAGCATGATAAAGAAGATTCAAAGAGAGTGAGGTGCCAGCTCCTTTCATTCAGTCAGTAGCTTCAAACATTTCTGGTATATGAATAACATGATGTTTTTCAATGGCAAAAATCAATGAATATTGTAAATGCACAAACAGTAATTTCTCCGCATTGCAAGGTGCAAGTCTGAAATTTTTTGCTTTTTCCTGCTCCTCTTAGCATGATAAAGAAGATACAAAGAGAGTGAGATGCCAGCTACTTTCATTCAGTCAGTAGCTTCAATCATTTCTGGATGTTTTTCAATGGTAAAAATCAATGAATATTGTAAATGCACAAACAGTAATTTCTCCACATTGCAAGGTGCAATTCTGAAATTTTTTGCTTTTTCCTGCTCCTCTTAGCATGATAAAGAAGATTCAAAGAGAGTGAGATGCCAGCTCCTTTCATTCAGTCAGTAGCTTCAAACATTTCTGGTATATGAATAACATGATGTTTTTCAATGGCAAAAATCAATGAATATTGTAAATGCACAAACAGTAATTTCTCTGCATTGCAAGGTGCAATTCTGAAATTTTTTGCTTTTTCCTGCTCCTCTTAGCATGATAAAGAAGATTCAAAGAGAGTGAGATGCCAGCTACTTTCATTCAGTCAGTAGCTTCAATCATTTCTGGATGTTTTTCAATGGTAAAAATCAATGAATATTGTAAATGCACAAACAGTAATTTCTCCACATTGCAAGGTGCAATTCTGAAATTTTTTGCTTTTTCCTGCTCCTCTTAGCATGATAAAGAAGATTCAAAGAGAGTGAGATGCCAGCTCCTTTCATTCAGTCAGTAGCTTCAAACATTTCTGGTATATGAATAACATGATGTTTTTCAATGGCAAAAATCAATGAATATTGTAAATGCACAAACAGTAATTTCTCCGCATTGCAAGGTGCAATTCTGAAATTTTTTGCTTTTTCTTGCTCCTCTTAGCATGATAAAGAAGATTCAAAGAGAGTGAGATGCCAGCTCCTTTCATTCAGTCAGTAGCTTCAAACATTTCTGGTATATGAATAACATGATGTTTTTCAATGGCAAAAATCAATGAATATTGTAAATGCACAAACAGTAATTTCTCCGCATTGCAAGGTGCAATTCTGAAATTTTTTGCTTTTTCCTGCTCCTCTTAGCATGATAAAGAATATTCAAAGAGAGTGAGATGCCAGCTCCTTTCATTCAGTCAGTAGCTTCAATCATTTCTGGATGTTTTTCAATGGCAAAAATCAATGAATATTGTAAATGCACAAACTGTAATTTCTCCGCATTGCAAGGTGCAATTCTGAAATTTTTTGTTTTTTCCTGCTCCTCTTAGCATGATAAAGAAGATTCAAAGAGAGTGAGATGCCAGCTCCTTTCATTCAGTCAGTAGCTTCAATCATTTCTGGACGTTTTTCAATGGCAAAAATCAATGAATATTGTAAATGCACAAACAGTAATTTCTCCGCATTGCAAGGTGCAATTCTGAAATTTTTTGCTTTTTCCTGCTCCTCTTAGCATGATAAAGAAGATTCAAAGAGAGTGAGATGCCAGCTCCTTTCATTCAGTCAGTACCTTCAATCATTTCTGGATGTTTTTCAATGGCAAAAATCAATGAATATTGTAAATGCACAAACAGTAATTTCTCCGCATTGCAAGGTGCAATTCTGAAATTTTTTGCTTTTTCCCGCTCCTCTTAGCATGATAAAGAAGATTCAAAGAGAGTGAGGTGCCAGCTCCTTTCATTCAGTCAGTAGCTTCAAACATTTCTGGTATATGAATAACATGTTTTTCAATGGCAAAAATCAATGAATATTGTAAATGCACAAACAGTAATTTCTCCGCATTGCAAGGTGCAATTCTGAAATTTTTTGATTTTTCCTGCTCCTCTTAGCATGATAAAGAAGATTCAAAGAGAGTGAGATGCCAGCTCCTTTCATTCAGTCAGTAGCTTCAATCATTTCTGGACGTTTTTCAATGGCAAAAATCAATGAATATTGTAAATGCACAAACAGTAATTTCTCCGCATTGCAAGGTGCAATTCTGAAATTTTTTGCTTTTTCCTGCTCCTCTTAGCATGATAAAGAAGATTCAAAGAGAGTGAGTTGCCAGCTCCTTTCATTCAGTCAGTAGCTTCAATCATTTCTGGACGTTTTTCAATGGCAAAAATCAATGAATATTGTAAATGCACAAACAGTAATTTCTCCGCATTGCAAGGTGCAATTCTGAAATTTTTTGCTTTTTCCTGCTCCTCTTAGCATGATAAAGAAGATTCAAAGAGAGTGAGATGCCAGCTCCTTTCATTCAGTCAGTAGCTTCAAACATTTCTGGTATATGAATAACATGATGTTTTTCAATGGCAAAAATCAATGAATATTGTAAATGCACAAACAGTAATTTCTCCGCATTGCAAGGTGCAAGTCTGAAATTTTTTGCTTTTTCCTGCTCCTCTTAGCATGGTAAAGAAGATTCAAAGAGAGTGAGATGCCAGCTACTTTCATTCAGTCAGTAGCTTCAATCATTTCTGGACGTTTTTCAATGGTAAAAATCAATGAATATTGTAAATGCACAAACAGTAATTTCTCCACATTGCAAGGTGCAATTCTGAAATTTTTTGCTTTTTCCTGCTCCTCTTAGCATGATAAAGAAGATTCAAAGAGAGTGAGATGCCAGCTCCTTTCATTCAGTCAGTAGCTTCAAACATTTCTGGTATATGAATAACATGATGTTTTTCAATGGCAAAAATCAATGAATATTGTAAATGCACAAACAGTAATTTCTCCGCATTGCAAGGTGCAATTCTGAAATTTTTTGCTTTTTCCTGCTCCTCTTAGCATGATAAAGAAGATTCAAAGAGAGTGAGATGCCAGCTCCTTTCATTCAGTCAGTAGCTTCAAACATTTCTGGTATATGAATAACATGATGTTTTTCAATGGCAAAAATCAATGAATATTGTAAATGCACAAACAGTAATTTCTCCGCATTGCAAGGTGCAATTCTGAAATTTTTTGCTTTTTCCTGCTCCTCTTAGCATGATAAAGAAGATTCAAAGAGAGTGAGATGCCAGCTCCTTTCATTCAGTCAGTAGCTTCAATCATTTCTGGACGTTTTTCAATGGCAAAAATCAATGAATATTGTAAATGCACAAACAGTAATTTCTCCGCATTGCAAGGTGCAATTCTGAAATTTTTTGCTTTTTCCTGCTCCTCTTAGCATGATAAAGAAGATTCAAAGAGAGTGAGATGCCAGCTCCTTTCATTCAGTCAGTAGCTTCAATCATTTCTGGACGTTTTTCAATGGCAAAAATCAATGAATATTGTAAATGCACAAACAGTAATTTCTCCGCATTGCAAGGTGCAATTCTGAAATTTTTTGCTTTTTCCTGCTCCTCTTAGCATGATAAAGAAGATTCAAAGAGAGTGAGATGCCAGCTCCTTTCATTCAGTCAGTAGCTTCAATCATTTCTGGACGTTTTTCAATGGCAAAAATCAATGAATATTGTAAATGCACAAACAGTAATTTCTCCGCATTGCAAGGTGCAATTCTGAAATTTTTTGCTTTTTCCTGCTCCTCTTAGCATGATAAAGAAGATTCAAAGAGAGTGAGATGCCAGCTCCTTTCATTCAGTCAGTAGCTTCAATCATTTCTGGACGTTTTTCAATGGCAAAAATCAATGAATATTGTAAATGCACAAACAGTAATTTCTCCGCATTGCAAGGTGCAATTCTGAAATTTTTTGCTTTTTCCTGCTCCTCTTAGCATGACAAAGAAGATTCAAAGAGAGTAAGATGCCAGCTCCTTTCATTCAGTCAGTAGCTTCAATCATTTCTGGTATATGAATAACATGATGTTTTTCAATGGCAAAAATCAATGAATATTGTAAATGCACAAACAGTAATTTCTCCGCATTGCAAGGTGCAATTCTGAAATTTTTTGCTTTTTCCTGCTCCTCTTAGCATGATAAAGAAGATTCAAAGAGAGTGAGATGCCAGCTCCTTTCATTCAGTCAGTAGCTTCAATCATTTCTGGACGTTTTTCAATGGCAAAAATCAATGAATATTGTAAATGCACAAACAGTAATTTCTCCGCATTGCAAGGTGCAATTCTGAAATTTTTTGCTTTTTCCTGCTCCTCTTAGCATGATAAAGAAGATTCAAAGAGAGTGAGATGCCAGCTCCTTTCATTCAGTCAGTAGCTTCAATCATTTCTGGACGTTTTTCAATGGCAAAAATCAATGAATATTGTAAATGCACAAACAGTAATTTCTCCGCATTGCAAGGTGCAATTCTGAAATTTTTTGCTTTTTCCTGCTCCTCTTAGCATGACAAAGAAGATTCAAAGAGAGTAAGATGCCAGCTCCTTTCATTCAGTCAGTAGCTTCAATCATTTCTGGTATATGAATAACATGATGTTTTTCAATGGCAAAAATCAATGAATATTGTAAATGCACAAACAGTAATTTCTCCGCATTGCAAGGTGCAATTCTGAAATTTTTTGCTTTTTCCTGCTCCTCTTAGCATGATAAAGAAGATTCAAAGAGAGTGAGATGCCAGCTCCTTTCATTCAGTCAGTAGCTTCAATCATTTCTGGACGTTTTTCAATGGCAAAAATCAATGAATATTGTAAATGCACAAACAGTAATTTCTCCGCATTGCAAGGTGCAATTCTGAAATTTTTTGCTTTTTCCTGCTCCTCTTAGCATGATAAAGAAGATTCAAAGAGAGTGAGATGCCAGCTCCTTTCATTCAGTCAGTAGCTTCAATCATTTCTGGACGTTTTTCAATGGCAAAAATCAATGAATATTGTAAATGCACAAACAGTAATTTCTCCGCATTGCAAGGTGCAATTCTGAAATTTTTTGCTTTTTCCTGCTCCTCTTAGCATGATAAAGAAGATTCAAAGAGAGTGAGATGCCAGCTCCTTTCATTCAGTCAGTAGCTTCAAACATTTCTTGTATATGAATAACATGATGTTTTTCAATGGCAAAAATCAATGAATATTGTAAAAGCACAAACAGTAATTTCTCCGCATTGCAAGGTGCAATTCTGAAATCTTTTGCTTTTTCCTGCTCCTCTTAGCATGATAAAGAAGATTCAAAGAGAGTGAGATGCCAGCTCCTTTCATTCAGTCAGTAGCTTCAATCATTTCTGGACGTTTTTCAATGGCAAAAATCAATGAATATTGTAAATGCACAAACAGTAATTTCTCCGCATTGCAAGGTGCAATTCTGAAATTTTTTGCTTTTTCCTGCTCCTCTTAGCATGATAAAGAAGATTCAAAGAGAGTGAGATGCCAGCTCCTTTCATTCAGTCAGTAGCTTCAATCATTTCTGGTATATGAATAACATGATGTTTTTCAATGGCAAAAATCAATGAATATTGTAAATGCACAAACAGTAATTTCTCCGCATTGCAAGTTGCAATTCTGAAATTTTTTGCTTTTTCCTGCTCCTCTTAGCATGATAAAGAAGATTCAAAGAGAGTGAGATGCCAGCTCCTTTCATTCAGTCAGTAGCTTCAATCATTTCTGGACGTTTTTCAATGGCAAAAATCAATGAATATTGTAAATGCACAAACAGTAATTTCTCCGCATTGCAAGGTGCAATTCTGAAATTTTTTGCTTTTTCCTGCTCCTCTTAGCATGATAAAGAAGATTCAAAGAGAGTGAGATGCCAGCTCCTTTCATTCAGTCAGTAGCTTCAATCATTTCTGGACGTTTTTCAATGGCAAAAATCAATGAATATTGTAAATGCACAAACAGTAATTTCTCCGCATTGCAAGGTGCAATTCTGAAATTTTTTGCTTTTTCCTGCTCCTCTTAGCATGATAAAGAAGATTCAAAGAGAGTTAGATGCCAGCTCCTTTCATTCAGTCAGTAGCTTCAAACATTTCTGGTATATGAATAACATGATGTTTTTCAATGGCAAAAATCAATGAATATTGTAAAAGCACAAACAGTAATTTCTCCGCATTGCAAGGTGCAATTCTGAAATTTTTTGCTTTTTCCTGCTCCTCTTAGCATGATAAAGAAGATTCAAAGAGAGTGAGATGCCAGCTCCTTTCATTCAGTCAGTAGCTTCAATCATTTCTGGACGTTTTTCAATGGCAAAAATCAATGAATATTGTAAATGCACAAACAGTAATTTCTCCGCATTGCAAGGTGCAATTCTGAAATTTTTTGCTTTTTCCCGCTCCTCTTAGCATGATAAAGAAGATTCAAAGAGAGTGAGGTGCCAGCTCCTTTCATTCAGTCAGTAGCTTCAAACATTTCTGGTATATGAATAACATGTTTTTCAATGGCAAAAATCAATGAATATTGTAAATGCACAAACAGTAATTTCTCCGCATTGCAAGGTGCAATTCTGAAATTTTTTGATTTTTCCTGCTCCTCTTAGCATGATAAAGAAGATTCAAAGAGAGTGAGATGCCAGCTCCTTTCATTCAGTCAGTAGCTTCAATCATTTCTGGACGTTTTTCAATGGCAAAAATCAATGAATATTGTAAATGCACAAACAGTAATTTCTCCGCATTGCAAGGTGCAATTCTGAAATTTTTTGCTTTTTCCTGCTCCTCTTAGCATGATAAAGAAGATTCAAAGAGAGTGAGATGCCAGCTCCTTTCATTCAGTCAGTAGCTTCAATCATTTCTGGACGTTTTTCAATGGCAAAAATCAATGAATATTGTAAATGCACAAACAGTAATTTCTCCGCATTGCAAGGTGCAATTCTGAAATTTTTTGCTTTTTCCTGCTCCTCTTAGCATGATAAAGAAGATTCAAAGAGAGTGAGATGCCAGCACCTTTCATTCAGTCAGTAGCTTCAAACATTTCTGGTATATGAATAACATGATGTTTTTCAATGGCAAAAATCAATGAATATTGTAAATGCACAAACAGTAATTTCTCCGCATTGCAAGGTGCAAGTCTGAAATTTTTTGCTTTTTCCTGCTCCTCTTAGCATGGTAAAGAAGATTCAAAGAGAGTGAGATGCCAGCTACTTTCATTCAGTCAGTAGCTTCAATCATTTCTGGACGTTTTTCAATGGTAAAAATCAATGAATATTGTAAATGCACAAACAGTAATTTCTCCACATTGCAAGGTGCAATTCTGAAATTTTTTGCTTTTTCCTGCTACTCTTAGCATGATAAAGAAGATTCAAAGAGAGTGAGATGCCAGCTCCTTTCATTCAGTCAGTAGCTTCAAACATTTCTGGTATATGAATAACATGATGTTTTTCAATGGCAAAAATCAATGAATATTGTAAATGCACAAACAGTAATTTCTCCGCATTGCAAGGTGCAATTCTGAAATTTTTTGCTTTTTCCTGCTCCTCTTAGCATGATAAAGAAGATTCAAAGAGAGTGAGATGCCAGCTCCTTTCATTCAGTCAGTAGCTTCAAACATTTCTGGTATATGAATAACATGATGTTTTTCAATGGCAAAAATCAATGAATATTGTAAATGCACAAACAGTAATTTCTCCGCATTGCAAGGTGCAATTCTGAAATTTTTTGCTTTTTCCTGCTCCTCTTAGCATGATAAAGAAGATTCAAAGAGAGTGAGATGCCAGCTCCTTTCATTCAGTCAGTAGCTTCAATCATTTCTGGACGTTTTTCAATGGCAAAAATCAATGAATATTGTAAATGCACAAACAGTAATTTCTCCGCATTGCAAGGTGCAATTCTGAAATTTTTTGCTTTTTCCTGCTCCTCTTAGCATGATAAAGAAGATTCAAAGAGAGTGAGATGCCAGCTCCTTTCATTCAGTCAGTAGCTTCAATCATTTCTGGACGTTTTTCAATGGCAAAAATCAATGAATATTGTAAATGCACAAACAGTAATTTCTCCGCATTGCAAGGTGCAATTCTGAAATTTTTTGCTTTTTCCTGCTCCTCTTAGCATGATAAAGAAGATTCAAAGAGAGTGAGATGCCAGCTCCTTTCATTCAGTCAGTAGCTTCAAACATTTCTGGTATATGAATAACATGATGTTTTTCAATGGCAAAAATCAATGAATATTGTAAATGCACAAACAGTAATTTCTCCGCATTGCAAGGTGCAATTCTGAAATTTTTTGCTTTTTCCTGCTCCTCTTAGCATGATAAAGAAGATTCAAAGAGAGTGAGATGCCAGCTCCTTTCATTCAGTCAGTAGCTTCAATCATTTCTGGACGTTTTTCAATGGCAAAAATCAATGAATATTGTAAATGCACAAACAGTAATTTCTCCGCATTGCAAGGTGCAATTCTGAAATTTTTTGCTTTTTCCTGCTCCTCTTAGCATGATAAAGAAGATTCAAAGAGAGTGAGATGCCAGCTCCTTTCATTCAGTCAGTAGCTTCAATCATTTCTGGACGTTTTTCAATGGCAAAAATCAATGAATATTGTAAATGCACAAACAGTAATTTCTCCGCATTGCAAGGTGCAATTCTGAAATTTTTTGCTTTTTCCTGCTCCTCTTAGCATGGCAAAGAAGATTCAAAGAGAGTAAGATGCCAGCTCCTTTCATTCAGTCAGTAGCTTCAATCATTTCTGGTATATGAATAACATGATGTTTTTCAATGGCAAAAATCAATGAATATTGTAAATGCACAAACAGTAATTTCTCCGCATTGCAAGGTGCAATTCTGAAATTTTTTGCTTTTTCCTGCTCCTCTTAGCATGATAAAGAAGATTCAAAGAGAGTGAGATGCCAGCTCCTTTCATTCAGTCAGTAGCTTCAATCATTTCTGGACGTTTTTCAATGGCAAAAATCAATGAATATTGTAAATGCACAAACAGTAATTTCTCCGCATTGCAAGGTGCAATTCTGAAATTTTTTGCTTTTTCCTGCTCCTCTTAGCATGATAAAGAAGATTCAAAGAGAGTGAGATGCCAGCTCCTTTCATTCAGTCAGTAGCTTCAATCATTTCTGGACGTTTTTCAATGGCAAAAATCAATGAATATTGTAAATGCACAAACAGTAATTTCTCCGCATTGCAAGGTGCAATTCTGAAATTTTTTGCTTTTTCCTGCTCCTCTTAGCATGATAAAGAAGATTCAAAGAGAGTGAGATGCCAGCTCCTTTCATTCAGTCAGTAGCTTCAATCATTTCTGGACGTTTTTCAATGGCAAAAATCAATGAATATTGTAAATGCACAAACAGTAATTTCTCCGCATTGCAAGGTGCAATTCTGAAATTTTTTGCTTTTTCCTGCTCCTCTTAGCATGGCAAAGAAGATTCAAAGAGAGTAAGATGCCAGCTCCTTTCATTCAGTCAGTAGCTTCAATCATTTCTGGTATATGAATAACATGATGTTTTTCAATGGCAAAAATCAATGAATATTGTAAATGCACAAACAGTAATTTCTCCGCATTGCAAGGTGCAATTCTGAAATTTTTTGCTTTTTCCTGCTCCTCTTAGCATGATAAAGAAGATTCAAAGAGAGTGAGATGCCAGCTCCTTTCATTCAGTCAGTAGCTTCAATCATTTCTGGACGTTTTTCAATGGCAAAAATCAATGAATATTGTAAATGCACAAACAGTAATTTCTCCGCATTGCAAGGTGCAATTCTGAAATTTTTTGCTTTTTCCTGCTCCTCTTAGCATGATAAAGAAGATTCAAAGAGAGTGAGATGCCAGCTCCTTTCATTCAGTCAGTAGCTTCAATCATTTCTGGACGTTTTTCAATGGCAAAAATCAATGAATATTGTAAATGCACAAACAGTAATTTCTCCGCATTGCAAGGTGCAATTCTGAAATTTTTTGCTTTTTCCTGCTCCTCTTAGCATGATAAAGAAGATTCAAAGAGAGTGAGATGCCAGCTCCTTTCATTCAGTCAGTAGCTTCAAACATTTCTTGTATATGAATAACATGATGTTTTTCAATGGCAAAAATCAATGAATATTGTAAAAGCACAAACAGTAATTTCTCCGCATTGCAAGGTGCAATTCTGAAATTTTTTGCTTTTTCCTGCTCCTCTTAGCATGATAAAGAAGATTCAAAGAGAATGAGATGCCAGCTCCTTTCATTCAGTCAGTAGCTTCAATCATTTCTGGACGTTTTTCAATGGCAAAAATCAATGAATATTGTAAATGCACAAACAGTAATTTCTCCGCATTGCAAGGTGCAATTCTGAAATTTTTTGCTTTTTCCCGCTCCTCTTAGCATGATAAAGAAGATTCAAAGAGAGTGAGGTGCCAGCTCCTTTCATTCAGTCAGTAGCTTCAAACATTTCTGGTATATGAATAACATGTTTTTCAATGGCAAAAATCAATGAATATTGTAAATGCACAAACAGTAATTTCTCCGCATTGCAAGGTGCAATTCTGAAATTTTTTGATTTTTCCTGCTCCTCTTAGCATGATAAAGAAGATTCAAAGAGAGTGAGATGCCAGCTCCTTTCATTCAGTCAGTAGCTTCAATCATTTCTGGACGTTTTTCAATGGCAAAAATCAATGAATATTGTAAATGCACAAACAGTAATTTCTCCGCATTGCAAGGTGCAATTCTGAAATTTTTTGCTTTTTCCTGCTCCTCTTAGCATGATAAAGAAGATTCAAAGAGAGTGAGATGCCAGCTCCTTTCATTCAGTCAGTAGCTTCAATCATTTCTGGACGTTTTTCAATGGCAAAAATCAATGAATATTGTAAATGCACAAACAGTAATTTCTCCGCATTGCAAGGTGCAATTCTGAAATTTTTTGCTTTTTCCTGCTCCTCTTAGCATGATAAAGAAGATTCAAAGAGAGTGAGATGCCAGCACCTTTCATTCAGTCAGTAGCTTCAAACATTTCTGGTATATGAATAACATGATGTTTTTCAATGGCAAAAATCAATGAATATTGTAAATGCACAAACAGTAATTTCTCCGCATTGCAAGGTGCAATTCTGAAATTTTTTGCTTTTTCCTGCTCCTCTTAGCATGATAAAGAAGATTCAAAGAGAGTGAGATGCCAGCTCCTTTCATTCAGTCAGTAGCTTCAATCATTTCTGGACGTTTTTCAATGGCAAAAATCAATGAATATTGTAAATGCACAAACAGTAATTTCTCCGCATTGCAAGGTGCAATTCTGAAATTTTTTGCTTTTTCCCGCTCCTCTTAGCATGATAAAGAAGATTCAAAGAGAGTGAGGTGCCAGCTCCTTTCATTCAGTCAGTAGCTTCAAACATTTCTGGTATATGAATAACATGTTTTTCAATGGCAAAAATCAATGAATATTGTAAATGCACAAACAGTAATTTCTCCGCATTGCAAGGTGCAATTCTGAAATTTTTTGATTTTTCCTGCTCCTCTTAGCATGATAAAGAAGATTCAAAGAGAGTGAGATGCCAGCTCCTTTCATTCAGTCAGTAGCTTCAATCATTTCTGGACGTTTTTCAATGGCAAAAATCAATGAATATTGTAAATGCACAAACAGTAATTTCTCCGCATTGCAAGGTGCAATTCTGAAATTTTTTGCTTTTTCCTGCTCCTCTTAGCATGATAAAGAAGATTCAAAGAGAGTGAGATGCCAGCACCTTTCATTCAGTCAGTAGCTTCAAACATTTCTGGTATATGAATAACATGATGTTTTTCAATGGCAAAAATCAATGAATATTGTAAATGCACAAACAGTAATTTCTCCGCATTGCAAGGTGCAAGTCTGAAATTTTTTGCTTTTTCCTGCTCCTCTTAGCATGGTAAAGAAGATTCAAAGAGAGTGAGATGCCAGCTACTTTCATTCAGTCAGTAGCTTCAATCATTTCTGGACGTTTTTCAATGGTAAAAATCAATGAATATTGTAAATGCACAAACAGTAATTTCTCCACATTGCAAGGTGCAATTCTGAAATTTTTTGCTTTTTCCTGCTCCTCTTAGCATGATAAAGAAGATTCAAAGAGAGTGAGATGCCAGCTCCTTTCATTCAGTCAGTAGCTTCAAACATTTCTGGTATATGAATAACATGATGTTTTTCAATGGCAAAAATCAATGAATATTGTAAATGCACAAACAGTAATTTCTCCGCATTGCAAGGTGCAATTCTGAAATTTTTTGCTTTTTCCTGCTCCTCTTAGCATGATAAAGAAGATTCAAAGAGAGTGAGATGCCAGCTCCTTTCATTCAGTCAGTAGCTTCAAACATTTCTGGTATATGAATAACATGATGTTTTTCAATGGCAAAAATCAATGAATATTGTAAATGCACAAACAGTAATTTCTCCGCATTGCAAGGTGCAATTCTGAAATTTTTTGCTTTTTCCTGCTCCTCTTAGCATGATAAAGAAGATTCAAAGAGAGTGAGATGCCAGCTCCTTTCATTCAGTCAGTAGCTTCAATCATTTCTGGACGTTTTTCAATGGCAAAAATCAATGAATATTGTAAATGCACAAACAGTAATTTCTCCGCATTGCAAGGTGCAATTCTGAAATTTTTTGCTTTTTCCTGCTCCTCTTAGCATGATAAAGAAGATTCAAAGAGAGTGAGATGCCAGCTCCTTTCATTCAGTCAGTAGCTTCAATCATTTCTGGACGTTTTTCAATGGCAAAAATCAATGAATATTGTAAATGCACAAACAGTAATTTCTCCGCATTGCAAGGTGCAATTCTGAAATTTTTTGCTTTTTCCTGCTCCTCTTAGCATGATAAAGAAGATTCAAAGAGAGTGAGATGCCAGCTCCTTTCATTCAGTCAGTAGCTTCAATCATTTCTGGACGTTTTTCAATGGCAAAAATCAATGAATATTGTAAATGCACAAACAGTAATTTCTCCGCATTGCAAGGTGCAATTCTGAAATTTTTTGCTTTTTCCTGCTCCTCTTAGCATGATAAAGAAGATTCAAAGAGAGTGAGATGCCAGCTCCTTTCATTCAGTCAGTAGCTTCAATCATTTCTCGACGTTTTTCAATGGCAAAAATCAATGAATATTGTAAATGCACAAACAGTAATTTCTCCGCATTGCAAGGTGCAATTCTGAAATTTTTTGCTTTTTCCTGCTCCTCTTAGCATGACAAAGAAGATTCAAAGAGAGTAAGATGCCAGCTCCTTTCATTCAGTCAGTAGCTTCAATCATTTCTGGTATATGAATAACATGATGTTTTTCAATGGCAAAAATCAATGAATATTGTAAATGCACAAACAGTAATTTCTCCGCATTGCAAGGTGCAATTCTGAAATTTTTTGCTTTTTCCTGCTCCTCTTAGCATGATAAAGAAGATTCAAAGAGAGTGAGATGCCAGCTCCTTTCATTCAGTCAGTAGCTTCAATCATTTCTGGACGTTTTTCAATGGCAAAAATCAATGAATATTGTAAATGCACAAACAGTAATTTCTCCGCATTGCAAGGTGCAATTCTGAAATTTTTTGCTTTTTCCTGCTCCTCTTAGCATGATAAAGAAGATTCAAAGAGAGTGAGATGCCAGCTCCTTTCATTCAGTCAGTAGCTTCAATCATTTCTGGACGTTTTTCAATGGCAAAAATCAATGAATATTGTAAATGCACAAACAGTAATTTCTCCGCATTGCAAGGTGCAATTCTGAAATTTTTTGCTTTTTCCTGCTCCTCTTAGCATGATAAAGAAGATTCAAAGAGAGTGAGATGCCAGCTCCTTTCATTCAGTCAGTAGCTTCAAACATTTCTTGTATATGAATAACATGATGTTTTTCAATGGCAAAAATCAATGAATATTGTAAAAGCACAAACAGTAATTTCTCCGCATTGCAAGGTGCAGTTCTGAAATTTTTTGCTTTTTCCTGCTCCTCTTAGCATGATAAAGAAGATTCAAAGAGAGTGAGATGCCAGCTCCTTTCATTCAGTCAGTAGCTTCAATCATTTCTTGACGTTTTTCAATGGCAAAAATCAATGAATATTGTAAATGCACAAACAGTAATTTCTCCGCATTGCAAGGTGCAATTCTGAAATTTTTTGCTTTTTCCTGCTCCTCTTAGCATGATAAAGAAGATTCAAAGAGAGTGAGATGCCAGCTCCTTTCATTCAGTCAGTAGCTTCAATCATTTCTGGTATATGAATAACATGATGTTTTTCAATGGCAAAAATCAATGAATATTGTAAATGCACAAACAGTAATTTCTCCGCATTGCAAGTTGCAATTCTGAAATTTTTTGCTTTTTCCTGCTCCTCTTAGCATGATAAAGAAGATTCAAAGAGAGTGAGATGCCAGCTCCTTTCATTCAGTCAGTAGCTTCAAACATTTCTGGTATATGAATAACATGATGTTTTTCAATGGCAAAAATCAATGAATATTGTAAATGCACAAACAGTAATTTCTCCGCATTGCAAGGTGCAATTCTGAAATTCTTTGCTTTTTCCTGCTCCTCTTAGCATGATAAAGAAGATTCAAAGAGAGTGAGATGCCAGCTCCTTTCATTCAGTCAGTAGCTTCAAACATTTCTGGTATATGAATAACATGATGTTTTTCAATGGCAAAAATCAATGAATATTGTAAATGCACAAACAGTAATTTCTCCGCATTGCAAGGTGCAATTCTGAAATTTTTTGCTTTTTCCTGCTCCTCTTAGCATGATAAAGAATATTCAAAGAGAGTGAGATGCCAGCTCCTTTCATTCAGTCAGTAGCTTCAATCATTTCTGGATGTTTTTCAATGGCAAAAATCAATGAATATTGTAAATGCACAAACTGTAATTTCTCCGCATTGCAAGGTGCAATTCTGAAATTTTTTGTTTTTTCCTGCTCCTCTTAGCATGATAAAGAAGATTCAAAGAGAGTGAGATGCCAGCTCCTTTCATTCAGTCAGTAGCTTCAATCATTTCTGGACGTTTTTCAATGGCAAAAATCAATGAATATTGTAAATGCACAAACAGTAATTTCTCCGCATTGCAAGGTGCAATTCTGAAATTTTTTGCTTTTTCCTGCTCCTCTTAGCATGATAAAGAAGATTCAAAGAGAGTGAGATGCCAGCTCCTTTCATTCAGTCAGTACCTTCAATCATTTCTGGATGTTTTTCAATGGCAAAAATCAATGAATATTGTAAATGCACAAACAGTAATTTCTCCGCATTGCAAGGTGCAATTCTGAAATTTTTTGCTTTTTCCCGCTCCTCTTAGCATGATAAAGAAGATTCAAAGAGAGTGAGGTGCCAGCTCCTTTCATTCAGTCAGTAGCTTCAAACATTTCTGGTATATGAATAACATGTTTTTCAATGGCAAAAATCAATGAATATTGTAAATGCACAAACAGTAATTTCTCCGCATTGCAAGGTGCAATTCTGAAATTTTTTGATTTTTCCTGCTCCTCTTAGCATGATAAAGAAGATTCAAAGAGAGTGAGATGCCAGCTCCTTTCATTCAGTCAGTAGCTTCAATCATTTCTGGACGTTTTTCAATGGCAAAAATCAATGAATATTGTAAATGCACAAACAGTAATTTCTCCGCATTGCAAGGTGCAATTCTGAAATTTTTTGCTTTTTCCTGCTCCTCTTAGCATGGTAAAGAAGATTCAAAGAGAGTGAGATGCCAGCTCCTTTCATTCAGTCAGTAGCTACAATCATTTCTGGACGTTTTTCAATGGCAAAAATCAATGAATATTGTAAATGCACAAACAGTAATTTCTCCGCATTGCAAGGTGCAATTCTGAAATTTTTTGCTTTTTCCTGCTCCTCTTAGCATGATAAAGAAGATTCAAAGAGAGTGAGATGCCAGCTCCTTTCATTCAGTCAGTAGCTTCAAACATTTCTGGTATATGAATAACATGATGTTTTTCAATGGCAAAAATCAATGAATATTGTAAATGCACAAACAGTAATTTCTCCGCATTGCAAGGTGCAAGTCTGAAATTTTTTGCTTTTTCCTGCTCCTCTTAGCATGGTAAAGAAGATTCAAAGAGAGTGAGATGCCAGCTACTTTCATTCAGTCAGTAGCTTCAATCATTTCTGGACGTTTTTCAATGGTAAAAATCAATGAATATTGTAAATGCACAAACAGTAATTTCTCCACATTGCAAGGTGCAATTCTGAAATTTTTTGCTTTTTCCTGCTCCTCTTAGCATGATAAAGAAGATTCAAAGAGAGTGAGATGCCAGCTCCTTTCATTCAGTCAGTAGCTTCAAACATTTCTGGTATATGAATAACATGATGTTTTTCAATGGCAAAAATCAATGAATATTGTAAATGCACAAACAGTAATTTCTCCGCATTGCAAGGTGCAATTCTGAAATTTTTTGCTTTTTCCTGCTCCTCTTAGCATGATAAAGAAGATTCAAAGAGAGTGAGATGCCAGCTCCTTTCATTCAGTCAGTAGCTTCAAACATTTCTGGTATATGAATAACATGATGTTTTTCAATGGCAAAAATCAATGAATATTGTAAATGCACAAACAGTAATTTCTCCGCATTGCAAGGTGCAATTCTGAAATTTTTTGCTTTTTCCTGCTCCTCTTAGCATGATAAAGAAGATTCAAAGAGAGTGAGATGCCAGCTCCTTTCATTCAGTCAGTAGCTTCAATCATTTCTGGACGTTTTTCAATGGCAAAAATCAATGAATATTGTAAATGCACAAACAGTAATTTCTCCGCATTGCAAGGTGCAATTCTGAAATTTTTTGCTTTTTCCTGCTCCTCTTAGCATGATAAAGAAGATTCAAAGAGAGTGAGATGCCAGCTCCTTTCATTCAGTCAGTAGCTTCAATCATTTCTGGACGTTTTTCAATGGCAAAAATCAATGAATATTGTAAATGCACAAACAGTAATTTCTCCGCATTGCAAGGTGCAATTCTGAAATTTTTTGCTTTTTCCTGCTCCTCTTAGCATGATAAAGAAGATTCAAAGAGAGTGAGATGCCAGCTTCTTTCATTCAGTCAGTAGCTTCAATCATTTCTGGACGTTTTTCAATGGCAAAAATCAATGAATATTGTAAATGCACAAACAGTAATTTCTCCGCATTGCAAGGTGCAATTCTGAAATTTTTTGCTTTTTCCTGCTCCTCTTAGCATGATAAAGAAGATTCAAAGAGAGTGAGATGCCAGCTCCTTTCATTCAGTCAGTAGCTTCAATCATTTCTGGACGTTTTTCAATGGCAAAAATCAATGAATATTGTAAATGCACAAACAGTAATTTCTCCGCATTGCAAGGTGCAATTCTGAAATTTTTTGCTTTTTCCTGCTCCTCTTAGCATGACAAAGAAGATTCAAAGAGAGTAAGATGCCAGCTCCTTTCATTCAGTCAGTAGCTTCAATCATTTCTGGTATATGAATAACATGATGTTTTTCAATGGCAAAAATCAATGAATATTGTAAATGCACAAACAGTAATTTCTCCGCATTGCAAGGTGCAATTCTGAAATTTTTTGCTTTTTCCTGCTCCTCTTAGCATGATAAAGAAGATTCAAAGAGAGTGAGATGCCAGCTCCTTTCATTCAGTCAGTAGCTTCAAACATTTCTGGTATATGAATAACATGATGTTTTTCAATGGCAAAAATCAATGAATATTGTAAATGCACAAACAGTAATTTCTCCGCATTGCAAGGTGCAAGTCTGAAATTTTTTGCTTTTTCCTGCTCCTCTTAGCATGGTAAAGAAGATTCAAAGAGAGTGAGATGCCAGCTACTTTCATTCAGTCAGTAGCTTCAATCATTTCTGGACGTTTTTCAATGGTAAAAATCAATGAATATTGTAAATGCACAAACAGTAATTTCTCCACATTGCAAGGTGCAATTCTGAAATTTTTTGCTTTTTCCTGCTCCTCTTAGCATGATAAAGAAGATTCAAAGAGAGTGAGATGCCAGCTCCTTTCATTCAGTCAGTAGCTTCAAACATTTCTGGTATATGAATAACATGATGTTTTTCAATGGCAAAAATCAATGAATATTGTAAATGCACAAACAGTAATTTCTCCGCATTGCAAGGTGCAATTCTGAAATTTTTTGCTTTTTCCTGCTCCTCTTAGCATGATAAAGAAGATTCAAAGAGAGTGAGATGCCAGCTCCTTTCATTCAGTCAGTAGCTTCAAACATTTCTGGTATATGAATAACATGATGTTTTTCAATGGCAAAAATCAATGAATATTGTAAATGCACAAACAGTAATTTCTCCGCATTGCAAGGTGCAATTCTGAAATTTTTTGCTTTTTCCTGCTCCTCTTAGCATGATAAAGAAGATTCAAAGAGAGTGAGATGCCAGCTCCTTTCATTCAGTCAGTAGCTTCAATCATTTCTGGACGTTTTTCAATGGCAAAAATCAATGAATATTGTAAATGCACAAACAGTAATTTCTCCGCATTGCAAGGTGCAATTCTGAAATTTTTTGCTTTTTCCTGCTCCTCTTAGCATGATAAAGAAGATTCAAAGAGAGTGAGATGCCAGCTCCTTTCATTCAGTCAGTAGCTTCAATCATTTCTGGACGTTTTTCAATGGCAAAAATCAATGAATATTGTAAATGCACAAACAGTAATTTCTCCGCATTGCAAGGTGCAATTCTGAAATTTTTTGCTTTTTCCTGCTCCTCTTAGCATGATAAAGAAGATTCAAAGAGAGTGAGATGCCAGCTTCTTTCATTCAGTCAGTAGCTTCAATCATTTCTGGACGTTTTTCAATGGCAAAAATCAATGAATATTGTAAATGCACAAACAGTAATTTCTCCGCATTGCAAGGTGCAATTCTGAAATTTTTTGCTTTTTCCTGCTCCTCTTAGCATGATAAAGAAGATTCAAAGAGAGTGAGATGCCAGCTCCTTTCATTCAGTCAGTAGCTTCAATCATTTCTGGACGTTTTTCAATGGCAAAAATCAATGAATATTGTAAATGCACAAACAGTAATTTCTCCGCATTGCAAGGTGCAATTCTGAAATTTTTTGCTTTTTCCTGCTCCTCTTAGCATGACAAAGAAGATTCAAAGAGAGTAAGATGCCAGCTCCTTTCATTCAGTCAGTAGCTTCAATCATTTCTGGTATATGAATAACATGATGTTTTTCAATGGCAAAAATCAATGAATATTGTAAATGCACAAACAGTAATTTCTCCGCATTGCAAGGTGCAATTCTGAAATTTTTTGCTTTTTCCTGCTCCTCTTAGCATGATAAAGAAGATTCAAAGAGAGTGAGATGCCAGCTCCTTTCATTCAGTCAGTAGCTTCAATCATTTCTGGACGTTTTTCAATGGCAAAAATCAATGAATATTGTAAATGCACAAACAGTAATTTCTCCGCATTGCAAGGTGCAATTCTGAAATTTTTTGCTTTTTCCTGCTCCTCTTAGCATGATAAAGAAGATTCAAAGAGAGTGAGATGCCAGCTCCTTTCATTCAGTCAGTAGCTTCAATCATTTCTGGACGTTTTTCAATGGCAAAAATCAATGAATATTGTAAATGCACAAACAGTAATTTCTCCGCATTGCAAGGTGCAATTCTGAAATTTTTTGCTTTTTCCTGCTCCTCTTAGCATGATAAAGAAGATTCAAAGAGAGTGAGATGCCAGCTCCTTTCATTCAGTCAGTAGCTTCAAACATTTCTGGTATATGAATAACATGATGTTTTTCAATGGCAAAAATCAATGAATATTGTAAATGCACAAACAGTAATTTCTCCGCATTGCAAGGTGCAAGTCTGAAATTTTTTGCTTTTTCCTGCTCCTCTTAGCATGGTAAAGAAGATTCAAAGAGAGTGAGATGCCAGCTACTTTCATTCAGTCAGTAGCTTCAATCATTTCTGGACGTTTTTCAATGGTAAAAATCAATGAATATTGTAAATGCACAAACAGTAATTTCTCCACATTGCAAGGTGCAATTCTGAAATTTTTTGCTTTTTCCTGCTCCTCTTAGCATGATAAAGAAGATTCAAAGAGAGTGAGATGCCAGCTCCTTTCATTCAGTCAGTAGCTTCAAACATTTCTGGTATATGAATAACATGATGTTTTTCAATGGCAAAAATCAATGAATATTGTAAATGCACAAACAGTAATTTCTCCGCATTGCAAGGTGCAATTCTGAAATTTTTTGCTTTTTCCTGCTCCTCTTAGCATGATAAAGAAGATTCAAAGAGAGTGAGATGCCAGCTCCTTTCATTCAGTCAGTAGCTTCAAACATTTCTGGTATATGAATAACATGATGTTTTTCAATGGCAAAAATCAATGAATATTGTAAATGCACAAACAGTAATTTCTCCGCATTGCAAGGTGCAATTCTGAAATTTTTTGCTTTTTCCTGCTCCTCTTAGCATGATAAAGAAGATTCAAAGAGAGTGAGATGCCAGCTCCTTTCATTCAGTCAGTAGCTTCAATCATTTCTGGACGTTTTTCAATGGCAAAAATCAATGAATATTGTAAATGCACAAACAGTAATTTCTCCGCATTGCAAGGTGCAATTCTGAAATTTTTTGCTTTTTCCTGCTCCTCTTAGCATGATAAAGAAGATTCAAAGAGAGTGAGATGCCAGCTCCTTTCATTCAGTCAGTAGCTTCAATCATTTCTGGACGTTTTTCAATGGCAAAAATCAATGAATATTGTAAATGCACAAACAGTAATTTCTCCGCATTGCAAGGTGCAATTCTGAAATTTTTTGCTTTTTCCTGCTCCTCTTAGCATGATAAAGAAGATTCAAAGAGAGTGAGATGCCAGCTTCTTTCATTCAGTCAGTAGCTTCAATCATTTCTGGACGTTTTTCAATGGCAAAAATCAATGAATATTGTAAATGCACAAACAGTAATTTCTCCGCATTGCAAGGTGCAATTCTGAAATTTTTTGCTTTTTCCTGCTCCTCTTAGCATGACAAAGAAGATTCAAAGAGAGTAAGATGCCAGCTCCTTTCATTCAGTCAGTAGCTTCAATCATTTCTGGTATATGAATAACATGATGTTTTTCAATGGCAAAAATCAATGAATATTGTAAATGCACAAACAGTAATTTCTCCGCATTGCAAGGTGCAATTCTGAAATTTTTTGCTTTTTCCTGCTCCTCTTAGCATGATAAAGAAGATTCAAAGAGAGTGAGATGCCAGCTCCTTTCATTCAGTCAGTAGCTTCAATCATTTCTGGACGTTTTTCAATGGCAAAAATCAATGAATATTGTAAATGCACAAACAGTAATTTCTCCGCATTGCAAGGTGCAATTCTGAAATTTTTTGCTTTTTCCTGCTCCTCTTAGCATGATAAAGAAGATTCAAAGAGAGTGAGATGCCAGCTCCTTTCATTCAGTCAGTAGCTTCAAACATTTCTGGTATATGAATAACATGATGTTTTTCAATGGCAAAAATCAATGAATATTGTAAATGCACAAACAGTAATTTCTCCGCATTGCAAGGTGCAAGTCTGAAATTTTTTGCTTTTTCCTGCTCCTCTTAGCATGGTAAAGAAGATTCAAAGAGAGTGAGATGCCAGCTACTTTCATTCAGTCAGTAGCTTCAATCATTTCTGGACGTTTTTCAATGGTAAAAATCAATGAATATTGTAAATGCACAAACAGTAATTTCTCCACATTGCAAGGTGCAATTCTGAAATTTTTTGCTTTTTCCTGCTCCTCTTAGCATGATAAAGAAGATTCAAAGAGAGTGAGATGCCAGCTCCTTTCATTCAGTCAGTAGCTTCAAACATTTCTGGTATATGAATAACATGATGTTTTTCAATGGCAAAAATCAATGAATATTGTAAATGCACAAACAGTAATTTCTCCGCATTGCAAGGTGCAATTCTGAAATTTTTTGCTTTTTCCTGCTCCTCTTAGCATGATAAAGAAGATTCAAAGAGAGTGAGATGCCAGCTCCTTTCATTCAGTCAGTAGCTTCAAACATTTCTGGTATATGAATAACATGATGTTTTTCAATGGCAAAAATCAATGAATATTGTAAATGCACAAACAGTAATTTCTCCGCATTGCAAGGTGCAATTCTGAAATTTTTTGCTTTTTCCTGCTCCTCTTAGCATGATAAAGAAGATTCAAAGAGAGTGAGATGCCAGCTCCTTTCATTCAGTCAGTAGCTTCAATCATTTCTGGACGTTTTTCAATGGCAAAAATCAATGAATATTGTAAATGCACAAACAGTAATTTCTCCGCATTGCAAGGTGCAATTCTGAAATTTTTTGCTTTTTCCTGCTCCTCTTAGCATGATAAAGAAGATTCAAAGAGAGTGAGATGCCAGCTCCTTTCATTCAGTCAGTAGCTTCAATCATTTCTGGACGTTTTTCAATGGCAAAAATCAATGAATATTGTAAATGCACAAACAGTAATTTCTCCGCATTGCAAGGTGCAATTCTGAAATTTTTTGCTTTTTCCTGCTCCTCTTAGCATGATAAAGAAGATTCAAAGAGAGTGAGATGCCAGCTTCTTTCATTCAGTCAGTAGCTTCAATCATTTCTGGACGTTTTTCAATGGCAAAAATCAATGAATATTGTAAATGCACAAACAGTAATTTCTCCGCATTGCAAGGTGCAATTCTGAAATTTTTTGCTTTTTCCTGCTCCTCTTAGCATGATAAAGAAGATTCAAAGAGAGTGAGATGCCAGCTCCTTTCATTCAGTCAGTAGCTTCAATCATTTCTGGACGTTTTTCAATGGCAAAAATCAATGAATATTGTAAATGCACAAACAGTAATTTCTCCGCATTGCAAGGTGCAATTCTGAAATTTTTTGCTTTTTCCTGCTCCTCTTAGCATGACAAAGAAGATTCAAAGAGAGTAAGATGCCAGCTCCTTTCATTCAGTCAGTAGCTTCAATCATTTCTGGTATATGAATAACATGATGTTTTTCAATGGCAAAAATCAATGAATATTGTAAATGCACAAACAGTAATTTCTCCGCATTGCAAGGTGCAATTCTGAAATTTTTTGCTTTTTCCTGCTCCTCTTAGCATGATAAAGAAGATTCAAAGAGAGTGAGATGCCAGCTCCTTTCATTCAGTCAGTAGTTTCAATCATTTCTGGACGTTTTTCAATGGCAAAAATCAATGAATATTGTAAATGCACAAACAGTAATTTCTCCGCATTGCAAGGTGCAATTCTGAAATTTTTTGCTTTTTCCTGCTCCTCTTAGCATGATAAAGAAGATTCAAAGAGAGTGAGATGCCAGCTCCTTTCATTCAGTCAGTAGCTTCAATCATTTCTGGACGTTTTTCAATGGCAAAAATCAATGAATATTGTAAATGCACAAACAGTAATTTCTCCGCATTGCAAGGTGCAATTCTGAAATTTTTTGCTTTTTCCTGCTCCTCTTAGCATGATAAAAAAGATTCAAAGAGAGTGAGATGCCAGCTCCTTTCATTCAGTCAGTAGCTTCAAACATTTCTTGTATATGAATAACATGATGTTTTTCAATGGCAAAAATCAATGAATATTGTAAAAGCACAAACAGTAATTTCTCCGCATTGCAAGGTGCAATTCTGAAATTTTTTGCTTTTTCCTGCTCCTCTTAGCATGATAAAGAAGATTCAAAGAGAGTGAGATGCCAGCTCCTTTCATTCAGTCAGTAGCTTCAATCATTTCTGGACGTTTTTCAATGGCAAAAATCAATGAATATTGTAAATGCACAAACAGTAATTTCTCCGCATTGCAAGGTGCAATTCTGAAATTTTTTGCTTTTTCCTGCTCCTCTTAGCATGATAAAGAAGATTCAAAGAGAGTGAGATGCCAGCTCCTTTCATTCAGTCAGTAGCTTCAATCATTTCTGGTATATGAATAACATGATGTTTTTCAATGGCAAAAATCAATGAATATTGTAAATGCACAAACAGTAATTTCTCCGCATTGCAAGTTGCAATTCTGAAATTTTTTGCTTTTTCCTGCTCCTCTTAGCATGATAAAGAAGATTCAAAGAGAGTGAGATGCCAGCTCCTTTCATTCAGTCAGTAGCTTCAATCATTTCTGGACGTTTTTCAATGGCAAAAATCAATGAATATTGTAAATGCACAAACAGTAATTTCTCCGCATTGCAAGGTGCAATTCTGAAATTTTTTGCTTTTTCCTGCTCCTCTTAGCATGATAAAGAAGATTCAAAGAGAGTGAGATGCCAGCTCCTTTCATTCAGTCAGTAGCTTCAATCATTTCTGGACGTTTTTCAATGGCAAAAATCAATGAATATTGTAAATGCACAAACAGTAATTTCTCCGCATTGCAAGGTGCAATTCTGAAATTTTTTGCTTTTTCCTGCTCCTCTTAGCATGATAAAGAAGATTCAAAGAGAGTTAGATGCCAGCTCCTTTCATTCAGTCAGTAGCTTCAAACATTTCTGGTATATGAATAACATGATGTTTTTCAATGGCAAAAATCAATGAATATTGTAAAAGCACAAACAGTAATTTCTCCGCATTGCAAGGTGCAATTCTGAAATTTTTTGCTTTTTCCTGCTCCTCTTAGCATGATAAAGAAGATTCAAAGAGAGTGAGATGCCAGCTCCTTTCATTCAGTCAGTAGCTTCAATCATTTCTGGACGTTTTTCAATGGCAAAAATCAATGAATATTGTAAATGCACAAACAGTAATTTCTCCGCATTGCAAGGTGCAATTCTGAAATTTTTTGCTTTTTCCCGCTCCTCTTAGCATGATAAAGAAGATTCAAAGAGAGTGAGGTGCCAGCTCCTTTCATTCAGTCAGTAGCTTCAAACATTTCTGGTATATGAATAACATGTTTTTCAATGGCAAAAATCAATGAATATTGTAAATGCACAAACAGTAATTTCTCCGCATTGCAAGGTGCAATTCTGAAATTTTTTGATTTTTCCTGCTCCTCTTAGCATGATAAAGAAGATTCAAAGAGAGTGAGATGCCAGCTCCTTTCATTCAGTCAGTAGCTTCAATCATTTCTGGACGTTTTTCAATGGCAAAAATCAATGAATATTGTAAATGCACAAACAGTAATTTCTCCGCATTGCAAGGTGCAATTCTGAAATTTTTTGCTTTTTCCTGCTCCTCTTAGCATGATAAAGAAGATTCAAAGAGAGTGAGATGCCAGCTCCTTTCATTCAGTCAGTAGCTTCAATCATTTCTGGACATTTTTCAATGGCAAAAATCAATGAATATTGTAAATGCACAAACAGTAATTTCTCCGCATTGCAAGGTGCAATTCTGAAATTTTTTGCTTTTTCCTGCTCCTCTTAGCATGATAAAGTAGATTCAAAGAGAGTGAGATGCCAGCACCTTTCATTCAGTCAGTAGCTTCAAACATTTCTGGTATATGAATAACATGATGTTTTTCAATGGCAAAAATCAATGAATATTGTAAATGCACAAACAGTAATTTCTCCGCATTGCAAGGTGCAAGTCTGAAATTTTTTGCTTTTTCCTGCTCCTCTTAGCATGGTAAAGAAGATTCAAAGAGAGTGAGATGCCAGCTACTTTCATTCAGTCAGTAGCTTCAATCATTTCTGGACGTTTTTCAATGGTAAAAATCAATGAATATTGTAAATGCACAAACAGTAATTTCTCCACATTGCAAGGTGCAATTCTGAAATTTTTTGCTTTTTCCTGCTCCTCTTAGCATGATAAAGAAGATTCAAAGAGAGTGAGATGCCAGCTCCTTTCATTCAGTCAGTAGCTTCAAACATTTCTGGTATATGAATAACATGATGTTTTTCAATGGCAAAAATCAATGAATATTGTAAATGCACAAACAGTAATTTCTCCGCATTGCAAGGTGCAATTCTGAAATTTTTTGCTTTTTCCTGCTCCTCTTAGCATGATAAAGAAGATTCAAAGAGAGTGAGATGCCAGCTCCTTTCATTCAGTCAGTAGCTTCAAACATTTCTGGTATATGAATAACATGATGTTTTTCAATGGCAAAAATCAATGAATATTGTAAATGCACAAACAGTAATTTCTCCGCATTGCAAGGTGCAATTCTGAAATTTTTTGCTTTTTCCTGCTCCTCTTAGCATGATAAAGAAGATTCAAAGAGAGTGAGATGCCAGCTCCTTTCATTCAGTCAGTAGCTTCAATCATTTCTGGACGTTTTTCAATGGCAAAAATCAATGAATATTGTAAATGCACAAACAGTAATTTCTCCGCATTGCAAGGTGCAATTCTGAAATTTTTTGCTTTTTCCTGCTCCTCTTAGCATGATAAAGAAGATTCAAAGAGAGTGAGATGCCAGCTCCTTTCATTCAGTCAGTAGCTTCAATCATTTCTGGACGTTTTTCAATGGCAAAAATCAATGAATATTGTAAATGCACAAACAGTAATTTCTCCGCATTGCAAGGTGCAATTCTGAAATTTTTTGCTTTTTCCTGCTCCTCTTAGCATGATAAAGAAGATTCAAAGAGAGTGAGATGCCAGCTCCTTTCATTCAGTCAGTAGCTTCAAACATTTCTGGTATATGAATAACATGATGTTTTTCAATGGCAAAAATCAATGAATATTGTAAATGCACAAACAGTAATTTCTCCGCATTGCAAGGTGCAATTCTGAAATTTTTTGCTTTTTCCTGCTCCTCTTAGCATGATAAAGAAGATTCAAAGAGAGTGAGATGCCAGCTCCTTTCATTCAGTCAGTAGCTTCAATCATTTCTGGACGTTTTTCAATGGCAAAAATCAATGAATATTGTAAATGCACAAACAGTAATTTCTCCGCATTGCAAGGTGCAATTCTGAAATTTTTTGCTTTTTCCTGCTCCTCTTAGCATGATAAAGAAGATTCAAAGAGAGTGAGATGCCAGCTCCTTTCATTCAGTCAGTAGCTTCAATCATTTCTGGACGTTTTTCAATGGCAAAAATCAATGAATATTTTAAATGCACAAACAGTAATTTCTCCGCATTGCAAGGTGCAATTCTGAAATTTTTTGCTTTTTCCTGCTCCTCTTAGCATGACAAAGAAGATTCAAAGAGAGTAAGATGCCAGCTCCTTTCATTCAGTCAGTAGCTTCAATCATTTCTGGTATATGAATAACATGATGTTTTTCAATGGCAAAAATCAATGAATATTGTAAATGCACAAACAGTAATTTCTCCGCATTGCAAGGTGCAATTCTGAAATTTTTTGCTTTTTCCTGCTCCTCTTAGCATGATAAAGAAGATTCAAAGAGAGTGAGATGCCAGCTCCTTTCATTCAGTCAGTAGCTTCAATCATTTCTGGACGTTTTTCAATGGCAAAAATCAATGAATATTGTAAATGCACAAACAGTAATTTCTCCGCATTGCAAGGTGCAATTCTGAAATTTTTTGCTTTTTCCTGCTCCTCTTAGCATGATAAAGAAGATTCAAAGAGAGTGAGATGCCAGCTCCTTTCATTCAGTCAGTAGCTTC
Organism: Phyllobates terribilis; assembly: GCF_046119375.1. Taxonomy (NCBI): domain Eukaryota; kingdom Metazoa; phylum Chordata; class Amphibia; order Anura; family Dendrobatidae; genus Phyllobates; species Phyllobates terribilis. The sequence continues at coordinate 24,424 of NW_027363783.1, read as the reverse complement.
AATCATTTCTGGACGTTTTTCAATGGCAAAAATCAATGAATATTGTAAATGCACAAACAGTAATTTCTCCGCATTGCAAGGTGCAATTCTGAAATTTTTTGCTTTTTCCTGCTCCTCTTAGCATGATAAAGAAGATTCAAAGAGAGTGAGATGCCAGCTCCTTTCATTCAGTCAGTAGCTTCAAACATTTCTTGTATATGAATAACATGATGTTTTTCAATGGCAAAAATCAATGAATATTGTAAAAGCACAAACAGTAATTTCTCCGCATTGCAAGGTGCAATTCTGAAATTTTTTGCTTTTTCCTGCTCCTCTTAGCATGATAAAGAAGATTCAAAGAGAGTGAGATGCCAGCTCCTTTCATTCAGTCAGTAGCTTCAATCATTTCTTGACGTTTTTCAATGGCAAAAATCAATGAATATTGTAAATGCACAAACAGTAATTTCTCCGCATTGCAAGGTGCAATTCTGAAATTTTTTGCTTTTTCCTGCTCCTCTTAGCATGATAAAGAAGATTCAAAGAGAGTGAGATGCCAGCTCCTTTCATTCAGTCAGTAGCTTCAATCATTTCTGGTATATGAATAACATGATGTTTTTCAATGGCAAAAATCAATGAATATTGTAAATGCACAAACAGTAATTTCTCCGCATTGCAAGTTGCAATTCTGAAATTTTTTGCTTTTTCCTGCTCCTCTTAGCATGATAAAGAAGATTCAAAGAGAGTGAGATGCCAGCTCCTTTCATTCAGTCAGTAGCTTCAAACATTTCTGGTATATGAATAACATGATGTTTTTCAATGGCAAAAATCAATGAATATTGTAAATGCACAAACAGTAATTTCTCCGCATTGCAAGGTGCAATTCTGAAATTCTTTGCTTTTTCCTGCTCCTCTTAGCATGATAAAGAAGATTCAAAGAGAGTGAGATGCCAGTTCCTTTCATTCAGTCAGTAGCTTCAATCATTTCTGGACGTTTTTCAATGGCAAAAATCAATGAATATTGTAAATGCACAAACAGTAATTTCTCCGCATTGCAAGGTGCAATTCTGAAATTTTTTGCTTTTTCCTGCTCCTCTTAGCATGATAAAGAAGATTCAAAGAGAGTTAGATGCCAGCTCCTTTCATTCAGTCAGTAGCTTCAAACATTTCTGGTATATGAATAACATGATGTTTTTCAATGGCAAAAATCAATGAATATTGTAAAAGCACAAACAGTAATTTCTCCGCATTGCAAGGTGCAATTCTGAAATTTTTTGCTTTTTCCTGCTCCTCTTAGCATGATAAAGAAGATTCAAAGAGAGTGAGATGCCAGCTCCTTTCATTCAGTCAGTAGCTTCAATCATTTCTGGACGTTTTTCAATGGCAAAAATCAATGAATATTGTAAATGCACAAACAGTAATTTCTCCGCATTGCAAGGTGCAATTCTGAAATTTTTTGCTTTTTCCTGCTCCTCTTAGCATGATAAAGAAGATTCAAAGAGAGTGAGATGCCAGCTCCTTTCATTCAGTCAGTAGCTTCAATCATTTCTGGTATATGAATAACATGATGTTTTTCAATGGCAAAAATCAATGAATATTGTAAATGCACAAACAGTAATTTCTCCACATTGCAAGGTGCAATTCTGAAATTTTTTGCTTTTTCCTGCTCCTCTTAGCATGATAAAGAAGATTCAAAGAGAGTGAGATGCCAGCTCCTTTCATTCAGTCAGTAGCTTCAATCATTTCTGGACGTTTTTCAATGGCAAAAATCAATGAATATTGTAAATGCACAAACAGTAATTTCTCCGCATTGCAAGGTGCAATTCTGAAATTTTTTGCTTTTTCCTGCTCCTCTTAGCATGATAAAGAAGATTCAAAGAGAGCGAGATGCCAGCTCCTTTCATTCAGTCAGTAGCTTCAATCATTTCTGGTATATGAATAACATGATGTTTTTCAATGGCAAAAATCAATGAATATTGTAAATGCACAAACAGTAATTTCTCCGCATTGCAAGGTGCAATTGTGAAATTTTTTGCTTTTTCCTGCTCCTCTTAGCATGATAAAGAAGATTCAAAGAGAGTGAGATGCCAGCTCCTTTCATTCAGTCAGTAGCTTCAATTATTTCTGGACGTTTTTCAATGGCAAAAATCAATGAATATTGTAAATGCACAAACAGTAATTTCTCCGCATTGCAAGGTGCAATTCTGAAATTTTTTGCTTTTTCCTGCTCCTCTTAGCATGATAAAGAAGATTCAAAGAGAGTGAGATGCCAGCTCCTTTCATTCAGTCAGTAGCTTCAAACATTTCTGGTATATGAATAACATGATGTTTTTCAATGGCAAAAATCAATGAATATTGTAAATGCACAAACAGTAATTTCTCCGCATTGCAAGGTGCAATTCTGAAATTTTTTGCTTTTTCCTGCTCCTCTTAGCATGATAAAGAAGATTCAAAGAGAGTGAGATGCCAGCTCCTTTCATTCAGTCAGTAGCTTCAATCATTTCTGGACGTTTTTGAATGGCAAAAATCAATGAATATTGTAAATGCACAAACAGTAATTTCTCCGCATTGCAAGGTGCAATTCTGAAATTTTTTGCTTTTTCCTGCTCCTCTTAGCATGATAAAGAAGATTCAAAGAGAGTGAGATGCCAGCTCCTTTCATTCAGTCAGTAGCTTCAATCATTTCTGGTATATGAATAACATGATGTTTTTCAATGGCAAAAATCAATGAATATTGTAAATGCACAAACAGTAATTTCTCCGCATTGCAAGGTGCAATTCTGAAATTTTTTGCTTTTCCTGCTCCTCTTAGCATGATAAAGAAGATTCAAAGAGAGTGAGATGCCAGCTCCTTTCATTCAGTCAGTAGCTTCAAACATTTCTGGTATATGAATAACATGATGTTTTTCAATGGCAAAAATCAATGAATATTGTAAATGCACAAACAGTAATTTCTCCGCATTGCAAGGTGCAATTCTGAAATTTTTTGCTTTTTCCTGCTCCTCTTAGCATGATAAAGAAGATTCAAAGAGAGTGAGATGCCAGCTCCTTTCATTCAGTCAGTAGCTTCAATCATTTCTGGACGTTTTTCAATGGCAAAAATCAATGAATATTGTAAATGCACAAACAGTAATTTCTCCGCATTGCAAGGTGCAATTCTGAAATTTTTTGCTTTTTCCTGCTCCTCTTAGCATGATAAAGAAGATTCAAAGAGAGTGAGATGTCAGCTCCTTTCATTCAGTCAGTAGCTTCAAACATTTCTGGTATATGAATAACATGATGTTTTTCAATGGCAAAAATCAATGAATTTTGTAAATGCACAAACAGTAATTTCTCCGCATTGCAAGGTGCAATTCTGAAATTTTTTGCTTTTTCCTGCTCCTCTTAGCATGATAAAGAAGATTCAAAGAGAGTGAGATGCCAGTTCCTTTCATTCAGTCAGTAGCTTCAATCATTTCTGGACGTTTTTCAATGGCAAAAATCAATGAATATTGTAAATGCACAAACAGTAATTTCTCCGCATTGCAAGGTGCAATTCTGAAATTTTTTGCTTTTTCCTGCTCCTCTTAGCATGATAAAGAAGATTCAAAGAGAGTGAGATGCCAGCTCCTTTCATTCAGTCAGTAGCTTCAATCATTTCTGGACGTTTTTCAATGGCAAAAATCAATGAATATTGTAAATGCACAAACAGTAATTTCTCCGCATTGCAAGGTGCAATTCTGAAATTTTTTGCTTTTTCCTGCTCCTCTTAGCATGATAAACAAGATTCAAAGAGAGTGAGATGCCAGCTCCTTTCATTCAGTCAGTAGCTTCAATCATTTCTGGACGTTTTTCAATGGCAAAAATCAATGAATATTGTAAATGCACAAACAGTAATTTCTCCGCATTGCAAGGTGCAATTCTGAAATTTTTTGCTTTTTCCTGCTCCTCTTAGCATGATAAAGAAGATTCAAAGAGAGTGAGATGCCAGCTCCTTTCATTCAGTCAGTAGCTTCAAACATTTCTGGTATATGAATAACATGATGTTTTTCAATGGCAAAAATCAATGAATATTGTAAATGCACAAACAGTAATTTCTCCGCATTGCAAGGTGCAAGTCTGAAATTTTTTGCTTTTTCCTGCTCCTCTTAGCATGATAAAGAAGATTCAAAGAGAGTGAGATGCCAGCTACTTTCATTCAGTCAGTAGCTTCAATCATTTCTGGACGTTTTTCAATGGTAAAAATCAATGAATATTGTAAATGCACAAACAGTAATTTCTCCACATTGCAAGGTGCAATTCTGAAATTTTTTGCTTTTTCCTGCTCCTCTTAGCATGATAAAGAAGATTCAAAGAGAGTGAGATGCCAGCTCCTTTCATTCAGTCAGTAGCTTCAATCATTTCTGGTATATGAATAACATGATGTTTTTCAATGGCAAAAATCAATGAATATTGTAAATGCACAAACAGTAATTTCTCCGCATTGCAAGGTGCAATTCTGAAATTTTTTGCTTTTTCCTGCTCCTCTTAGCATGATAAAGAAGATTCAAAGAGAGTGAGATGCCAGCTCCTTTCATTCAGTCAGTAGCTTCAATCATTTCTGGACGTTTTTCAATGGCAAAAATCAATGAATATTGTAAATGCACAAACAGTAATTTCTCCGCATTGCAAGGTGCAATTCTGAAATTTTTTGCTTTTTCCTGCTCCTCTTAGCATGATAAAGAAGATTCAAAGAGAGTGAGATGTCAGCTCCTTTCATTCAGTCAGTAGCTTCAAACATTTCTGGTATATGAATAACATGATGTTTTTCAATGGCAAAAATCAATGAGTTTTGTAAATGCACAAACAGTAATTTCTCCGCATTGCAAGGTGCAATTCTGAAATTTTTTGCTTTTTCCTGCTCCTCTTAGCATGATAAAGAAGATTCAAAGAGAGTGAGATGCCAGTTCCTTTCATTCAGTCAGTAGCTTCAATCATTTCTGGACGTTTTTCAATGGCAAAAATCAATGAATATTGTAAATGCACAAACAGTAATTTCTCCGCATTGCAAGGTGCAATTCTGAAATTTTTTGCTTTTTCCTGCTCCTCTTAGCATGATAAAGAAGATTCAAAGAGAGTGAGATGCCAGCTCCTTTCATTCAGTCAGTAGCTTCAATCATTTCTGGTATATGAATAACATGATGTTTTTCAATGGCAAAAATCAATGAATATTGTAAATGCACAAACAGTAATTTCTCCGCATTGCAAGGTGCAATTCTGAAATTTTTTGCTTTTTCCTGCTCCTCTTAGCATGATAAAGAAGATTCAAAGAGAGTGAGATGCCAGCTCCTTTCATTCAGTCAGTAGCTTCAATCATTTCTGGACGTTTTTCAATGGCAAAAATCAATGAATATTGTAAATGCACAAACAGTAATTTCTCCGCATTGCAAGGTGCAATTCTGAAATTTTTTGCTTTTTCCTGCTCCTCTTAGCATGATAAAGAAGATTCAAAGAGAGTGAGATGCCAGCTCCTTTCATTCAGTCAGTAGCTTCAATCATTTCTGGACGTTTTTCAATGGCAAAAATCAATGAATATTGTAAATGCACAAACAGTAATTTCTCCGCATTGCAAGGTGCAATTCTGAAATTTTTTGCTTTTTCCTGCTCCTCTTAGCATGATAAAGAAGATTCAAAGAGAGTGAGATGTCAGCTCCTTTCATTCAGTCAGTAGCTTCAAACATTTCTGGTATATGAATAACATGATGTTTTTCAATGGCAAAAATCAATGAATTTTGTAAATGCACAAACAGTAATTTCTCCGCATTGCAAGGTGCAATTCTGAAATTTTTTGCTTTTTCCTGCTCCTCTTAGCATGATAAAGAAGATTCAAAGAGAGTGAGATGCCAGTTCCTTTCATTCAGTCAGTAGCTTCAATCATTTCTGGACGTTTTTCAATGGCAAAAATCAATGAATATTGTAAATGCACAAACAGTAATTTCTCCGCATTGCAAGGTGCAATTCTGAAATTTTTTGCTTTTTCCTGCTCCTCTTAGCATGATAAAGAAGATTCAAAGAGAGTGAGATGTCAGCTCCTTTCATTCAGTCAGTAGCTTCAATCATTTCTGGTATATGAATAACATGATGTTTTTCAATGGCAAAAATCAATGAATATTGTAAATGCACAAACAGTAATTTCTCCGCATTGCAAGGTGCAATTCTGAAATTTTTTGCTTTTTCCTGCTCCTCTTAGCATGATAAAGAAGATTCAAAGAGAGTGAGATGCCAGCTCCTTTCATTCAGTCAGTAGCTTCAATCATTTCTGGACGTTTTTCAATGGCAAAAATCAATGAATATTGTAAATGCACAAACAGTAATTTCTCCGCATTGCAAGGTGCAATTCTGAAATTTTTTGCTTTTTCCTGCTCCTCTTAGCATGATAAACAAGATTCAAAGAGAGTGAGATGCCAGCTCCTTTCATTCAGTCAGTAGCTTCAATCATTTCTGGACGTTTTTCAATGGCAAAAATCAATGAATATTGTAAATGCACAAACAGTAATTTCTCCGCATTGCAAGGTGCAATTCTGAAATTTTTTGCTTTTTCCTGCTCCTCTTAGCATGATAAAGAAGATTCAAAGAGAGTGAGATGCCAGCTCCTTTCATTCAGTCAGTAGCTTCAAACATTTCTGGTATATGAATAACATGATGTTTTTCAATGGCAAAAATCAATGAATATTGTAAATGCACAAACAGTAATTTCTCCGCATTGCAAGGTGCAAGTCTGAAATTTTTTGCTTTTTCCTGCTCCTCTTAGCATGATAAAGAAGATTCAAAGAGAGTGAGATGCCAGCTACTTTCATTCAGTCAGTAGCTTCAATCATTTCTGGACGTTTTTCAATGGTAAAAATCAATGAATATTGTAAATGCACAAACAGTAATTTCTCCACATTGCAAGGTGCAATTCTGAAATTTTTTGCTTTTTCCTGCTCCTCTTAGCATGATAAAGAAGATTCAAAGAGAGTGAGATGCCAGCTCCTTTCATTCAGTCAGTAGCTTCAAACATTTCTGGTATATGAATAACATGATGTTTTTCAATGGCAAAAATCAATGAATATTGTAAATGCACAAACAGTAATTTCTCTGCATTGCAAGGTGCAATTCTGAAATTTTTTGCTTTTTCCTGCTCCTCTTAGCATGATAAAGAAGATTCAAAGAGAGTGAGATGCCAGCTACTTTCATTCAGTCAGTAGCTTCAATCATTTCTGGACGTTTTTCAATGGTAAAAATCAATGAATATTGTAAATGCACAAACAGTAATTTCTCCGCATTGCAAGGTGCAATTCTGAAATTTTTTGCTTTTTCCTGCTCCTCTTAGCATGATAAAGAAGATTCAAAGAGAGTGAGATGCCAGCTCCTTTCATTCAGTCAGTAGCTTCAAACATTTCTGGTATATCAATAACATGATGTTTTTCAATGGCAAAAATCAATGAATATTGTAAATGCACAAACAGTAATTTCTCCGCATTGCAAGGTGCAATTCTGAAATTTTTTGCTTTTTCCTGCTCCTCTTAGCATGATAAAGAATATTCAAAGAGAGTGAGATGCCAGCTCCTTTCATTCAGTCAGTAGCTTCAATCATTTCTGGATGTTTTTCAATGGCAAAAATCAATGAATATTGTAAATGCACAAACTGTAATTTCTCCGCATTACAAGGTGCAATTCTGAAATTTTTGGCTTTTTCCTGCTCCTCTTAGCATGATAAAGAAGATTCAAAGAGAGTGAGATGCCAGCTCCTTTCATTCAGTCAGTAGCTTCAATCATTTCTGGACGTTTTTCAATGGCAAAAATCAATGAATATTGTAAATGCACAAACAGTAATTTCTCCGCATTGCAAGGTGCAATTCTGAAATTTTTTGCTTTTTCCTGCTCCTCTTAGCATGATAAAGAAGATTCAAAGAGAGTGAGATGCCAGCTCCTTTCATTCAGTCAGTACCTTCAATCATTTCTGGATGTTTTTCAATGGCAAAAATCAATGAATATTGTAAATGCACAAACAGTAATTTCTCCGCATTGCAAGGTGCAATTCTGAAATTTTTTGCTTTTTCCCGCTCCTCTTAGCATGATAAAGAAGATTCAAAGAGAGTGAGGTGCCAGCTCCTTTCATTCAGTCAGTAGCTTCAAACATTTCTGGTATATGAATAACATGTTTTTCAATGGCAAAAATCATTGAATATTGTAAATGCACAAACAGTAATTTCTCCGCATTGCAAGGTGCAATTCTGAATTTTTTTGATTTTTCCTGCTCCTCTTAGCATGATAAAGAAGATTCAAAGAGAGTGAGATGCCAGCTCCTTTCATTCAGTCAGTAGCTTCAATCATTTCTGGACGTTTTTCAATGGCAAAAATCAATGAATATTGTAAATGCACAAACAGTAATTTCTCCGCATTGCAAGGTGCAATTCTGAAATTTTTTGCTTTTTCCTGCTCCTCTTAGCATGATAAGGAAGATTCAAAGAGAGTGAGATGCCAGCTCCTTTCATTCAGTCAGTAGCTTCAATCATTTCTGGACGTTTTTCAATGGCAAAAATCAATGAATATTGTAAATGCACAAACAGTAATTTCTCCGCATTGCAAGGTGCAATTCTGAAATTTTTTGCTTTTTCCTGCTCCTCTTAGCATGATAAAGAAGATTCAAAGAGAGTGAGATGCCAGCTCCTTTCATTCAGTCAGTAGCTTCAAACATTTCTGGTATATGAATAACATGATGTTTTTCAATGGCAAAAATCAATGAATATTGTAAATGCACAAACAGTAATTTCTCCGCATTGCAAGGTGCAAGTCTGAAATTTTTTGCTTTTTCCTGCTCCTCTTAGCATGATAAAGAAGATTCAAAGAGAGTGAGATGCCAGCTACTTTCATTCAGTCAGTAGCTTCAATCATTTCTGGACGTTTTTCAATGGTAAAAATCAATGAATATTGTAAATGCACAAACAGTAATTTCTCCACATTGCAAGGTGCAATTCTAAAATTTTTTGCTTTTTCCTGCTCCTCAGCATGATAAAGAAGATTCAAAGAGAGTGAGATGCCAGCTCCTTTCATTCAGTCAGTAGCTTCAAACATTTCTGGTATATGAATAACATGATGTTTTTCAATGGCAAAAATCAATGAATATTGTAAATGCACAAACAGTAATTTCTCCGCATTGCAAGGTGCAATTCTGAAATTTTTTGCTTTTTCCTGCTCCTCTTAGCATGATAAAGAAGATTCAAAGAGAGTGAGATGCCAGCTCCTTTCATTCAGTCAGTAGCTTCAAACATTTCTGGTATATGAATAACATGATGTTTTTCAATGGCAAAAATCAATGAATATTGTAAATGCACAAAGAGTAATTTCTCCGCATTGCAAGGTGCAATTCTGAAATTTTTTGCTTTTTCCTGCTCCTCTTAGCATGATAAAGAAGATTCAAAGAGAGTGAGATGCCAGCTCCTTTCATTCAGTCAGTAGCTTCAATCATTTCTGGACGTTTTTCAATGGCAAAAATCAATGAATATTGTAAATGCACAAACAGTAATTTCTCCGCATTGCAAGGTGCAATTCTGAAATTTTTTGCTTTTTCCTGCTCCTCTTAGCATGATAAAGAAGATTCAAAGAGAGTGAGATGCCAGCTACTTTCATTCAGTCAGTAGCTTCAATCATTTCTGGACGTTTTTCAATGGTAAAAATCAATGAATATTGTAAATGCACAAACAGTAATTTCTCCGCATTGCAAGGTGCAATTCTGAAATTTTTTGCTTTTTCCTGCTCCTCTTAGCATGATAAAGAAGATTCAAAGAGAGTGAGATGCCAGCTCCTTTCATTCAGTCAGTAGCTTCAAACATTTCTGGTATATCAATAACATGATGTTTTTCAATGGCAAAAATCAATGAATATTGTAAATGCACAAACAGTAATTTCTCCGCATTGCAAGGTGCAATTCTGAAATTTTTTGCTTTTTCCTGCTCCTCTTAGCATGATAAAGAATATTCAAAGAGAGTGAGATGCCAGCTCCTTTCATTCAGTCAGTAGCTTCAATCATTTCTGGATGTTTTTCAATGGCAAAAATCAATGAATATTGTAAATGCACAAACTGTAATTTCTCCGCATTGCAAGGTGCAATTCTGAAATTTTTGGCTTTTTCCTGCTCCTCTTAGCATGATAAAGAAGATTCAAAGAGAGTGAGATGCCAGCTCCTTTCATTCAGTCAGTAGCTTCAATCATTTCTGGACGTTTTTCAATGGCAAAAATCAATGAATATTGTAAATGCACAAACAGTAATTTCTCCGCATTGCAAGGTGCAATTCTGAAATTTTTTGCTTTTTCCTGCTCCTCTTAGCATGATAAAGAAGATTCAAAGAGAGTGAGATGCCAGCTCCTTTCATTCAGTCAGTACCTTCAATCATTTCTGGATGTTTTTCAATGGCAAAAATCAATGAATATTGTAAATGCACAAACAGTAATTTCTCCGCATTGCAAGGTGCAATTCTGAAATTTTTTGCTTTTTCCCGCTCCTCTTAGCATGATAAAGAAGATTCAAAGAGAGTGAGGTGCCAGCTCCTTTCATTCAGTCAGTAGCTTCAAACATTTCTGGTATATGAATAACATGTTTTTCAATGGCAAAAATCATTGAATATTGTAAATGCACAAACAGTAATTTCTCCGCATTGCAAGGTGCAATTCTGAATTTTTTTGATTTTTCCTGCTCCTCTTAGCATGATAAAGAAGATTCAAAGAGAGTGAGATGCCAGCTCCTTTCATTCAGTCAGTAGCTTCAATCATTTCTGGACGTTTTTCAATGGCAAAAATCAATGAATATTGTAAATGCACAAACAGTAATTTCTCCGCATTGCAAGGTGCAATTCTGAAATTTTTTGCTTTTTCCTGCTCCTCTTAGCATGATAAAGAAGATTCAAAGAGAGTGAGATGCCAGCTCCTTTCATTCAGTCAGTAGCTTCAATCATTTCTGGACGTTTTTCAATGGCAAAAATCAATGAATATTGTAAATGCACAAACAGTAATTTCTCCGCATTGCAAGGTGCAATTCTGAAATTTTTTGCTTTTTCCTGCTCCTCTTAGCATGATAAAGAAGATTCAAAGAGAGTGAGATGCCAGCTCCTTTCATTCAGTCAGTAGCTTCAAACATTTCTGGTATATGAATAACATGATGTTTTTCAATGGCAAAAATCAATGAATATTGTAAATGCACAAACAGTAATTTCTCCGCATTGCAAGGTGCAAGTCTGAAATTTTTTGCTTTTTCCTGCTCCTCTTAGCATGATAAAGAAGATTCAAAGAGAGTGAGATGCCAGCTACTTTCATTCAGTCAGTAGCTTCAATCATTTCTGGACGTTTTTCAATGGTAAAAATCAATGAATATTGTAAATGCACAAACAGTAATTTCTCCACATTGCAAGGTGCAATTCTAAAATTTTTTGCTTTTTCCTGCTCCTCAGCATGATAAAGAAGATTCAAAGAGAGTGAGATGCCAGCTCCTTTCATTCAGTCAGTAGCTTCAAACATTTCTGGTATATGAATAACATGATGTTTTTCAATGGCAAAAATCAATGAATATTGTAAATGCACAAACAGTAATTTCTCCGCATTGCAAGGTGCAATTCTGAAATTTTTTGCTTTTTCCTGCTCCTCTTAGCATGATAAAGAAGATTCAAAGAGAGTGAGATGCCAGCTCCTTTCATTCAGTCAGTAGCTTCAAACATTTCTGGTATATGAATAACATGATGTTTTTCAATGGCAAAAATCAATGAATATTGTAAATGCACAAAGAGTAATTTCTCCGCATTGCAAGGTGCAATTCTGAAATTTTTTGCTTTTTCCTGCTCCTCTTAGCATGATAAAGAAGATTCAAAGAGAGTGAGATGCCAGCTCCTTTCATTCAGTCAGTAGCTTCAATCATTTCTGGACGTTTTTCAATGGCAAAAATCAATGAATATTGTAAATGCACAAACAGTAATTTCTCCGCATTGCAAGGTGCAATTCTGAAATTTTTTGCTTTTTCCTGCTCCTCTTAGCATGATAAAGAAGATTCAAAGAGAGTGAGATGCCAGCTCCTTTCATTCAGTCAGTAGCTTCAATCATTTCTGGACGTTTTTCAATGGCAAAAATCAATGAATATTGTAAATGCACAAACAGTAATTTCTCCGCATTGCAAGGTGCAATTCTGAAATTTTTTGCTTTTTCCTGCTCCTCTTAGCATGATAAAGAAGATTCAAAGAGAGTGAGATGCCAGCTCCTTTCATTCAGTCAGTAGCTACAAACATTTCTGGTATATGAATAACATGATGTTTTTCAATGGCAAAAATCAATGAATATTGTAAATGCACAAACAGTAATTTCTCCGCATTGCAAGGTGCAATTCTGAAATTTTTTGCTTTTTCCTGCTCCTCTTAGCATGATAAAGAAGATTCAAAGAGAGTGAGATGCCAGCTCCTTTCATTCAGTCAGTAGCTTCAATCATTTCTGGACGTTTTTCAATGGCAAAAATCAATGAATATTGTAAATGCACAAACAGTAATTTCTCCGCATTGCAAGGTGCAATTCTGAAATTTTTTGCTTTTTCCTGCTCCTCTTAGCATGATAAAGAAGATTCAAAGAGAGTGAGATGCCAGCTCCTTTCATTCAGTCAGTAGCTTCAAACATTTCTGGTATATGAATAACATGATGTTTTTCAATGGCAAAAATCAATGAATATTGTAAATGCACAAAGAGTAATTTCTCCGCATTGCAAGGTGCAATTCTGAAATTTTTTGCTTTTTCCTGCTCCTCTTAGCATGATAAAGAAGATTCAAAGAGAGTGAGATGCCAGCTCCTTTCATTCAGTCAGTAGCTTCAATCATTTCTGGACGTTTTTCAATGGCAAAAATCAATGAATATTGTAAATGCACAAACAGTAATTTCTCCGCATTGCAAGGTGCAATTCTGAAATTTTTTGCTTTTTCCTGCTCCTCTTAGCATGATAAAGAAGATTCAAAGAGAGTGAGATGCCAGCTCCTTTCATTCAGTCAGTAGCTTCAATCATTTCTGGACGTTTTTCAATGGCAAAAATCAATGAATATTGTAAATGCACAAACAGTAATTTCTCCGCATTGCAAGGTGCAATTCTGAAATTTTTTGCTTTTTCCTGCTCCTCTTAGCATGATAAAGAAGATTCAAAGAGAGTGAGATGCCAGCTCCTTTCATTCAGTCAGTAGCTACAAACATTTCTGGTATATGAATAACATGATGTTTTTCAATGGCAAAAATCAATGAATATTGTAAATGCACAAACAGTAATTTCTCCGCATTGCAAGGTGCAATTCTGAAATTTTTTGCTTTTTCCTGCTCCTCTTAGCATGATAAAGAAGATTCAAAGAGAGTGAGATGCCAGCTCCTTTCATTCAGTCAGTAGCTACAATCATTTCTGGACGTTTTTCAATGGCAAAAATCAATGAATATTGTAAATGCACAAACAGTAATTTCTCCGCATTGCAAGGTGCAATTCTGAAATTTTTTGCTTTTTCCTGCTCCTCTTAGCATGATAAAGAAGATTCAAAGAGAGTGAGATGCCAGCTCCTTTCATTCAGTCAGTAGCTTCAATCATTTCTGGACGTTTTTCAATGGCAAAAATCAATGAATATTGTAAATGCACAAACAGTAATTTCTCCGCATTGCAAGGTGCAATTCTGAAATTTTTTGCTTTTTCCTGCTCCTCTTAGCATGACAAAGAAGATTCAAAGAGAGTAAGATGCCAGCTCCTTTCATTCAGTCAGTAGCTTCAATCATTTCTGGTATATGAATAACATGATGTTTTTCAATGGCAAAAATCAATGAATATTGTAAATGCACAAACAGTAATTTCTCCGCATTGCAAGGTGCAATTCTGAAATTTTTTGCTTTTTCCTGCTCCTCTTAGCATGATAAAGAAGATTCAAAGAGAGTGAGATGCCAGCTCCTTTCATTCAGTCAGTAGCTTCAATCATTTCTGGACGTTTTTCAATGGCAAAAATCAATGAATATTGTAAATGCACAAACAGTAATTTCTCCGCATTGCAAGGTGCAATTCTGAAATTTTTTGCTTTTTCCTGCTCCTCTTAGCATGATAAAGAAGATTCAAAGAGAGTGAGATGCCAGCTCCTTTCATTCAGTCAGTAGCTTCAATCATTTCTGGACGTTTTTCAATGGCAAAAATCAATGAATATTGTAAATGCACAAACAGTAATTTCTTCGCATTGCAAGGTGCAATTCTGAAATTTTTTGCTTTTTCCTGCTCCTCTTAGCATGATAAAGAAGATTCAAAGAGAGTGAGATGCCAGCTCCTTTCATTCAGTCAGTAGCTTCAATCATTTCTGGACGTTTTTCAATGGCAAAAATCAATGAATATTGTAAATGCACAAACAGTAATTTCTCCGCATTGCAAGGTGCAATTCTGAAATTTTTTGCTTTTTCCTGCTCCTCTTAGCATGATAAACAAGATTCAAAGAGAGTGAGATGCCAGCTCCTTTCATTCAGTCAGTAGCTTCAATCATTTCTGGACGTTTTTCAATGGCAAAAATCAATGAATATTGTAAATGCACAAACAGTAATTTCTCCGCATTGCAAGGTGCAATTCTGAAATTTTTTGCTTTTTCCTGCTCCTCTTAGCATGATAAAGAAGATTCAAAGAGAGTGAGATGCCAGCTCCTTTCATTCAGTCAGTAGCTTCAAACATTTCTGGTATATGAATAACATGATGTTTTTCAATGGCAAAAATCAATGAATATTGTAAATGCACAAACAGTAATTTCTCCGCATTGCAAGGTGCAAGTCTGAAATTTTTTGCTTTTTCCTGCTCCTCTTAGCATGATAAAGAAGATTCAAAGAGAGTGAGATGCCAGCTACTTTCATTCAGTCAGTAGCTTCAATCATTTCTGGACGTTTTTCAATGGTAAAAATCAATGAATATTGTAAATGCACAAACAGTAATTTCTCCACATTGCAAGGTGCAATTCTGAAATTTTTTGCTTTTTCCTGCTCCTCTTAGCATGATAAAGAAGATTCAAAGAGAGTGAGATGCCAGCTCCTTTCATTCAGTCAGTAGCTTCAATCATTTCTGGACGTTTTTCAATGGCAAAAATCAATGAATATTGTAAATGCACAAACAGTAATTTCTCCGCATTGCAAGGTGCAATTCTGAAATTTTTTGCTTTTTCCTGCTCCTCTTAGCATGATAAAGAAGATTCAAAGAGAGTGAGATGCCAGCTCCTTTCATTCAGTCAGTAGCTTCAAACATTTCTGGTATATGAATAACATGATGTTTTTCAATGGCAAAAATCAATGAATATTGTAAATGCACAAACAGTAATTTCTCCGCATTGCAAGGTGCAATTCTGAAATTTTTTGCTTTTTCCTGCTCCTCTTAGCATGATAAAGAAGATTCAAAGAGAGTGAGATGCCAGCTCCTTTCATTCAGTCAGTAGCTTCAATCATTTCTGGACGTTTTTCAATGGCAAAAATCAATGAATATTGTAAATGCACAAACAGTAATTTCTCCGCATTGCAAGGTGCAATTCTGAAATTTTTTGCTTTTTCCTGCTCCTCTTAGCATGATAAAGAAGATTCAAAGAGAGTGAGATGTCAGCTCCTTTCATTCAGTCAGTAGCTTCAAACATTTCTGGTATATGAATAACATGATGTTTTTCAATGGCAAAAATCAATGAATTTTGTAAATGCACAAACAGTAATTTCTCCGCATTGCAAGGTGCAATTCTGAAATTTTTTGCTTTTTCCTGCTCCTCTTAGCATGATAAAGAAGATTCAAAGAGAGTGAGATGCCAGTTCCTTTCATTCAGTCAGTAGCTTCAATCATTTCTGGACGTTTTTCAATGGCAAAAATCAATGAATATTGTAAATGCACAAACAGTAATTTCTTCGCATTGCAAGGTGCAATTCTGAAATTTTTTGCTTTTTCCTGCTCCTCTTAGCATGATAAAGAAGATTCAAAGAGAGTGAGATGCCAGCTCCTTTCATTCAGTCAGTAGCTTCAATCATTTCTGGTATATGAATAACATGATGTTTTTCAATGGCAAAAATCAATGAATATTGTAAATGCACAAACAGTAATTTCTCCGCATTGCAAGGTGCAATTCTGAATTTTTTTGCTTTTTCCTGCTCCTCTTAGCATGATAAAGAAGATTCAAAGAGAGTGAGATGCCAGCTCCTTTCATTCAGTCAGTAGCTTCAATCATTTCTGGACGTTTTTCAATGGCAAAAATCAATGAATATTGTAAATGCACAAACAGTAATTTCTCCGCATTGCAAGGTGCAATTCTGAAATTTTTTCTTTTTCCTGCTCCTCTTAGCATGATAAACAAGATTCAAAGAGAGTGAGATGCCAGCTCCTTTCATTCAGTCAGTAGCTTCAATCATTTCTGGACGTTTTTCAATGGCAAAAATCAATGAATATTGTAAATGCACAAACAGTAATTTCTCCGCATTGCAAGGTGCAATTCTGAAATTTTTTGCTTTTTCCTGCTCCTCTTAGCATGATAAAGAAGATTCAAAGAGAGTGAGATGCCAGCTCCTTTCATTCAGTCAGTAGCTTCAAACATTTCTGGTATATGAATAACATGATGTTTTTCAATGGCAAAAATCAATGAATATTGTAAATGCACAAACAGTAATTTCTCCGCATTGCAAGGTGCAAGTCTGAAATTTTTTGCTTTTTCCTGCTCCTCTTAGCATGATAAAGAAGATTCAAAGAGAGTGAGATGCCAGCTACTTTCATTCAGTCAGTAGCTTCAATCATTTCTGGACGTTTTTCAATGGTAAAAATCAATGAATATTGTAAATGCACAAACAGTAATTTCTCCACATTGCAAGGTGCAATTCTGAAATTTTTTGCTTTTTCCTGCTCCTCTTAGCATGATAAAGAAGATTCAAAGAGAGTGAGATGCCAGCTCCTTTCATTCAGTCAGTAGCTTCAATCATTTCTGGTATATGAATAACATGATGTTTTTCAATGGCAAAAATCAATGAATATTGTAAATGCACAAACAGTAATTTCTCCGCATTGCAAGGTGCAATTCTGAAATTTTTTGCTTTTTCCTGCTCCTCTTAGCATGATAAAGAAGATTCAAAGAGAGTGAGATGCCAGCTCCTTTCATTCAGTCAGTAGCTTCAATCATTTCTGGACGTTTTTCAATGGCAAAAATCAATGAATATTGTAAATGCACAAACAGTAATTTCTCCGCATTGCAAGGTGCAATTCTGAAATTTTTTGCTTTTTCCTGCTCCTCTTAGCATGATAAAGAAGATTCAAAGAGAGTGAGATGTCAGCTCCTTTCATTCAGTCAGTAGCTTCAAACATTTCTGGTATATGAATAACATGATGTTTTTCAATGGCAAAAATCAATGAATTTTGTAAATGCACAAACAGTAATTTCTCCGCATTGCAAGGTGCAATTCTGAAATTTTTTGCTTTTTCCTGCTCCTCTTAGCATGATAAAGAAGATTCAAAGAGAGTGAGATGCCAGTTCCTTTCATTCAGTCAGTAGCTTCAATCATTTCTGGACGTTTTTCAATGGCAAAAATCAATGAATATTGTAAATGCACAAACAGTAATTTCTCCGCATTGCAAGGTGCAATTCTGAAATTTTTTGCTTTTTCCTGCTCCTCTTAGCATGATAAAGAAGATTCAAAGAGAGTGAGATGCCAGCTCCTTTCATTCAGTCAGTAGCTTCAATCATTTCTGGTATATGAATAACATGATGTTTTTCAATGGCAAAAATCAATGAATATTGTAAATGCACAAACAGTAATTTCTCCGCATTGCAAGGTGCAATTCTGAAATTTTTTGCTTTTTCCTGCTCCTCTTAGCATGATAAAGAAGATTCAAAGAGAGTGAGATGCCAGCTCCTTTCATTCAGTCAGTAGCTTCAATCATTTCTGGACGTTTTTCAAAGGCAAAAATCAATGAATATTGTAAATGCACAAACAGTAATTTCTCCGCATTGCAAGGTGCAATTCTGAATTTTTTTGCTTTTTCCTGCTCCTCTTAGCATGATAAAGAAGATTCAAAGAGAGTGAGATGCCAGCTCCTTTCATTCAGTCAGTAGCTTCAATCATTTCTGGACGTTTTTCAATGGCAAAAATCAATGAATATTGTAAATGCACAAACAGTAATTTCTCCGCATTGCAAGGTGCAATTCTGAAATTTTTTCTTTTTCCTGCTCCTCTTAGCATGATAAACAAGATTCAAAGAGAGTGAGATGCCAGCTCCTTTCATTCAGTCAGTAGCTTCAATCATTTCTGGACGTTTTTCAATGGCAAAAATCAATGAATATTGTAAATGCACAAACAGTAATTTCTCCGCATTGCAAGGTGCAATTCTGAAATTTTTTGCTTTTTCCTGCTCCTCTTAGCATGATAAAGAAGATTCAAAGAGAGTGAGATGCCAGCTCCTTTCATTCAGTCAGTAGCTTCAAACATTTCTGGTATATGAATAACATGATGTTTTTCAATGGCAAAAATCAATGAATATTGTAAATGCACAAACAGTAATTTCTCCGCATTGCAAGGTGCAAGTCTGAAATTTTTTGCTTTTTCCTGCTCCTCTTAGCATGATAAAGAAGATTCAAAGAGAGTGAGATGCCAGCTCCTTTCATTCAGTCAGTAGCTTCAATCATTTCTGGACGTTTTTCAATGGCAAAAATCAATGAATATTGTAAATGCACAAACAGTAATTTCTTCGCATTGCAAGGTGCAATTCTGAAATTTTTTGCTTTTTCCTGCTCCTCTTAGCATGATAAAGAAGATTCAAAGAGAGTGAGATGCCAGCTCCTTTCATTCAGTCAGTAGCTTCAATCATTTCTGGACGTTTTTCAATGGCAAAAATCAATGAATATTGTAAATGCACAAACAGTAATTTCTCCGCATTGCAAGGTGCAATTCTGAAATTTTTTGCTTTTTCCTGCTCCTCTTAGCATGATAAACAAGATTCAAAGAGAGTGAGATGCCAGCTCCTTTCATTCAGTCAGTAGCTTCAATCATTTCTGGACGTTTTTCAATGGCAAAAATCAATGAATATTGTAAATGCACAAACAGTAATTTCTCCGCATTGCAAGGTGCAATTCTGAAATTTTTTGCTTTTTCCTGCTCCTCTTAGCATGATAAAGAAGATTCAAAGAGAGTGAGATGCCAGCTCCTTTCATTCAGTCAGTAGCTTCAAACATTTCTGGTATATGAATAACATGATGTTTTTCAATGGCAAAAATCAATGAATATTGTAAATGCACAAACAGTAATTTCTCCGCATTGCAAGGTGCAAGTCTGAAATTTTTTGCTTTTTCCTGCTCCTCTTAGCATGATAAAGAAGATTCAAAGAGAGTGAGATGCCAGCTACTTTCATTCAGTCAGTAGCTTCAATCATTTCTGGACGTTTTTCAATGGTAAAAATCAATGAATATTGTAAATGCACAAACAGTAATTTCTCCACATTGCAAGGTGCAATTCTGAAATTTTTTGCTTTTTCCTGCTCCTCTTAGCATGATAAAGAAGATTCAAAGAGAGTGAGATGCCAGCTCCTTTCATTCAGTCAGTAGCTTCAATCATTTCTGGACGTTTTTCAATGGCAAAAATCAATGAATATTGTAAATGCACAAACAGTAATTTCTCCGCATTGCAAGGTGCAATTCTGAAATTTTTTGCTTTTTCCTGCTCCTCTTAGCATGATAAAGAAGATTCAAAGAGAGTGAGATGCCAGCTCCTTTCATTCAGTCAGTAGCTTCAAACATTTCTGGTATATGAATAACATGATGTTTTTCAATGGCAAAAATCAATGAATATTGTAAATGCACAAACAGTAATTTCTCCGCATTGCAAGGTGCAATTCTGAAATTTTTTGCTTTTTCCTGCTCCTCTTAGCATGATAAAGAAGATTCAAAGAGAGTGAGATGCCAGCTCCTTTCATTCAGTCAGTAGCTTCAATCATTTCTGGACGTTTTTCAATGGCAAAAATCAATGAATATTGTAAATGCACAAACAGTAATTTCTCCGCATTGCAAGGTGCAATTCTGAAATTTTTTGCTTTTTCCTGCTCCTCTTAGCATGATAAAGAAGATTCAAAGAGAGTGAGATGTCAGCTCCTTTCATTCAGTCAGTAGCTTCAAACATTTCTGGTATATGAATAACATGATGTTTTTCAATGGCAAAAATCAATGAATTTTGTAAATGCACAAACAGTAATTTCTCCGCATTGCAAGGTGCAATTCTGAAATTTTTTGCTTTTTCCTGCTCCTCTTAGCATGATAAAGAAGATTCAAAGAGAGTGAGATGCCAGTTCCTTTCATTCAGTCAGTAGCTTCAATCATTTCTGGACGTTTTTCAATGGCAAAAATCAATGAATATTGTAAATGCACAAACAGTAATTTCTTCGCATTGCAAGGTGCAATTCTGAAATTTTTTGCTTTTTCCTGCTCCTCTTAGCATGATAAAGAAGATTCAAAGAGAGTGAGATGCCAGCTCCTTTCATTCAGTCAGTAGCTTCAATCATTTCTGGTATATGAATAACATGATGTTTTTCAATGGCAAAAATCAATGAATATTGTAAATGCACAAACAGTAATTTCTCCGCATTGCAAGGTGCAATTCTGAATTTTTTTGCTTTTTCCTGCTCCTCTTAGCATGATAAAGAAGATTCAAAGAGAGTGAGATGCCAGCTCCTTTCATTCAGTCAGTAGCTTCAATCATTTCTGGACGTTTTTCAATGGCAAAAATCAATGAATATTGTAAATGCACAAACAGTAATTTCTCCGCATTGCAAGGTGCAATTCTGAAATTTTTTCTTTTTCCTGCTCCTCTTAGCATGATAAACAAGATTCAAAGAGAGTGAGATGCCAGCTCCTTTCATTCAGTCAGTAGCTTCAATCATTTCTGGACGTTTTTCAATGGCAAAAATCAATGAATATTGTAAATGCACAAACAGTAATTTCTCCGCATTGCAAGGTGCAATTCTGAAATTTTTTGCTTTTTCCTGCTCCTCTTAGCATGATAAAGAAGATTCAAAGAGAGTGAGATGCCAGCTCCTTTCATTCAGTCAGTAGCTTCAAACATTTCTGGTATATGAATAACATGATGTTTTTCAATGGCAAAAATCAATGAATATTGTAAATGCACAAACAGTAATTTCTCCGCATTGCAAGGTGCAAGTCTGAAATTTTTTGCTTTTTCCTGCTCCTCTTAGCATGATAAAGAAGATTCAAAGAGAGTGAGATGCCAGCTACTTTCATTCAGTCAGTAGCTTCAATCATTTCTGGACGTTTTTCAATGGTAAAAATCAATGAATATTGTAAATGCACAAACAGTAATTTCTCCACATTGCAAGGTGCAATTCTGAAATTTTTTGCTTTTTCCTGCTCCTCTTAGCATGATAAAGAAGATTCAAAGAGAGTGAGATGCCAGCTCCTTTCATTCAGTCAGTAGCTTCAATCATTTCTGGTATATGAATAACATGATGTTTTTCAATGGCAAAAATCAATGAATATTGTAAATGCACAAACAGTAATTTCTCCGCATTGCAAGGTGCAATTCTGAAATTTTTTGCTTTTTCCTGCTCCTCTTAGCATGATAAAGAAGATTCAAAGAGAGTGAGATGCCAGCTCCTTTCATTCAGTCAGTAGCTTCAATCATTTCTGGACGTTTTTCAATGGCAAAAATCAATGAATATTGTAAATGCACAAACAGTAATTTCTCCGCATTGCAAGGTGCAATTCTGAAATTTTTTGCTTTTTCCTGCTCCTCTTAGCATGATAAAGAAGATTCAAAGAGAGTGAGATGTCAGCTCCTTTCATTCAGTCAGTAGCTTCAAACATTTCTGGTATATGAATAACATGATGTTTTTCAATGGCAAAAATCAATGAATTTTGTAAATGCACAAACAGTAATTTCTCCGCATTGCAAGGTGCAATTCTGAAATTTTTTGCTTTTTCCTGCTCCTCTTAGCATGATAAAGAAGATTCAAAGAGAGTGAGATGCCAGTTCCTTTCATTCAGTCAGTAGCTTCAATCATTTCTGGACGTTTTTCAATGGCAAAAATCAATGAATATTGTAAATGCACAAACAGTAATTTCTCCGCATTGCAAGGTGCAATTCTGAAATTTTTTGCTTTTTCCTGCTCCTCTTAGCATGATAAAGAAGATTCAAAGAGAGTGAGATGCCAGCTCCTTTCATTCAGTCAGTAGCTTCAATCATTTCTGGTATATGAATAACATGATGTTTTTCAATGGCAAAAATCAATGAATATTGTAAATGCACAAACAGTAATTTCTCCGCATTGCAAGGTGCAATTCTGAAATTTTTTGCTTTTTCCTGCTCCTCTTAGCATGATAAAGAAGATTCAAAGAGAGTGAGATGCCAGCTCCTTTCATTCAGTCGGTAGCTTCAATCATTTCTGGACGTTTTTCAATGGCAAAAATCAATGAATATTGTAAATGCACAAACAGTAATTTCTCCGCATTGCAAGGTGCAATTCTGAAATTTTTTGCTTTTTCCTGCTCCTCTTAGCATGATAAAGAAGATTCAAAGAGAGTGAGATGCCAGCTCCTTTCATTCAGTCAGTAGCTTCAATCATTTCTGGACGTTTTTCAATGGCAAAAATCAATGAATATTGTAAATGCACAAACAGTAATTTCTCCGCATTGCAAGGTGCAATTCTGAAATTTTTTGCTTTTTCCTGCTCCTCTTAGCATGATAAAGAAGATTCAAAGAGAGTGAGATGTCAGCTCTTTTCATTCAGTCAGTAGCTTCAAACATTTCTGGTATATGAATAACATGATGTTTTTCAATGGCAAAAATCAATGAATTTTGTAAATGCACAAACAGTAATTTCTCCGCATTGCAAGGTGCAATTCTGAAATTTTTTGCTTTTTCCTGCTCCTCTTAGCATGATAAAGAAGATTCAAAGAGAGTGAGATGCCAGTTCCTTTCATTCAGTCAGTAGCTTCAATCATTTCTGGACGTTTTTCAATGGCAAAAATCAATGAATATTGTAAATGCACAAACAGTAATTTCTCCGCATTGCAAGGTGCAATTCTGAAATTTTTTGCTTTTTCCTGCTCCTCTTAGCATGATAAAGAAGATTCAAAGAGAGTGAGATGCCAGCTCCTTTCATTCAGTCAGTAGCTTCAATCATTTCTGGTATATGAATAACATGATGTTTTTCAATGGCAAAAATCAATGAATATTGTAAATGCACAAACAGTAATTTCTCCGCATTGCAAGGTGCAATTCTGAAATTTTTTGCTTTTTCCTGCTCCTCTTAGCATGATAAAGAAGATTCAAAGAGAGTGAGATGCCAGCTCCTTTCATTCAGTCAGTAGCTTCAATCATTTCTGGACGTTTTTCAATGGCAAAAATCAATGAATATTGTAAATGCACAAACAGTAATTTCTCCGCATTGCAAGGTGCAATTCTGAAATTTTTTGCTTTTTCCTGCTCCTCTTAGCATGATAAACAAGATTCAAAGAGAGTGAGATGCCAGCTCCTTTCATTCAGTCAGTAGCTTCAATCATTTCTGGACGTTTTTCAATGGCAAAAATCAATGAATATTGTAAATGCACAAACAGTAATTTCTCCGCATTGCAAGGTGCAATTCTGAAATTTTTTGCTTTTTCCTGCTCCTCTTAGCATGATAAAGAAGATTCAAAGAGAGTGAGATGCCAGCTCCTTTCATTCAGTCAGTAGCTTCAAACATTTCTGGTATATGAATAACATGATGTTTTTCAATGGCAAAAATCAATGAATATTGTAAATGCACAAACAGTAATTTCTCCGCATTGCAAGGTGCAAATCTGAAATTTTTTGCTTTTTCCTGCTCCTCTTAGCATGATAAAGAAGATTCAAAGAGAGTGAGATGCCAGCTACTTTCATTCAGTCAGTAGCTTCAATCATTTCTGGACGTTTTTCAATGGGAAAAATCAATGAATATTGTAAATGCACAAACAGTAATTTCTCCACATTGCAAGGTGCAATTCTGAAATTTTTTGCTTTTTCCTGCTCCTCTTAGCATGATAAAGAAGATTCAAAGAGAGTGAGATGCCAGCTCCTTTCATTCAGTCAGTAGCTTCAAACATTTCTGGTATATGAATAACATGATGTTTTTCAATGGCAAAAATCAATGAATATTGTAAATGCACAAACAGTAATTTCTCTGCATTGCAAGGTGCAATTCTGAAATTTTTTGCTTTTTCCTGCTCCTCTTAGCATGATAAAGAAGATTCAAAGAGAGTGAGATGCCAGCTACTTTCATTCAGTCAGTAGCTTCAATCATTTCTGGACGTTTTTCAATGGTAAAAATCAATGAATATTGTAAATGCACAAACAGTAATTTCTCCACATTGCAAGGTGCAATTCTGAAATTTTTTGCTTTTTCCTGCTCCTCTTAGCATGATAAAGAAGATTCAAAGAGAGTGAGATGCCAGCTCCTTTC